>NC_140586.1:702915116-703285745 GCF_964204655.1 Triturus cristatus
CCCTGTTAGGTAGGCAGTAGTAAGAAGCTAAAAATAGGCCTGTCAGGTGGCAGCTGGTCCTGCTTGTCTTATTTAAACAGGAGATCCTGTGTAATTTTACAGTAAGGCAAATAGGAAGTGCAGCAAAACGAGGAAAGGGGCTGGAAGAAAATAGGATTGGGTGGGAGATTTTATTCAATCACTGGCTAGTGCACAAGAAAACTCTAGCACCTCAAACTCAGAACATTTGTGGACAGGGAAAGGCTCCATCTGAAGCAGAAGGCCCTACGTGAACGATCATCCTGATTTCTGACTCCTCGCTCCTGGCTGCTGAATCCTGCTTGAAGACGAGGGCTCAAACAAAGAGTAAAGGACTTGCTGGCCTGGAAATGAAACTGCTCTCCACGGGTCAAGTTGTTGGCCTTCTGTGTACCTGCTTCATGGGCACAAAATGCAAAAGGACTCCTGACTTTAAGCGGACCCACCCTACTAAAGCGCACTAGACCCTGCAGGAGACCTGGCTGGGGAGAGACCTGATGCCCACTATCCTGCTGTGAGGAGCTAGGGAATGCAGCCTTCCGAACAGTCAGAGAACCAAGTCTGAAGGAAAAAAGCTTTGACCAGGGCAACCCAATTGGTGTATGTGACCTCCGACCTCTCTTCCATTGCAGTGGGCCTGATTTTGCACCTAGGCCCCAATCCACTGCAAACTGTTGCTTTTCTGTAGAGCTTGACATTTTGTAGACACTTTTTGTCTTAAAACTTTAAAAATTAATATCTCCAGTTCCCCTTCATCTATTTGGACGATGTTGGTGTCCTTATGCTTGTTACATGTTTTTCTATTATTCTAAAGTAGTTTGGGGATGTTATTGTCTTGTGTTCTTTACTTTATAAGTGTTGGTACTGTTTGAACTTAGCTCCCTGCTCTGGGGATTGCCTGCTGCTTGTGCTATAGCTACGATGGACGTTATAGAGATTCTTTTATAACTGTGTTTGACCTAACCAGATTGGGTTTACTGAGTCGGTAGGAGTGCCCCACTCTGAAATTAATAACCCAATTTCTGACAGCTATGAATAAACTCAAGCTTGTGACCAGACTACAGCTTCTCCAGAATGTGGCAACCCATCTGGTATCACTGTTAGACAATCACTTCTTTTTCTTCAAGTGTCACAGTCATGCTGAAAAAGGACTGTCCTATGTAAGTCAATGAGGCAATAAATTGATGCTCTAAATTCCTACTATTTCGTATCGACAGGTAGTACCATGGTTCTGGAAGCTGATGTTAACATAGAAGGTTTAAACACTATCAATGAGACAAAAATTCCAATCATGGCCCACCCGCCGGATGTGTACAGCGATAATACCCTCGAGGAGTGGCTGGGAGCAGTTCTGGATTCAAAGAAAGGTAATATTGGGTCATGCATGCCTGGTACTTAGGGATAGTCTTGAAAGTGTTTTTTGTTTTATTTGACTAATTATTGTTTTGAGTGAAATACAGTTTTTAATACAATAAAAATGTTTTCTAAAAGGTGCATCCATATTATCATATTTCATGTTATCACACTATGATATCAACAGCTCAGCCCATTAACAAGAGTCCCCAAAAAGATTTATACATTATTTGCCCTTTTCCTTTCTAAGTTAGGTATGAGTTTATGGTGTACTGTTAAATCTCTCTGAGCATCTCGGCTCCATGTCAAATGCTTCAGCTTTTCTTCATGTCCATTTCTGCTGAGACCATCCTCTCCCGGCAGTACAGTCAGAAACAAATTTCCATTTCCTTGAGAATAACTTCTTGCCGGTCATAGTTCACAAAAATGTATGAGTGTAAAAACAGTCTTTTGGTAACAGAATGTATGGTCCTTTAGTTCTTCATTATTGAAAATATTATTAAAGATTTGGGTACAACAGCCCTTTGAGGATAGTTCATTGCCTGTGTAAGGATATTTAAGTGAAAATAATTGTATTCTACAAAATGTATCTGTATCATCAATGAAACCCTATATTGGTTCAAAGAACGAAGGTTAAGAGAAGGTTTAGGTGAATAGCTGTTAATAAGGAGTACAACAGAAAGACAGCAAATGGCAGTTAATGAGCAATCAATCTTTCCTCCACCCATCTCCATATATGAAAAATGGAAATGAGATGTGAATAAGAGACTGAGTCTGTAAGTAAATGACGTGCATTGATTCACAAAAATACCAAGGGCAGTAGGAGGGACATGACATCCTCCTTGATCCTCTGATACATCACAGGGTTGATCCCTTGTCACACAAAGAACCAAGCCAAGCTACCTCTCCTCTCATTCCATCTGCCTACAGTACTGAGAAAATGGAGAGAGGCAGAGAGCTATAGGTGATCGGGGAAAACGCTATGTGGGACCTGATGTTGAATGTGGATGATGAAGGAGAAGCCACCCCCTGGAATGCTTGGCTCCAGAAGCCCATACAAGCCCATCAACTGATTTCCTTGGAGAGTGCGCCTTCAGTTCAACGAAGATTAGCCATCTATACTGCAACTCTTATACCCAGGCCTCTACAAGGGATTCATTACAGTTTCCTAGATTGTGGAGTGGAAAGGAACTGAAATGAACAACTCATCAGAAGACGTGCAATGATGCATGAATGAGTAGC
Organism: Triturus cristatus; assembly: GCF_964204655.1. Lineage (NCBI taxonomy): Eukaryota > Metazoa > Chordata > Amphibia > Caudata > Salamandridae > Triturus > Triturus cristatus. The sequence goes on from NC_140586.1 coordinate 702,917,730, forward strand.
AAGAAGAGAGTGCCAATGGTGGCATCTTCTACCTGTTCCCAGCTCACCTACCAACTGAAATGAAAAACGACCTTGAATAATTTGTACTGACAAGGGCATCCAAAAGGAGCATCATTGAGTTTGGGGTTTCCAAGTCCTTCCGGTACCCTTGGCTTTCTGTATTGTGGAGAAAGACAAGGAATTCTGGGTGGATAAACTGGAACAAGCTATGTGTTGGAAAATACCGTTTCAAACAATTCACTCTGGCAAAACTGAATGAAGAATTCTAAAAATTACTCTTTGTCTGGGTGCATTACCAAAAGAATCTATTAGTAAATGTTACTGCCTCACAGAGGTGGGGATGGGAGCGGTAGAGTTTGGAGAAAGTATAGAAAATAAAACTTTAGTGTATGTGGATTACCAAAAGCAGCCACCGGAGAACACATCTGGACACTGTGCAGACTCGGAAGAAAGAAGCTGCTGTCTTAACCTTCCTCTGAAGAGGAAAAGGCTCCATCCTGCTCTCAAAGTGTACCTAAGCACTAGAAGGACAAAGAAGGGCCCGTCGTGTGCGGGAGAACAGCTTCCAGCTCGATGGGAAGAGAGCAGTACTGCATCCTGTTGATCCCTGGCTGGAGAGAGACCTGGACCACAGGATCCTTCTCTGCAAGCCTGGGAGGGAGTTGTGTGAGACACTAGCAGTGACTCTTGCTTATTGCAGGAAGCAGGGGCAGAGAGGTTCATTTATTTGTTGCAGTTTTATATAGTGCGAACGTGACCCGAAGCTTTGGAGTGCTTTACAATGAGCACCAGTTACATTACACAAGGACACATTAATTTTTGTGGGCATGGGTAGATTATGTGATTTAACCAGAATCACAGGTTTTTTGAGCCCACGCTAAGTCTCAAACCTGGTTCCCCAGTTCCAAATTCGGCAGTTCTGGTTATTACGCCACATCCTCTCTCCGGTGAGTTCTGCCTCACCCTTGGAGCTGTGACTGGCATCTTCCAGAAGCAGTACCAGACTACTACATAAATTAGGTCATGTACCTAAATAAAAGATGGCCTCATTAGCGAATCAGATACCTTAAAAACTGGCCTACAATTGTAAATCGGGCAGTTTTGCACTTGTAAGGACTAGTTGTATAGGTGTTTTACAAAATATGGGAGACTGTATGCATGTGTGCTTGCTTTAGGATTCCTAACTTTACTACTACTAAATGCCTTTTGTGAATACCGAAAATCGTAAAGTTAGGATTTTGTCTCAGATTACTTTTGTGAATCAGGCCCCATGTGTTTACAAGTCAGTTAGTATGTGCCATACATTCATGGTGTGGTGTGGTATTACCGTGTGGGTGAATTTGTTAGAGTTTAGTACTACCATGATCAGTTGACTCAGCCGACACAGCAAGAGAAATTATTTTGTTTGAATAGATAATTCTCCCCCACATAAGATTTTCTAGAGGCAGGCCTAAAACAGGCTAATGAGAGGAACGATTACTGTTAATGGCATTCTCTATACAGCCAAAGTGACATGAGTGATTCTGCATGTAAAGTGCTTGTGAAGGAGAAGGACTTGTTCAGGGGCCCAAAATGTGGAATATGTGAAGTCCTGTGTAAGGAGGTTACTCTCCACCCAGCTCCTCAGAAGAGTCCATACAAAACTCTGCAGCCATACTCATCCTGGACGTCCTCAAATGAACCCACATCACCCCCCACCCGAGAGACCTCTACTGGCTCCCCATCCAGAAGAGATGCCAGTTCAAGATCCTCACACATGCCTGCAAAGCCCTCCACAACCTCGGACCTGCCTACATCAATCATCGATGGAACTTACAACAACCTGCTAGACACCTGCATTCCTCTTCACTCGACCTCGCAAACACACCCCGCATCTATCGCAGCCGGAGCGTTGGCTGCTCCTTCTCTTACGTCGCTGCCAAGACCTGTAACGACCTTCCGCTCCAGCCTCCTCGCTGGCAGATGTCAAAGAGAGACTCAAGACCTGGCTCTTTGATGGAGACACAGTGCCTAGATACCACTAGGGGTAAGTGGTGCGCGTCACAAATGCTGTTGATTGATTGATTGATTGCATCACAGTTTTGGAAAGGAAACGTGAATGAATTTATACTGTGTATAGCAAGTCAAATACATTTTAAGTGAAAATAAGAAAGCTACAAAAATATTGCCATTTTTGATACTCCTAAAAGAAAATGGATGAGGCTTACTGACACAAAACATTTAATAAGGTTGGTGGCCTATCAACGTTGGGTTACTGCCTTCATGCAAATAACTAATTTTGTTAAAATTAAAGAAACCTGAATAGTGTCCCCTTACATTTGAGTGGACCTAGTCTTATCGGGCAGAATCATGTTGAAAGGTGAGATGATGATGACTGATTCTATCCATTCATAAAAACCTAATTGGAGTGGAGGTAGTAGGCTCTATGAACTAGGATTGGTCACCAAGAATGTCCACACTGGTAAAAATCTTTGTACACACGTGAAATGGTACTCCGGGTTTTCAGTTACACAAATACTGAGAGTTGCATATTTAGCTACAAGTATTCAGGTCACTGATCCCCACCATGGTGAGAAACTGAGACCCCTCTCGTGTTTGACCTTATAGTAATACGATATCATCTTCGTTTAGAGTTTGATTGAAGAAATACTCTGTCAAAATGTGGAGGGATTATAGCTACCATCAATAAAGCACTTGACATACGGCGGATAGACCATCTGTTGGCCATGTATTGAAGGAGTATCCCATCAGCCAAACTTTATAGAAAGCCTTGTGGCTTATTAATAAAAAGAGAATTCACCACACTCAGCAAAACATACCCGGGTTGCAAGTATAACTACACTAACGCCGACTGGCCAGGGTCCTAGCACAATGCATTTTTCATTCTTGCTCAGCCATAACTCCCTATGGACATTACATTGGAAAAAGCGACTATGGGTCTCCTCTACATTTTTACCCCACAATCCCACACTAATTGTGATAAGCATTCCAAAAATTATATTTCTACTGTGGCACGAAGTACCAGCATGTATTAGTACCTACTTGTACTACGTGCAGGGCACGGTCCGTGATCAGACCCTTTGTTAAGTACATACTGCTACTGGTGCAGTGGTCTGCCCACTGCCCAGTCTGGATACTGGGCAGAGGGATAAAAAAAATGCCAAATTTCTATGTTTGCAAGAACGTATTACTCCGCAATCTAAAACTTGTTCCAACACACAAAACTACATTAAACACCTGAAGTGAATTAATATCCACTTTGTATATTTGTGTATTCTGAAATCACCATCTTCCCAGCTTTCAGGGAAAAGCAAACGTTTGTCAGAAAACCAAAATTGTTTACACAGTTGTTGCATTTTTCTGGGACATAGCCTATTTTTGCTATTTTTTGTGCTTTCAACCTCTTTCCAGTTAATGGTAGAAATGGGTATGAAAGCAATAATGGATCCTGGAAGGCTATACATTTTAGAAAAGTAGATTCTGAATTCAGCAAGGGGTCATTTGTGTAGATCCTTCAAGGTTTCTTTATAGAAACGCACCGTTGAATATGGGAAACATTGAAAATTAGTTGAAAAAAACAGCCATTTGTGTCAATGTTTTCATCTGTAACTTCTTCTAATTATGACAGCTGTTTGAAAGAAATATACCATTACATCCGCTTGACCTTTCTGGTTATGGGGATATATAGGACTTGTAGGTTCACCAAGAACCCGACGTACCCAGAGGCAATAACTGAGCAGCGCCTTGCAAAAGTTTTTTATTTATGTACCGGGTATATAGCAATTAATTTGGGAAAATATATGCATGAAAAAATCGGTATGAAAGACACCTATGTATTTCTGAAATTGGAACAAAATATAGATTTTAGAAACAGTAGATATTTGCACATTTCCCAAATTGTGAGTACCCATACTAGCATGAGAATTATAGGTCATTTTTCAAAATGACTTCTTTTTCACACATTGTCTTTCATGTGGAAGGCAGAAATACATCAAAAGTCAATAGGTAATAACAGTTGCTCTACAATTCTGTGTTACCCTAAGTCTCCCGATGAAAATGGTACCTCACTTGTGTGGGTAGGCCTAGTGCCCACGGCACGAAACGGCTCAAAACGCAAAGTGGTCACACTTTATTTTTACAGTGAAAACTGACCCTTTTTTTGTAGAGTGCCTAGCTGTAGATTTTGAATCCTAGCTCTTCCGGCACCTAGGGAAACCTAGCAAACCTATACATTTTTTAAAACTAGACACCCAGGGGAATCCAGGATGGGGGGACTTGACTGGCTCTCACCAGGTTCTATTATCCAGAATCCTTTGCAAACCTAAACATTTGTTAAAAAAAACACATTTTCCTCACATTTCTGTGGTGGAAAGTTCTCGAACCTGCATGGATCTACAAAATTCCCCCCACCCCGCGTTCTTCAAAGTCTTCCAAGAAAAATGGTACCTCACTTGTGTGGGTAGGCCTAGTGCCCATGACAGGAAACAGCCCAAAACGCAACATGGACACACCACATTTTCACAGTGAAAACGGATCCTTGTTTTGCAAACTAGACACCCAGGGAAATCCAGGATGGGGTGACTTGACTGGCTCTCACCAGGTTCTGTTACTGAGAATCCCTTGCAAACCTAAAAATGTGTCAAAAAAACAAATTTTCCTCACATTTCTGTGGTGGCAAGTTCTGGAATCTGCGTGGAGCCACAAAATTCTACCCACCCGCGTTCCTACCTAACCCACTCATTTCTGAAAAATAGACACCCGGGGGACTCCCGAGAGGTATGGCTTGCGTGGATCCCCCAACTTTTTCTTACCCAGAATCCCCTGCAAACTTTAAATTTAGCTGGAAAAAAAATCACTTTTTCCACACATTTTTGTGTGGGAAAGTTGTGGCATCACCGGGCTGACACAAATTTCCTACCACCCAGCGTTTCCCCAGGTCTCCCGATAAAAATGGTGCCTCACTTGTGCGGGAGGCCCACGTACCCGCGACAGGCAAGGGCCCAAAACATTTTGTGATAGGCAATTTTGATGTTGTCTCAATACGGGGAGGGGAGAATCAAGGGCTATTGCCCCGATATGACAGAAAGATTGTGGCTATTCTTTTGGGGGGGGGCATTGGGATGCCCATTCTGGGAAGCCCCCACCCCTACTAATAGAAAAGCCAGCCTAATTGCTGGCTCCTACTGGACTTTCTGCCCCCCGGGGGGCAGATCAGGGGCTACTGCTCCCATCTGCCTACTGGGGGGGCAGAAAGGCTGTGGCATCTTTTTTGGGGGGGGCATTGACAGGCCCATTCTGGGCAACCCCGAACTTTGGAAAAAATAATCCCTGGTGGCTAGTGGGCTGTCTGTCCCACCCGGGGTCGGATAAGGGGCTATTGCCCCATCTGCCTCCCGGGGGGGGGGGCAGATGTTGGGCATTGGCATGCTCATCTTGGGCAGGCCCCACCCCTAAATTAAATGTAAAAAACACCCTGGTGTCTAGTGGGCTTTCTGCCCCCCGGACTCTAATTGTGCAGTGCGGGTGGGGGCATTGGCGTGCCCATATTGGGCAGCACCCACCCCTAATTTACATAGTATAAAAATTCCTGGGGTCTAGAGGGGGGAGAGGCTGAATTAGGCCAAAACATGTGGGTTAGCAAAGGCTCTTGCCCAAGGGGCCGCTCCCCCCTCTCTGGTGCCTAGTGGGTGTATCCCTGCTTGGCGATCCCCAAGCAGGGATCCGCTAGGGAGGGGTACCATTGGAAAGGGGAGATTCTCCCCTTCCCAACGATACCTCTCCCATTTGTTTCAGTGCTCCGGGGCTGAGATAGCCCCACGAGCACCGAAACAATAGTTTCAGTTTCATTTTCATTGCAATGACGACAGCGCGCCAATGAAAATGCAAATTGGCCTCGGGAGGTTGGGGAAGCTCTGTCTGCAGCAGAGGGATTTCGTGCCCCTGTCCTCATGACGGAATGGTTCTGTCATGAGCACAGGAGCACCGGTGCTCATGACGGAACCATTATGTCATGCGCACCGAAGGGGTTAAGTATATGCACTGGGACACAACCATTAAAGTGAGTTATACACTGTTAGGGGATGGTATAAAAACCTATAATGATGAGTAGAGGAGTGAGGCAGGGATGCATCCTGGCTCCATTTTTGTTTTTATTCTTTAATAACTCCCTCAACATTACTTCAGGGGCTTGTAGCAAAGACATCCTATGAATCGTCTCTCATGTAGTCCCGCTTCTTTTGTATGCAGATAATGCAGTTCACGTTTGGCTAACTGCAAACAGCCTTCTAAGTCTCTTAAATGGTTTTAATGATTATATGAGTAACTTAAATCTCAAGGTCAATTGCAAAAATCATTTATAATGACCTGTGGCCCCAAAAGTACAAAGACCAAGCGTTTTAATATTGGAGGGATTCCAATAGAAAAGGTCTCCTTTTTTAGTTATCTAGGCCTCCTGATTGACACGGACAGGTCCTGGGAAAGTGTAATTAGCCAAAGATCACAAAAGATAGGGATAGCTGGTGAAGAGATCTTGAGGTTTGCGAAAAAACTGCGGCACAGACCGATCAGGGAGATGATTCAACTCTACAGAAGTAAGTGCCTATCTCTTGGCTCCTACAGGGCAGGAGTGTGGGGTTATACAGATCCAGGAAAGTTACAGATAATAGAAAAATATGTTTTCATGTAGACTTTTAGCACTACCCAAATCTACCCCAAGTTTCTTCACACAAGCAGAATTATGGATGGAATTTTTGGAAGATTTTATTGGTATAGCCCCTTTATTACTATATGTAAAATTATGGCACACGTCCATGGCCTGCTACTCTAGGGAGGTTCAGAAGGACTGTCTGAATCTAGATAACATGACTGCCATTCCATGGCTGGCTTATGTTAATAAGGTTTTTTATAATTACGTCTGAGTTAATTCTCCAGAAGGCATAGGCCCCAGACAAAAGGAATGGTTGAAGAACTTTTTGCCTCATCTAGAGAAGAGATCAGAATTTAAAAGTCTCTCACTTCAAGCACAAGTGTTTATTATATGCACATTTTGAATGGTCCTGGAACAGAATTTTATTTAATGTGGTTGGGTTACCCACAGCACAGATTATATTTGACAAGGCTAAGATAAAATTTAATTCATCCTCTAGTTGCCTTTCCCCTGGCTGGTTCTTGGGTTGCCTTGGGTGCGAAGTGTCCGTATGATGCTGCTTCCACTCAATCTACTGTGCACTTTATGCTGTTTCGCACATTGTGTGGCTTGTTAAAGGTTCGATTTTTACGCCCAATCCTTTTGCTTGGGCGTTTTATTTCATACAAAGAGGGATTAGGATATTTACAATCCTTGCCCTTCCCAGAAATTTGTCATGCAACACTCAGTTATATAATTGCTGCTATGAAACTCAGGAAATCTTATACGATGTAAAATCTTATTTTGTTCCAAATGGGATACGCTGGTCATTGTAGTTTTAGATTTTTTAAATCTTTTATTGACTGTATATGCTTTTTTTTAATCATTACGGACTATGACCTTTGTATTTATCTTGTGTGCTTTAATGACCAGTGTTAGACCTGGCATCTTTGGCGTGGTTTCCCCAGACTTTTTGCCTCTACTTCCTGTATTTTTGACGCTATGCTGGATTTCGTTTTTGCTGGTTTAGATGCTTTGGGCACTTTGCCACTGCTGATCAGTGTCAAAGTGCAAGTGCTCCCTAGGTAAATTGTTATATTGATTGGTTATCCATGATTGGTATATTTGTTTCACCTGTCAGCCCCTAGTAAAGTGCACTGAGTGTGCTAGGGCTGGTGATTCAAATGCTACTAGTGGGCCTGCAGCACTGATTGTGCCACCCACAGGAGTACCCATAAAATGGTGTCACAGGCCTGCCACCGCAGTGCCTGGGTGCAGTTGCTAACTGCCATGCTGACCTGACCAGTGTCCACACTGGCCAGGCCTAACCCTTCCCTTTCTGTACACATTGGACACCCCTATGGAAGGCCCTAGGTACCCCCCTGGGCAGGGTGCAGTGTATGTGAAAGGTAGAGCATGTATTTGTGTAGGTGACATGCTCTGGTAGTGAATTACAGCCATTTTCGTTTTTCACTATTGAAAGGCTATCTTGCCCATAGGCTATAATGGGGAATGCGGAGTATAATGTTTACCTGCATATCTTCCCATAGGAGCAAGATAGAAAGCTAAAGTCTGGTATCTCTGAATTCAGAATTTAATAACACATCTTTTAGATAGGATGGATTTTAAATCCTGTGTGTGAAAACAGCACTTTTAGAAGGTGGCTGTTTTCCTTTCCTGCCCTTTCTGTGTGCCTTGGCCGGTTTGTGAATTGACAGTCTGGTTTGTGAGTGACAGGGACAGGGGTGGCTCCCTGAGGCTGAATGAGTCAGCCCAGGGCTCAATAGGGAAATTCCCCTGTAGATGGGTGGGAGGAGTAGCACCTGGGCCTGAATAGGGCTGTGCCTGCCTTCCACAATGCTGGCTCCACCCCCGGCTGGGCGGCTGACGACCCTGCCCCTCTCTCTCAAAGGGAAGAAGAAACCAAGTAAACAGAGTGCTCCAGGACTGGCCAGAACTTGTTCTGACTAGGCCAAGGCCCCTCTGCCTTCAGAGGACAAAGGATTTTGGGGTATAAGTATTGGGACCCAGACTACAGAAAATTAGATCATCCTGGAATCAAGAAGGAACCTCTGCCAAGGAGAAAGCTGGAAGACTGAAGAAGAAGGATTGACCTGCTGTAAGGCTGTCCTGCAGTTGCTTTGCTGCCAAGGAGAGGGGAAGGACTTTCCTGTGTGCTGTGTCCCCTGGCTTGAAGGAATCTCCAAGGGCCTGAGTAGAGCTGGCCTCCTGTTAAGAAGTCCCCCAGCTTCCCCCTGAACTCTGCTGTGTGAGTTCTGCCCTTCCTAGAGTGCTTGATCCAATTGTGGGGCCTCTGGAAGTTGTGCCTGCTGTTGGGAAGCTGACCAAGAAGAAAGAAGCAAAGGATCTACACTTTTTCACGCACAGCCGGCTTAGCGAGAACATTTCCGTCGCTCCGCTCGTTAGCGGGCCAAATTTTTATCGCTGCGAACATCGTCGCAGAGCCTGCCGCCGCTGAGCAAGATCATCGCTGGTGAAATCGTCGCCCCGCTCGTTAGCGGGCCGAATTTTATCGCTGCAAACATCGTCGCAGAGCTTGCCGCCGCTGGGTGAGATCGTCGCCGAGCCAGCCAAGATCATCGCATCGCTCGTTAGCGGGCAGAATTTTATTGCTGCGAATATCATCGCAGAGCCAACCCAGATCATCGCTGTTGAAATCGTCGCCCCGCTCGTTAGCATCGTGCCTTTGCGAGTAAATTTCTACCGGAAAAGCTACGCCTTGGAATCCATACAAGTATCGCCTCACTCCCCATACAGACCGGATTCGTCGCACACACCCGCTGCGTGCAGCGGGGTTGTCGCATCGCCTCCCCAGGGTCTCAGGACTGACGCTGTTTCCTTGTTTTTCGACGCCTGAGCGCCGCTAAGAACTTTTATTGCATCACCAGGTACTGTTGGCTAAAATTGACGCTAAGGTGAATGATTTTGTCACTAAGCTAAGAACTCTTTTTGAAACCATATTCTTGAACTGTGTATGTTGGGTTTTTGTCATTTTGGTCTTGTGTAGTTTATATAAAAGTACTTTATTTATCTACACTGGTGTGGAGTCCATTTGTGGTGTTTTCACTGTGTTACTGTGAGTGTTGGTACAAATACTTTACAAATTGCCTTTGATAAGCCTGTCTGCTCGTGGCAAGCTACCAAGGGGGTGAGCAGGGGTTATCTAAAGAGTGTATCCCCCTTACCCTGACTAGAAGTAAGGGTCCCTATTTGGACAGTGGTACCTACCTCTGCCAACTAGAGACCCCAGATCTAACAACCAGGATCTGGTCAAATAAAGGTGCTCGCTTGTTGGCCCCACTTGGACCCTGTTTAAAAAAAGCAGGGGACCCTCACCAGACATGTAGGCTGCTGGTAAGTGCTGCAGCGGGGAGTGGAGGTCGTGGTTGGAGGGGTCTTGATTCTGTTTGGCATAGTGGTTCACTGTCACTATGGCTGCACCGGCTGGCAGCCTGGTGCGATTTTGTGCATCTGCTCGGGCACCCTGATGTACCATACACTTACCATCTTAAAACTGCAGCAAGGACTCACATGGTTAATGCCTGTAGTCCCTAGCATTAGTTAACTTTACCACCGACAACCTTAACACTCATGTAGAGGGTGTATCAGCTCCAAACAGGAGGAAAAGCTACTAAGCTGTGTTGGACCTGACCCTCTCTGAGGAGTCACGCCAAACGTTTTGCCTTCACCCCTCCTATTTTGGCTGAATTATTTTTGTTGTTCTTGGGACTCTGTGCACTTTACCCCTGCTAACCATTGCTAAAGTGCTTGTGCTCACTACCCTAAACATGGTAAAATTGGCGTACACCCAATTGGCATATTTAGCTTCCTGACACGTCCCTTTTACAATGGTATACCATATACCCAGGGCCTGTAAATTAAATCTACTAGTGGGCCTGCAGGACTTATTGTGCCACCCACTTAAGTAGCCCCGTAAAACATGTCCCAGGCCTGAAATTTCAGCCCAAATACAGTTTTAAATTGCCAATTGTTATTATTAATTTGACTTGGCAATATATCCTCCTTGCCAAGCCTTAAACGCCCCTTTTATTGCATATACGTCACCCCACGAACTTGTAGCCCGCGACTACGGACGGCTCGTTTGCATGAGAGGGGCCTATCATAGCCCTGATCAGCATCTAATTACTGTTGAAATCTTGCGGTTGTACTTCGAAGGGCACACAGTATCCGTCTCATCCGTAATGGGTTAATTGGTAACACCATTGGGAATGCCACACCCTTGAAACGGAATTGGGTAGACGGAAACACAACTGGAAATACTATACCTTTGAAACCATCTGTAGTCGCGGGCTCCAAGATCGAGCTTGGAGCCTGCGACTACGGACGGCTCGTTTGCATGAGAGGTGCCTATCATAGCCCTGATCAGCATCTAATTACTGTTGAAATCTTGTGGTTATACTTCGAAGGACACAGTATCCGTCTCATCCATAATGGGTAAACTGGTAACACCATTGGGAATGCCACACCCTTGAAACGGACTCAGGTAGACTGAAAACACAACTGGAAATACGATACCTTTGAAACCGTGTACTTCTATTTTTTGGATGAAGGACTTAGAATAAGCTCACCAGTAGCTGTTTGAGCTGATATTTTGGATTCTGCTTGAACAACTAGCAAAATCTTTATGGGCAGATTCCTAACTTTCACTACATATTTGGATCCCGAAGAGTCACGCGCATTTTGTACATTCAATGATGAAAGATGGTCGGATAACAATCGCGACTATTGAATTTACTTTGAGAGCCTTGAGGAAGTCACTGGATGTGACGAAACACGTGTCTGCTGTTCTCGTGCATGCTGATTAGGACTGATCTATGTCATTACATTTGAAAGAATGTCTTTCTATCTGTACTTGTTTTAGAACTGTGGTACTTACAGTCCTTTCAGAAATTGTCATCATAATTGGTTTTCAAAACACTTGTACAAATTAAATGGAAGTAATTTTGTATGAACACATCTCTGTTGTTTTTCTGTGATATAATGGACCTCTGTCCATCTGATACTAACTTATCAAAGTCATTTAATTGGAATGTAAATGTTTAGAGTGCCGGGGTATATTCTGTCATATGCAGAGTCACACCACACTCCAGCCTCACTGTTGTCAGAAAGCAGATAAGATTACCCCATCAACAAATTCAGAGCACATAAAGGATGGACAGAAAGAACCACACGCATCCACCTTAGCTAAAAAGAAAAGAGCATTTGATTCCTTTAAATGAAAATTCTTCCTCTGACTCTACACCGCCAAAGGCGGCTAAAGCAGCTAAATCAGATACAGGATCTCTTCAAAAAGAAATAGTCAACGAAAAGAGCAGAAACCTATCCCTGAGAACGAGCATAAAATGATCCTCCCAAAATTCCAAAAAAGCCCGATAGGAACTGCGTAAAGCACACAAGCAATAATAGCTAGCAGTCAACATGGGGAAAATGCAATCTCCCTCGAAGTGATTTCCATCTTTATTAAATTGGTAAATCAATCAAATAAGGAGATGAGCAGAAGAAACCATTCACTGTGAGAAACGTGGACCAATCTCATATGAATGCAATGCAAGAACCGATAATGCCGTGCCATGTGATCGCCCAACAACAGGTAACCACATGACCACGCTGGGCAGTCATGAGGATGTAGCCAAAACTTTCGCCAGTGCAAAAACAACAAATTTGCAAGAGAACAATGGCTGCTGGAACACACTTAACCATGACACAATCATTCAGCCCAAAACCTACACATCTAATTTGCCAACTACATTAAATGCAGAAATATTTTCAAATCATAATGAAAATGATGGCAGTAATTTAGCACCATGTCAATGGATAATTATTCAGGGTAAATTTCTTGAACATGATGAGCACTCAGTATCTAACGCTGGAACAAATACACCAGTGTATACTGCCAACAAGTCCTCACATTCGAAAGATAATCAATTAGAATTACTTAGGAATTGATGCTCAATGGATTTAGAAACCAGCCCACATTTGTGCGCTGATCAACACCTAATGATAGTGTTAGACCTGAAAATTACCTAGCTACTCTTTTTACCTGAATACAAATCAAAGGTCACGCATGATATTCTAAACCGCTGCAATACAAAAGGCATACATGAACTGGCCGCGGTTGAATCCCCTTACTTTGTTGTCTATAGAATTTTTAATATCAAGAACACAGATCATGGAGACTACCTTAGTTGCATTTGCCCCAAGCAGACTAGAGCAGGTGGTCTGTGGGTCCAGACGTACTAAGGGAATGGGGCATAAATATCACGGTCTACCACCACAACGCATCCCTAGCATTACTAGCTAATAACATCTAGGAATAAGCTGTGTTCCCCCAGCGCAAATATAGGGCCTCCTTCTTTTGGCCCTACTATATGTGGAATTATTCAGAGTAATCAGTATATCAGCCACATATCCAACAGATTTTCAAAAAATAAACAAAAAGAAAGACCCTTAATCCATTTTATTTAACTCAACTGGTGCAGAACTGACCGCTATAAAGGCTCCAACTTGGAGTGATCGCGTAACTCACCCCACACGTCCAATACTCTGACCAGGCACGTAAATAACAACAGCATAGATCCAGACTGGGCCTGGTTATCTGTCTTTTTAGCTCCAAGTGCTTCAGCCTGAAATGGGAAGGCAAGACATGTCCAGCAACCATACAAAAGAGAAATCTGGGTAGCTAGGAAACATCATCTTGACAATTTTTGGGCAAAACTATGGTTTGCAAGCAAAAAAGAAGAACCCAATAAATTCCTGCAAAATAGTCAGTTCAATTGAGAAAGGTATTAGTGGTTCCTCCGCTTAGGCAGAGGAGCGTCACCCTACTGCCATTTGAGCAGCGCAAAAATTAAAATAAAATGATAATAACAAGACTGGAGGCAGGTTGAGCAAAGAGCCAGGTTGAGCAAAGTGAGGAGTGGTTTGCACTCCCTAAGTGCACAAGAATGTTTAGCCAGCCTTCTTGGGCCGGCCAAACATTCATGCACATTTAGCATGTTCTTCACCTGGCTGTGTTGCACAGCTCGATCGAGAACATGCCAAGACTCCCAGGCACTGCCTGAGCGGCCAAGCAGGCCGCTCAGACCAATCACGAGGCTGCACATGTAGCATCATGATTGGCTGGAAGAGTCCCCTTCCAGGGTCTACCAGTTCAGAGGTAGAGGACGTAAGAGAGGCGTGCGGCAGTGGGAAGGGAAGTTTATTTTTTTAAGCACCCCCCACCTCACCACCCCCTTTCAGAAACAGCCACCACTGTAGAAAGTTGATGTCAGAGCATGCAACGCAAACATAAAAAATAATCAAATCTGCTTGGGTAAATCATTTGAAAGCTCACTATTCAACTGCTCGTCTCGCTGCGTGCCCGTCATCTTCGCAAATTATCAATACAAACCATCATAATAATATTGACGATTTAACATCTGCCAAGGGAGAACGAGACTACCGGGCAACAATAGGAATGTAGAGGCATTTCCCCCACCTTCTTACTCCAAAGAACACCTGCTGAAGGTGAACAGGAGGTCAAGGGCCGATGGAACTCCAGGGCCAGAACGATTGCCACATGTACATTTTAAACCCAAAGCTGACCTCTGGGTAAGTGAGCTTTGTACCCTGGATGCAACTGTCTTGATTACAGGTGAAGTCCCTGCTTCGTGGAGCGGCAGGGGTTCAATATAACACCTTATCTACAAGGTAGGCAAAAAAGGTAATCCTGGGAACTACCAACGGGTAGCCCCCTTGGACAACGAGGCTAAGAATTTTGCTAGATTGCTCCTTCAAGATCTAAAAAATTGGGAAAGTGGCAAAGATATTGTCCCATGAAATAGACTGTGTTGCTCTGAGGATCGGGCATCCTTTCAAATCTCATGGCTTTATCCATTTGCAAGGAAAACACCTTTGCCACTAAATCAGTGCTATACCCAAGCTTTGTTGATTTCAAGGCTGTCATCAACAGTGTGCTGTGAGAGATCCTGTGTCAGAAACTGGTTAAAAGGGGCATTCCCCCTAAACTACTCAGTGCAATACAATCTCTGTACTCGGAAGAATGGGTAAAGTTACCTAAAGTTAGGTGTCAGAAACATGTCGTCTAGAAAAGTTTCTATGTCATCCGACATAAAAGGGGTGTGTTTTGGCACCTCTCCTTTTTAACCTGTTTCACAGACCTCTTGAAAAATCCGGATCACAGTGGCAAACACATTGGATGTTAGCCTTATAAAAACAAAGGTGCTCAAAATTGAGAAGAAGAAACAAAACGTAGCACCTGGAGTTTAAATGGGGAATCCAATGTGAATGAAATTGAGTATACATACCTGGGGGTCATTATAGACAGCAGCAGCTGCTTTAACCAGCATATGCTTCAAATGAAGGCAAGAGCAGGCTCCTGAACCTCCGCCTTTGTAAAACTGCCAAGATCATCGAAGGGCCCTACATTTGCTCTCCTACAAAAAACACATCAGTGTAAAATTGATTTCCACTTTAATTTATGGGAGTGAAATAATGAGGGGGAGACTCTCTTTGCTCCCAGATATCGGCTTCTAGCAACAATGTACCAAACAACTTTCTACCTTCCTAAATTTTCGTCCCAAGCCCAAGTGCACTTGTAGTTCGAACTTTTAAAACACTTCCTAAAGCATGCCATACATTGAAAGCCGCACCGCCAGGCACCTTGGATCATATAATTTGTCAAGAGATTAGAATACTACCCAAGACTCCTCATACAGGAACTACTAGGATACTTCCTTACATTCATTAAAAAGCATCCGACCTTTGGGCTGCTCCTCTCTCTAGAAACATTTTCTAAAAGATTTTAAACAAGTCAAATCAAAGGGTTTCAATGTTGGAGGACACTATAACTAAAGGAGTCCACTTATGTCAATTCATAAACAGCTGCAGCATGTTCGTCCTGCAACCCTACTTAAACTCTTGGTAGTCACAGTATTAAATAGCAACTTCATGCAGTACCGCTTTCGTGCTCTACCGACACTGATTAGTTTACACCTGTATTTTAAACTGCCAGACATTGTCTTGTGAAGATTTGTGTGGTAAAACAGAAAAAACAATAAACTACAAAATATGCATCTGTCCCTAACTTCTAGTTTAATTGCAGATACCATTTAAGGTAGCCACTTAACACCCCGTGGTGTCAGAGTGTTTCCCCATTGAGAGGGGTACTAGACAGGGATGCCCCCTGTCGCCACTCCTCTTGACTCTGGTGATGGAGCTTTTGGTGATAAGCCTTTGCCATGACATGGCAGAGTAGGGGGTTAAGGTGGGGGGCGTCACCCTTGCAGTCTCACTGTACACCGACGATGAACTAGTGTATGTCACACGCTCTGAGCAGTCAGTGAGGCTACTGTTGTGCATCATGTCTGAATTCGGAGTAGTGTCAGGCCTTCTGATCAATAAACAAAAGACGGTGCTGTTGCCATTGTCCACACTGGCGAGAATGCGATCAACGGATCCCCCGTAAATGAGCTTCAATGAGAGAGATCACTTTCGGTATCTGGGGATCCAGATAGAAAATATCCCAGTAGTCTGCTATAACCTTAACATGGATAAAGTCCTTAGAAGACTGGAGGACTCAATTCAATTCTGGGTACGCCTGCCACTATCAGTGGTGGGCAGGGTCGTGCTCAGCATAATGGTTTTCCTGCCCCTCTGTCTCTATGCTTTGCAAAATACTACGTATAAAATCCCACCATCGATCTTCTCCAAAACTTAATAGCCTCCTAGTGTCCCTAGTGTGGGCGGGTAAACGCAGCAGAATTAAACTAGATCTTCTGAAGTTAGATACAGACCTGGGAGGTCTGTGACTACCAGACCTCAGACTGAACTACTTCTCAAATCTTTTGCAGTATGTTGCTCAGTGGTGTTCTGGCGGCTCGAACATGAAAAAGAACCTGCTGGGCTTGTGGGGTGCTGGGGAAGACCTCCCACACTGCCTTAGGCTGGACGACCACCCCTTTGTTGTCCGACAAGTGGCTGTGTCATGGGAGCAGGTGGTGGCACAGGTGTTTTCTCGGGCCCACTATGCTAGACCTTTGCCCCTTCATTGGCTGAAACCCAGAAGTGACATCCAGTCGGTGATGGACCTGACACATTGGTGACCTATACTTTAATAGTACGTTCCTTACGATGACAGAAGTTCAAGAGGTGTTTAACCTTCACCAAGGTCAGTTCCTACAATATGCTAAAGTGTCCTTTGGGATCTGACTGACTTTACCCACTGAGCATGCGCAGTCTCAGACTCTACAAGTAATATTGGACCCTTGTTCATCCTCAGGCCTGGTTTCGTGCTTTTACAGAGCCCTTAAGGAGGATTGCCATACAGACATGACAACAGTACAGGACAGGAGCACTAACAGTGCCCCTCATGGAGTGTGCCTGGAAGAGAGCGTTTGCCCAAATTAAAGAAGTAGCAAGCAATGCGAGGTTGAAACTTACACAGTTTTATTATCTACACCAAGCCTACCTGACTCCACTTTGTTTACACAGGGTTAATATTTCTTGCTCAGAGGATTGCCCGCACTGTGGGCTGACCCCAGCGACCTTCCTTCATATGTCATGGGACTGTGGTGCATTATGAGGGTACTGGGAGAAAGTCTTGAGAGCATTATGGGAAGTCACACAACTGCTGGTGGAGGTCTTCGTGGAGCACTGCTTGCTTAGAGTGCTCCTGACGCCTTAATGTGGGCCCCGAATACTCCATAGGTTCACACTCTTGGAACTGGTGCTAGGCAAGAGGAGGGTGACTATACATTGGACACAACCTGCAGCCCTGACCAGCGGTAAATGGCTTGCAGATGTGCAGGAATGGGTTGTGGCAGAGAAGAGGTGTCTGCGAGTCATACGTACGGATGACAATACTGAGCGTGATCTAGAGAAATGAGAGGATATGTTGAAGGGTTTATCGAAGGTAGATTTGCCTCCCCCATTTCAGGGTGCCGTGAATGGGAGGAACCCCGGGTGGTAGGTGCCAGTGCTGTGTCCGACCTCTAGTTTGGATGCCTCTACACATTTCTTGAGCTTCGAAGGGTTGGTGATGGTGTGTGGGGGATTCTGTGTGTGTCTTCCCCCTGCGCCGATTCACCCTGCTCCCCCCTTTCCGATGGCCTCTTTCGTACTTTATCCCTCTCTGCTTCTCTGTGTGGGATACATGGGAGAGTCTCCCACACTGTAGAATGCCACTTTTCTTATTATGCTGCTGTTCATTTTAGTATGAAGATTTATAAGTATATGTTGCATTTTTTTGCAGTATTGTTCATATCGTGCATGTGATTCCTTGATCATTCTGCAAATATGTTAGATGATAAGCTGGGCACGTTGTTGCCCTGTGTGGCTACACAATGCCAATGCTATTTCCAAGCGCCTTACTTCTGCACCAACTGCTAATAAAAACATGTATAAAAAAAAAGGAAGCAACTTAACAGTCTGGGGGTTCTCTCCTGTAGATACACTGTCACTGAAGCACTGAAAGTATGACCCTGTCAAACATCTTCCTCAATGTTGGTGTTGGTCTTGTCTAGTTCTTGAGGATTTTTGAAAATCGAATGGAGAGTGTACGTCTTTTTACAGAACATCGAAAAGCACTGATGTAATACTCTCCTAGCAGAAACTGGCAAGCAGAAGTCTCTATAGAGAACTCTACGCGAGCCCCAACTCTCATGACAGACAACACTCCCACCTGAAATTATAGCTGTACGCTGTGGGATTTTTTTTTTTACAGTGGGAGCTGCTCCGTTAAGGCGGAGGAGCGTCGCTCCACTACTATTTGAGCAGTGCAAAAAGAAAAAGAAAATGATAAAAACAACGGGGCTGGAGCCAGGTCGAGTTGGGGTGGGCTGAGAAAAGTGAGAAGTGGTTTGTACTCCCTAAGTGGCATTCATGTTTGGCCAGCCATCTTGGGCTGGCCAAACATTCATGCACATTTAGCATGTTCTCCACTTGGCTGTGCTGCACAGCCCGATGGAGAACATGCCCAGGCTATTTAGAAAAAGCTGTAGCACCGGGCTCAGTGCTGCTTAACAATAACAATAAAGAGGCGCAACTCTAGACATACAACCACATAATACACAATATAACAGACAGTATGAGAAAAATATTTTTTTAATTTATATTGATCTTTATGTATTTTTTTGTAAATAAACAAAATATATATATAAATAGATTCAATTCATACATAATTCACTTCAAAGCATAAATAAATTTACATTACAACTTATATTGCACAAATCTGACCACAATTTGATATGAGGTGAACAATTTAACAGCGTATTGTATTTTTCACAGTCTCTGTTATCAAAACACAATTTACAATAAAATTGAAATCATATAAATAAAACACTGGTTGTGATTTGAGGAATACCACCATCGCGTTTCGGCAAATGCCTTCTTCAGGATTTTCTTTACCAGTGAATACTAAAAATGAAAAAAAAATATATACAAATAACAGTTGTCATCTAGAGTTTAGTCGCGCTAATTCAATATACTTATAATATATACACACATAAGGTACACGACTGATAATTCTGAAATGCGGTCTGAGAAGATTGAAACCGAACAATACTGTGTGTTACCAAAGTGAATTAGATAACAACACACTCTCTCGTGAAGAAGTTTTATGCTATATATTCTATCACAAAACTTTATAGTAAAGCCATAAGACAAAAACGGAGGGGCAGAAATTACTAAGCTTACTAAGACCATGCAGCTGTTTCCATCAATTTTTAACTTAAGAATTTTTCTAACTACTTTTTAGATTATGAACTAAAACTGGCAGCTCTATTCGATTCCATACCCCAGAAGGCTTCTCATTTATATTGCCAGAATTTCAGCACTATCTAGTATCTTACTAGATACAAGTCCCTGTATTTCCACATAAGTAAGTTTATAGGATACCTTTATCTTAACGAAGACATTTCTTCTATGTTGACGATATTGTTCAGGATGTAAAAGTAAGTTCAACGTATTTGTTTCATCTAAAAATACAGAATACAGTCTATAAAAATTCTCTATCCAAAGCAGTAAGGTAGCTGTACAGTTTACAAGTGCTACCAATCCTATTCGCTATTACTTACTTTATGACGCCCTTTTTTCCCCCTTTTTTTGTATATCTTGTCTAATTCTAATGGTTGCAGGTCTGTTGAATTTATATGTATATCTCTTCTGAAACAGTAATGAATTCATAATTAATCTTCTAACATTATCTTTACAATTTATTTACATCAGTCCATATGTATTATACTGATTCATTCAAGGAGGCACTTTGTTTATTCTTTTCTTCATTTCAGTGTCTTGTGAATGTTTTTTTTTTAAACTTATTTTTATTGCCATTTTCATGTTGCATACATTGTACATCATACAAAACTTTCAAATAGTCATGTCAGATTGCACATCCAGTAGTGGTACATAGCAACTGTATATACTGGGGATTCGTCAACGGGGAGCATAAACAAAAGTACAGATATATCGTGACGTATATACCCTGCTGTCTCGGGTTCCAGATATGGCACAGGAACTGGGGTGTAACACAGGCATAAACTAGGGGACGGGCATGGAAGAACTTATCCAGTTACGCTAGCGAGGGTATGAAACGTCGTATGGGTAAGGCACCTCTGTGACTCATGATTGCCTATCCTATTTGGTTCGACCTAAAACTGCGATAATATACCTGATGCTGGGGCTTGTTATGAGCTCATGTGGTCGGGATTCCGAGAGATTAGTTAGGCAGGGTCTGTGACTGCGTGTGCAGGACTGACAATGTGGGCGGGCCGTCTGTTGGGTCTGCTCCCGGGGATAGCTGCTTGAACTAATATAATAGCATGGCCCATTCCATTGATGTAGGGTGTTGCGGATCCCTCTTACCTCCTCCTCCCGCAATGTCTCCTCCTCCGCCGCCGCCCATTTGTGTGTAGCTCCCACCCAAGCCGCAACGGTGGACTGGTGGGGGAACGCCAATGCATGGCGATGCTGCATTTGGCTAAGAGCACCGCTAGGGAGAGGAAGCGAGTCTGCACCCTGTGCTGCTTACCTACGCGAAAGATGCCTATGGCGCTGGCCTCCCATGTGTTCATGCAGGTTAGCCCTGTGAGGGTACCCAAAGCAGGGTGAATGTGGTGCCAGAAAATTTTAATGACGGAGCAATTCCAAAACATATGTCGGAAATCTGCATTCCGCTCATGGCATCTGGGGCATAGGAACTGAGTGTCAGGGTAGAATCGTTGGAGGCGTGCAGGTGTTAGATAGGCCCTGTGCAGGATGTAATATTGAATGTTTTTAAAGCGTGCGTTTCTAGAGACCTTCTTAGGGTACTTTAGAGCTCTCTCCCACTCCCCCTCATGGAGCACCCGCCCGATTTCAGCCTCCCAGGTGGCTCGCAGGGTCTCCAGTGGCTTATTAGTCAGTTCCCGTATGGCTTTATAAAGCCATGTAGTTAGATGGCCCCCTGCTCCCATGTATAGAATCGTGTGGATAACTGGATGTGTGTGTGGTTCCCCTTTGATTAGGTCCTGATACGGTCTGTAGCTATCTAGGAGTTGGCGGTGAAGCAGGAATTGTCCCGGGGGAAGATCGTACTCCTCCACAAGGCTATGGAACGGTCGTAGTTGCCCGTCCTCGAAAAGGGACTCCACCTCCGTTAAGCCACACGATGTCCACATGCGAAGCGCGCTATGTGTGTAGTAGTGTTCCTGTTTGGGCCATCCCACCAGAGTGAGTAGAGGGGAGTACAACGGAGTCCCCGGGGACATGCGGTGTGTCCGTAGCATGCACCTACGTGCCACTGACACCTGTAGAGGATATGTGCGTTTTGGTTTAGCGCCAGGGAGGAGTAGGCGACGGATCTCCGGAACCGAAATCCGTCCTGCGATGGTGTGAGTTTCCACAGTATACCTGTCTGCCGTCCAGTGAGACAGCCATTGCAGCTGTGCTGCCAAGAAGTAGGCCTCGAATGAGGGGGCTCCCAAGCCGCCCTGTGTGGTGGGCAGCTGCAATTTTGTCAGGGCTATTCTGTGTCTGGCGGACCCCCAAATGAGCGCACTGAGGAGGGAGTCTAGATCCCGAAAAAAGGCTCTGGGCGGGATTACTGGCAGATTGGTAAAGAAATACAACAATCTTGGAACCATGATCATTTTGGCCAATCCCACTCTCCCAATTGGAGCCAATGGAAGGCTCTTCCAAAATCCGATTGTGGCCCTAAGACTCGCCAATGCCCTGCTATGGTTACCCTCGAACATATCTGCGGAGGAGTGGTAGAGACGGATCCCGAGGTATCGGGGGGCCTCCGCGCTCCAGGGCACCCGCTGAGCACCCAGGCGAACCTCCCGTGGGGGCAGATCCGGATGCAGCGGATAAATCGTGAACTTATCCCAATCCACCCGTAGTCCCGAGGCCGCGGTAAATTCCGTCAAAGTTTCCCAGAGGGGAGTCAGGTCGTTTGTGATGCCCCGCACATAAATCAACAAGTCATCAGCGTATAAGGAAACACTATGCACTGTGCCTGCTATTGGGATGCCCCAGCTCTTCCCGCCGAAGTCGTATGGCGAGAGGCCGCACCGCCAGAGCAAAAAGTAGAGGGGACAACGGGCAGCCCTGTCGCGTGCCTCTCTGAACCGCAAACTCCGTCGATATGTACCGGCCTAGGCGTATCCGCGAAGTCAGCCCGGTGTACAGTAGGCGCGTATAAGCTAGGAGGGTGGGCCCAATGCCCGCTCGCTGCAGCACAGAAAACAAAAACTGCCATGTGAGGGAATCGAAGGCCTTCTCAAGATCTAGGATGAGACAGGCCGCTCGAGGGTATATCCCCCTTACCTGATCCTGGATGTGGAAAACCCGACGTATGTTCTGGGACGTACGTCTGCCGGGTATAAATCCGCACTGATCCGGGTGGACCAGGAAGCGTTTGATTTGTACGTATCTATCCGCCAGTGTCTTCCCGAGGAGTTTGCAATCGGCGGACAACAGCGATATGGGGCGATAGGAGGCCATTTGCTGCGGGTCCCTATGTGGTTTCAGGAATGTCACAATTACGGATTCTCGCATGGATTTCGGTTGTTCTCCCTGCTTCCGTGCCGCCGCAAACACCTCTACCAAGCGAGGGACTAGGTGCACTGAGAATGTTGTGTAATATTCTAATGGGAACCCATCTAGTCCCGGAGCCTTATTTCGGGCTAGGGCATGCAGGGCCCGTGTCACATCTGCCAAGGTTATTACGGCGTCTAAAGCCTCCCTCTCTGTCCTCGTGATTGTTGGGATAGGTAGAGGATCGAGAAATCGATCCACTACAGTTTGCGGGGTAGAAGCGGGGTCGCTATATGTCTCCGCATAGTAGTCGCGGAAAGCCCCAAGGATCCCCGCCTGGGAACGCACTAACATCCCCCCAGGGTCCAGTATCTCGGTAATGGGCTTGACGTCCGTGTCCTGCCTGGCAAACCACGCCAGGAGAGTGCCTGTCTTGTCCCTCTCTTTATGCATCCGTGTAGCGTATGATCGGAAGTTGTACTTTCGTAAATCCGCAGAAGCAGCTTGGTAGGCAGTTTTGGCTTCGGCTATATGCCGCGTCTCCCCTTCGAATGTGACATCCCGTTTGGTGAATGTATTATACTGATTCATATATACCAACCTAACATTGGCAGGAGCATTTCCACTATAGCATTATTACTGTTTTCGTTATCCCACAGATGAGTATAACTATATGGTGAAAGTTTTAGGATCCTATACATAAAGAAAAAGAAAAATGTAAAAAACCTTTAGTCATACCTGATTAGTTTTATGTTTAACTCTACGCTATTTTCATTAGAATAACCAAGAGTAAAATTAAATTAAATATACATTCACCTAGAATTTCATGCACAGCCGTTTCTTTCTTCTTTAGTTACTTTAATGATGATATTTGATCAGCTTTCAGACTCTCCATGGGCTTGTTTGTTTATTTCGGGGCCACTATGAATAAAGAATATATAAAAAGAGAAAATACTCAATCCAAATTATGAGTGACTCACTTCTTAAAAACTGACCATTCATTTATCTATACGTTATTAGATGGTTTTTGGTACCTCCTTATATCTCTAAATAACATTTAGTGTCATCTTATTTCATCAGTATAGCATTTAATGCTTCACAATTCTTAATTTCGAGGTATAAGGAAACGCGTATAGCCAGTAAACTTGTTGGGTACTGACCTAATTAGCCAAATAGCTTGACCAAGTTTCTTAATCATTATCAAGGGTACGTTAGATATATCTACTGAAGGTCACGTAGCTAAAAAAAGGTTATGGACCTGTTCCCCCGTAAAGATAGACATGCCCGAAATCTTTATAATAATACGCAACGGCTGTTGAAATAATACAATTCTTGAGAAAGGTGCTTTTAACATGTAAAAGCACGCTTTCCATGTTGTTTACCACATAAACCGACTGAGAAGGAAAGATATTACCTGAAATGCACTGTTTATATCTAAAGAGGTTGGGGGCCTATTTTATCGCCAAAGCATACTTTACCTCGCATCTCAATAATACTAAATGGTAGCTCTCAACCGGTGCAATTGAAAATAATGCACTTGGTATATTTAAAAAACGTTTTCACATTAATTCACCACATAGATCCATTTGACAAGGATCGAATTAATTAGAAGCGAGTATCTAAACACTGTTAAACACAATCCTACATATTGATGGGCTTAATTGTAACTTACCAATAAAATGGCGTTCCCTCTTGCTGCCTCCGACCAGCTTTTCCGTCCAACAAGGCTTGCTACTGTCACTTCCGGGCTTTTTTAGCTACGCGGCCCTCAGTAGATATATCTAACGTACCCTTGATAATTATTAAGAAACTTGGTCAGGCTATTTGGCTAATTAGGTCAGTACCCTTTTTGCTGAAAATGTAAAGTGAACTGCCTTATACCTCGAAATTAAGAATTGTGAAGCATTAAATGCTATACTGATGAAATAAGATGACACTAAATATTATTTAGAGAGATCAGGAGGTACCACAAACCATCTAATAACATATAGATAAATGAATGGTCAGTTTTTAAGAAGTGAGTCACTCATAATTTGGATTGAGTATTTTCCCTTTTTATATATTCTTTATTCATAGTGGCCCCGAAATAAACAAACAAGCCCATGGAGTGTCTGAAAGCTGATCAAATATCATCATTAAAGTAACTAAAGAAGAAAGAAACGGCTGTGCATGAAATTCTAGGTGAATGTATATTTAATTTAATTTTACTCTTGGTTATTCTAATGAAAATAGCGTAGAGTTAAACATAAAATCAGGTATGACTGAAGGTTTTTTACATTTTTCTTTTTCTTTATGTATAGGATCCTAAAACTTTCACCATATAGTTATACTCATCTGTGGGATAACGAAAACAGTAATAATGCTATAGTGGAAATGCTCCTGCCAATGTTAGGTTGGTATATATGAATCAGTATAATACATATGGACTGATTTAAATAAATTGTAAAGAAAATTATTAGAAGATTAATTATGAATTCATTACTGTTTCAGAAGAGATATACATATAAATTCAACAGACCTGCGACCATTAGAATTAGACAAGATATACAGGACCAAAAAAAGGGGGAAAAAAGGCGTCATAAAGTTAGTAATAACGAATAGGCTTGGTAGCACTTGTAAACTGTATAGCTACCTTACTGCTTTGGATAGAGAATTTTTATAGACTGTATTCTGTATTTTTAGATAAAACAAATACGTTGAACTTACCTTTACATCCTGAACAATATCGTCAACATAGAAGAAATGTCTTCGTTAAGATAAAGGTATCCTATAAACTTACTTATGTGGAAATACAGGGATTTATATCTAGTAAGATACTAGATAGTACTGAAATTCTGGCAATATAAATGAGAAGCCTTCTGTGGTTTGGAATCGAATAGAGCTGCCAGTTTTAGTTCATAATCTAATAAGTAGTTAGAAAAATTCTTAAGTTAAAAATTTATGAAAACAGCTGCATGATCTTAGTAAGCTTTTTAATTACTGCCCCTCCGTTTTTGTCTTATGGCTTTACTATAAAGTTTTGCGATAGAATATATAGCATAAAATTTCTTCACGAGAGAGTGCGTTGTTATCTAATTCACTTTGGTAACACACAGTATTGTTCGGTTTCAATCTTCTCAGACCGCATTTCAGAATTATCAGTCATGTACCTTATGTGTGTATATATTATAAGTATATTGAATTAGAGTGACAAAACTCTAGATGACAACTGTTATTTGTATATATTTTTTTTCATTTTTAGTATACACTGGTTAAGAAAATACTGAAGAAGGCATTTGCCGAAACGCGATGGTGGTATTCCTCAAATCACTACCAGTGTTTTATTTATATGATTTAAATTTTATTGTAAATTGTGTTTTGATAAGAGAATGAGAAAAATACAATATGCTGTTAAATTGTTCACCTCATATCAAATTGTGGTCAGATTTGTGCAATATAAGTTGTAATGTAAATTTATTTATGCTTTGAAGTGAATTATGTATGAATTGAATCTATTTATATATATATTTTGTTTATTTACAAAAAATTCATAAAGATCAATATAAATTAAAAAAATATTTTTCTCATACTGTCTGTTATATTGTGTATTATGTGGTTGTAGGTCTAGAGTTGCGCCACTTTATTGTTATTGTTAATCAGCACTGAGCCCGGTGCTACAGCTTTTTCAAAATAGTTTAGTTCTATGTTAGGGTTTTACCCATTTTTCAGGGGCCCTGTGCGTTTTTCAAAAGTGAACATGCCCAGACTCCCAGGCACTGCTCATGCTGCGTCGTGATTGGCTAGGAGATTCTGCTTCCAGGGCTGCTAGTTCGAGAAAGAGGACGGAGGAGAGGCTTGCTGCGGCTGCGGCGAAGGGAAGGTAAGTTTATTATTATTCTTTTTAATCCATCTCCTCCACCCCCGCCCGCCACCCCTGTTCCAAGGCAGCCACCACTGTTGTTTAATTGAGCTTAGGAACAAGGGGACCTTTTTGTATGATGTCAAACACTCAATGTCCTGTGACGAGTCAAGTGATGGTCCACCAGCCTATTCTTTAGGAACTTAACGCACTTAAAAAGGATTGGATGCCACGCCATCACTGCTTGGACTTACTAATGAAATAACGTGTATGACGCTCTTGTATTGGGAACTTGCCTGTTGCTAACCATGGTAATTTGGCAAAAGAAGAGAGATTAATATCCTTTTTTATTCGTCAGCTCGATTAAGCGAAATATCAGATACAATCACATATTTCCAGACTATTGAAGGAGAAACTCCACATGGCAATAAATACAGCCAAGAATTATAAACAGTGTGTTTTGTTCTGCCCTGAAGAAGTCCGCGAGGACGAAACACGTTGGCTTCGGTTTTTACCTTGTCAGAAAAAGAAGTCATCAATAAAGGATTTGAAAGAATATCTCTGCTGAATTGCCATTCTTGTTTTGATATCTGATTTGTAAACAAATATTTAAGCTATACTGATGGTCACTTTTATAAAACTTTGTGTAAATTTACAGATTTAAATTGAATGTGCTGGACCACTGTGTTGTTTATGGAATTGAGAGATATTGTGTATCTCGGGAGATTTAGGGGCATTGAATCTCCGGTCCTTAGCACCTTGTGCATTTTGATAGAAACTACTCCACTAAGTATAGGTGCAATCTGTCTTTGCCTCAATCCCCTTTCAATTTCCATAGCACTTAAAAAGGATACTTGTGAAGTGCAATGTTTTAAAACTATGACTGCCTTGCATGCTTGCATAGGCACTAAACGTATTTTGAGTAACTTCCCTAGAGCACCAGTGTGTTTAAATGATCTTTTTAACTTCATCATACCATTTATTGGAGAGACAGCAATGGACTCATGAGCTGTAATACATCAAATTCAAGAGCTTGTTTGTATTGACGACGCTTGTATTAAAGAGGGTGCTATTAAGTTCTGTGATATTCTATTGCTATCCATGCAATTGGGTTTAATAAACTATGCATGGTAAATAAATACATTTAAAAATTTAATTCCTTGACAAGGTATTTGATTTTGTATTGTTTCAAAATTATAGGGAGCAGGATTTGAAAGTTGTAGATGTTCTATAAATGTATGTATGACCACATTTATTAAACTTTTTTAGTGAGACTCTCTGCTGCACATAAGTTAAGAAAATATTTGAGATGTTCTTTGCTCTTAAGTCTAAAGGAGATGCTGGTGTCCATGCACAGTTCAGACTTTAATAAGGCCTTTAACCCCAGCATCACTGATATGCAAGATTCCGGCAGAAACATCACCACAAAGCCAGTTTAATTCTATTGATGTATATGCTGTAAAATATCAGTTTGATCACAAAATAACACATTTACAGGACTATTAACTCTTGCTTGCTTTAAGAGTTTGTTAGTTACACCCTTATATGTTTTTATGACATATCAGAATGTTTTCTCCAGCAACACATTCTGTCCTATGGAAATCTTTTCACTCTTTTACCTACAGGCATAAAGTTGGATTTCAAAAGCATAAAGGTTGTTGCCCCATCTTTGGACATTTTAAATAAAACATCTTTAAAGATGAAAATCGATCGACCAGTGTGGCTCAACGCAGATATTCTGAAAGGACCAAATGTCAACCTGGAAATCGCAGTCAATGCAACAGAGTAAGTAAATGCAACTTTCTCAAATGTTGCATGTAGCGGTATTGTGTTTTGTTTTCTTATAGATGTTTGGAAACAGTCAGCGTCTTGAGAAGTTGTCCACAGAGGTCTTTCTAACCCAGTCACATTGCAGCAGTCATTTGCATTGAAAAAGGATTGAAACTAGAGATACTTGTGTTGCAAAGATGATAACTCACAATTCTGTTTGAGCCTGACAAAGGTGAATTGAACTGAAAATTAACATTAGCTAGGCATATATAGAAGCTCGTGTTGTCTTAAGACCTTTTGGAGAAAGAGATCACATAGTGATCCCACCAGGACAGGAACATGTTTTCTTGGTTGTGTTTGTAATGGTTTTGGGAAGAAAAAAAAGTCCAAATCTTGAGTTTGAAAGAGGCGTACTCCATCACAAAGGTGGTGCTAAATTGACTATTACACCAAAGCATGTGGTGATCATATATGAAACTCCCTTGGTCATGACACAACTAATGTGAAAGATAAAGTGAATGCTCTCCTAGTTTGATCAATATGAAATTCTGGAGGATTAATAGGGCATGATGACTATGTGTGAGCATGTATGTGTGATGTATATCAAGTTGATTGGATGTGGGGTTTGCATTTGAGTCTATGTAAATAAAAGGCTATTGTATATTCATGAATTTAAAATGTATTGTAACAATTGATGAAGTTTTTAGATGATGATATATTTTCCTACGTATTCATGTAATTTATTAGTACAATTGAATGAAACAATGCACTAATAATTAAATAAAAGAGATTTAATTATTAAGAAGGGTCAATTTATAAATGTATGATTAATTCTTTGCAGACGTAATACAGATTAGTGGGGCTATTCACTATCAAACTAGAATCAAGTCTAAGAGAAACAGTGACTGCTTTAGAACATCAATCATTGTACTGATTAGATAGGCAAATATGTATCTCATACCTCAATTGTAGGAAACACCTTCTATCAGGCTATTGCCGGGCTGCCTTTGGGTCTCTGGTCTAACCACTCTAAAAAGTTATTTTTTTCAACTTAGACACAATTTAGCACTTCTTGCCACATTTGGCCTCTACTTCTTGGCATCTTCTCAGCTGGGCAATATAAATGTCTCCTGAAGCATGCAATACATAAACTGCATAGTTTACAGAACACTCTTGCACAGATACTCCATAAGTTAAAAAAGTGAACACATAGTGTGGTCTTTTGGGGGGTGGAGGAGTTTTATATAGCGCAAACTAGACCCGAAGGTATCCGAGCACTTTACATGAGCACCACTTGCATTGCAGATGGAAACATTCCTTTTTTGTTAGGCACAGGGAGATTACGTGATTTGCCCAGAATCACAGGATGTTGAGCGTCCCTGCCGAGACTCGAACCCGGTTCCTCAGCTTTGAGGTCAACCGCCGTAGCCATTAGGCCACATCCTCTCCTCTTAATCAATGGAATTTTTTCCTCTACATAAGAGGGCAATGTTTAAGTCACCTTGTTTACTATGTAATCCTTTTCATGGCATGGGCCAACATTCAGAATAAATTAATTAACTAGCCCTTTCAAACCCAATTTTGATTGTCAGGCCGTCCTCTGCCAAGGCTATGGAGTAAAATACTCTGTTGCCAAAAAGAAAATCCTGAAGAGGGATATTCTTTTTGAAAACAAAAAATGCCCCCCTCACCATGAGAGGTATCTCCCATGGCGAGGACGGCATTAAACAGTTTTCACTGTCCATTACCACCAGGGTTTTCCTGGTGGTGACAGGCAGTGAAAAGTAACTTATATATCCGCCCATCTAAATTAGGTGGGCGGACATACAGGTCAATGTCTGACGGGCATTACTCCATCGGGCCCTCGTAGTGGTGTAACCATGGTGTAGACAGAGTACTCTCAACTGTGGTTACACCAAATGTCCAACTCCATCTAAATTCAGCGGGCGTACCATGAAATTGGTGGTAAGCACACTCCATCATCGTTGCAATGGAGTATGTTTATTGCCAACATACAATTCAGGCCCTTAGTTCTTTCACCATTCTTCCGCTAAATGTTTTCCCCTTCCGCCTGTGAAGATCTTGGGTTGTGCTTTCCGCATTCTCCTAGGCATCAATCTCCAGTACAAATGACGAGAAAACATTTTAAGGTGGTGATGCAAGGTTGCAAACCGAGTGGCCCTACAAAATTCTGTAGAGCCATTTTGCCTGTTCGAAGAATGACTATCACTGAATAGATGGTGGCAGCCTCCAAACTAAGATCAGTTAGCAGGTAGGAACTCAGGCACCCAAATCCTGGACTATCAGGCCTTACTCTTTGACAGATGACAATGAGCACTATGGTATGGTCTGAAATATTTGGTTATTTGTTATGCAACCTCATCCTGTTGACATAATTCTGGCTTTCCTACTTTGTTTTCAATAGTGAAATGAGACCTTCACAGGTGTGTTTCTTGATAAATAAGTGATGTAGGAGGAGCCTATGTTTGCTGCTGAAAACACAAACAGTATCGTTCCCAGTAATCCAATGCCAGCTGAACCTGAAAATGCCACCTGAGCTCAACAGGCCCATTTAAAAATCAAACTGCCTTCACAATACCTCTGTATGTCAATCGTGGTAGCTCCCACAGTCTAGAATTCACCTCTACCATTCACCATCACGCTTGCATCTGAAGACACGCTGCTCCACTCTATAGTCAACCTCATACAGGGGCAGCACGGAAGTGGTAGATTTACTTACATTTGGCGCCATGCAACACAGCAACTAAAGTTGCTGTGCGTCGTCGAAGGAGGAGAACAAAATAGCCACTAAGATATGGCACCGATTCTCTTTCATCAGTGTTGGTACACTTTAGGCAGCTTTGCATCACACAAATACTGTCACACACTAGTGCTTGTGTGCATGCATAATGTGTAGCCTAGATTTTGTACTGGAAGGGTTCCCCAAGAAAATACTGTCCTTAAGCATAGTTTAAACCATTTACAAATTTGTATGTGTGCTGTGAATTATAGCACATATGCAAAGTTGGAAACTTTTGCAGAAAAGAAACATTTCTTCAATGTTACAACTGTCTCCAGGAGCTGTGCCTGAGCCCCACCTGCCATTTTATTAGCTAGGGCTTTGAATCCGAACCCTGAGTGGCTGCATGGGAATGCTCATGTACTACACATAGAACGCACCTTGATGTAAAGTCGCAGAATGTAGAGCAAAGTGCTACCTTTTGGCTGGAAAGTAAATCCTAATGAGAGTTTTGCACCACTTTGCATCACTTGTAGTGATATTGCACCGGTGCAAAGGCTTGATAAATCTGGCCACTAGTGTTGAAATTTAGGAGCTGGTCCGTCCATTACCTGACAGTCATTTAGATCCATGGGGGCATTAACAGGTTCGATATTGTATATTAGATTTATGCAGGGGCTTGAGTGGGTTTTCTTACACACACACAACTAAATGAGTAAAAATGAGTACCAACAAGTAACTGTGTCTGCTTTTTATGTGTTATTACTGTTGTGCACAGGTTTACATGGAAAATTACAACCACTTGACTCCTGACAATGATTACGTGGGTAACTTAGTTCAATTTGGGAAACAGCCACTACAACGTGGGCATCACATCGCGATGCTCTTACAACGCGGTCATTACAACGACTTTGTTGTTACCACGCAATGCCATTACTACTCAAGTCATTACATCGACTTGCAGTAGATGGCGTGCTAACATTAGAAATAGTATAATTTACTATTCTGACACCTTCCCTACTGTTTCTTTTTTTTTTTTAAACATAGTTTATTGGTTTTTGCACATCCACATAGAAAACCTTACACAATTTGTTTCACCATACTTCCTGCAAAATAAGCGCACGCCTCCCTCCCAATTATATAACACCTAATACAGGTTCGTAGAATCCCTCCCGGACTATACAACGCATAAAACCAATTATCTACATAACAAAACTCTACCCTTAACCCCTAAGCAAAACACTTCTAGATTCCCTCCCCCTCCCTCAATCCTCCTCACCAACGCATGCGACAATCCCTGCCCTGTAGTGTCGTACAGCCCAAGGAATACCAATGTGTCAAGTTATGTGATGCGCCCAGTTTGCTCCGGGGGCACTCCCTCAGCCCCGGGGCGGTCATCTTCCTCCGCGCCAGGTTCTTAATCTCGCAGCGCCTGCACTAGCGCCTCCCACGCAGCTGCTGCCTCTAGCGCCTTTTCATCGCTGCGTCTATGAGCCCATTGATACCGCAGCGCACCCTCGCTGGTGGCCCATTTAAGAAGCTCCCCCTTCCACCGCTTGCTAGTGGGCCCCACTGTTGCCTTCCACCGCTTCGTAATTTCTCGTTTCGCTAATATAAGGCCCATGTCTACGAATTTGCTCGTGATTTTAGTTTTGGGCGTGTGCGGGAACCAGTGCAGTATACTAGCGGCCATATCAAACTCCAGTCACCTCTCTGTTACCTCATTCAGGGTATCTCCCACCTCTGTCCAGTAGGGCCCCAGCGCTGGGCAAGACCACAGCATATGACCCAGTTCCACCCCCGTTCTCAGGCATCTGGGACATGCCGCCTCCTCAACTTTAAAATATTTCTGGATTTTTCCCGGCGTCAGGTATTCTCTGTGGAGTATGTAGAAGTGCACCAGTTGGAATCTTGCGTTTCTCGTGCTCTTCCAAGCCCGTCTCACTAACTGTGTCCAGGTCGTCTCAGGGATAGCTTTGCCTAGGTCACCCTCCCATTTCCCCCGAAGGTCAGCTAGCGGCTGTAGGTTTTCAAGGAGCATTCTAGAATATAGGCACGTGACCGCCTTAACAGTTCCTGCTGCCATCATAGCATACTGGCAGGCCATCGACGTCTTAGGCTCCATCAGCCCCTCCCTCCAATGTGCCTGCATCGCTCTGGTAATCGCTGCGTGCAGCAAGAAGCCTCCCCTAGGCAATTCAAACCGCTCTTGGAGAGTCTGGTAGGGCAGCAAAAGCCTGTTTTCATGAAGGTCTCCTACCACCTGTAGTCCCGCTTCTTCCCAAAGTTGTAATTGCGACCAGTCTCCACCGTGTGGTAACGCAGTCAGCATCCCCAGTGGCA
The DNA here is from genome assembly GCF_964204655.1 of Triturus cristatus. Taxonomy (NCBI): domain Eukaryota; kingdom Metazoa; phylum Chordata; class Amphibia; order Caudata; family Salamandridae; genus Triturus; species Triturus cristatus. The sequence continues at coordinate 702,951,102 of NC_140586.1, forward strand.
TCACCGGCGCGTACGGATGTACCACCCCCGCACGTCTCTGGGAGCGATTCCAGCAGAGCCTAAAGGTTAACTCCTCCGTGAGGAGGTCCCGGGCGACACCTTCCCTACTGTTACGTAGGCTGGAGTTGGAATAGTAAATTATAGATTTCTAATGTCAGCATGCCATCTACTGCAAATCGATATAATGACTTGCGTAGTAACAACTTTGCATGTTAACAACGCGGTCGTTGTCACAGCCACGTTGTTACGGCACGCTTTGTGATGACTTACGTTGTAACGAGTCATATTCTTCAATTTGCACTCAACTAGTGGATGATGTGTGCTGGTGATAAATGAAAGCAAATTGCGTTTCGGCCCATTGTTGCATAAGCACATGGGTCTAAAGAACTCCATTGAACATACAGTCAATTCAGCCATGATGCTGTCATTGATTTAGGGCTTGAACATCTGTCAGAAACAGGAAGATGTCTTGTCTGAACTACTCAGAGTGCATACATGGCCCTGTACTCTAAAAAGCGGATTCAAGAAAACCACCTATTTTTGGCAGATGTCCAGCATCCACCAAACACTAAGACACCCCCACCCTCAAGTATGGAGAAAAGCCTGCAAATCTGCAGAAATTACACCCACATTCAGGTATGGCTATGGCGATGGTGGTGCTCTTCACAACAAACTTTGTTGGTGCCCCCCCATCCATGACCCTCTTCTCTACAGTATCCCTCATTGCTACCCTCCAATGGCGCCCCTCATCTCTTCATAGCTCCTCTCACATTTATTTAATTACTTTTATAGCGCTACTCATCAAAGTGTCAGAGTGCGTTACATTACACACACACACACATATATATTACATAGCGACAATCAACCATTCAAGTGTATAAATCAATGAACAGGAAGAGTTTCACAAAACAATAAAGGCTACAAAGGGTAGGAGTCACATATCATCCATACAGTGGGTAATATCTGTTAAGACTGCTTGGTCAGGAGAAACACAGTCAGGATTTTAATTTAATGCAGAGTTTGGGATTGTCTACACTAATAAGAATATATTACTAACCAAAGGAACCTTTTTTAGCCACCAGGGGCGGCTCCTTTACTAGGGTGGAGGAGCTTCGCCCCACTACTTTCTCGCAGTGTGCGAAAGCCAATACATAAAATGGTAATAACTTTTAGTTATTACCATTTTATGTTTGCTTTGGGCATTGCGGATGGGCGGGGCTGCTCTGCTCTTTGAGCAGGGCAGGGGAGGAGTGGTTTGCCCACTCCTGAGTGCGCAAAGACTGTTTGGTCGGCCCTCTCAGGCCGCCCAAACCAGTCATGCGCACTGTGCCCTTCTCAATGCAGGCTGCATTGCAGCCCACATGGAGAATATGCCACCCCACTAGCCCCTGGCTGAGCGCCGTCACGACTAATCACAACGCTGCATGCAGCATTGTGAGTGGCTTAGGGGAGGGAGCCTGGCTGCCTGGTTCCTGTTCCTGTCGGAGGGAGGAGAGCAGAAGCAGAGAAGACGCGGGACCCGGTGGAAAGGTGAGTTTAATTTTATTTCTATTCTTTTTTTCATTTTCCCACAACACCCCCGCGATCCCCTCGACACCGCCTGCGAATTCCACCCCGACCCCTCGTGCCCACCTCGCCACCCGTAAGCAATGACGGGCGCTACTGTTAGCCACCTTAGAAGAAGGAAAAATTGAGGAAAAAAACGATAAGGTTCCAAACCTTTGCCTTTCAGTTTTCATGCTGAACTTTGCTGCCAGTTCATTGCTCACTGTTTTACATTAAGGCGATTGTAATTTATCAACTACAAGTAACAAAAGAGCCTCTGCAACAAAAGCAGTAACCCACTGGGCTATCTCAGTAACATACAAATCTATGATCTGCATGTTACACATTGTGCAATGCAGTAGGCTCATTAACGCTCTATACTACTTTATTAAGAGACAAAACTCAAGAGACCTCCAGCAAGTACATTAATCACCATGGTTATCGTGACATTTTTATTATGGTCTGAAAATTGCTGGCTACACAAAGAAATCAGCAGATACCTATATACCTCTAAGATATATTAAAATGCAGCGAACCACCTCTGACCCCAGAGCTTGGTGCTGATGCAGAGGCACCGGTCGAACCGCTCCAAAACCTACACTGCGTACATTGTTACTTCTCAATATATTGTCCAAAATGACATTGCAAATTACATTAAGCTTCATTATAGGTGACTCATGGCATTTTTTTTAACCTTCTTGAATGTTTAGGAAATATATATTAAGGGTATATGTCGCCCTCGTGCACATACTCTACATCCCCTAACATGTCTATGAACATCAGTGCATGGATAGGCCAACCACACACTATGATAGAAATGCCAGGAAGCCAGTGCTTAATTTGAGCTGGCGTTTTGTCGTGGAGCCCACGGGCACACATCTTTTGTGAACAGCACTTATTTTTACTCATCAGACATTTACCAAGAGTAAGAGAAAAACACATTAAGGGGAAAGAAGGAGAAAAAGAAAGATGTGAAAAAACGTCATAAAGGGAGAAAGCAGGAACCTGCAAGAGTGAGATAAAGTTCAGGGATTGTCCAGTGGATTAAAGAGGCATGCCGTGGACTCACGACTACGCAGCCTTGGTATTCCGGCGTGCCAACATTTGATAGCACCGGCCACAGGTTTCTGAGAAGAGCTTTCAGCATCAGCACTCATTCTTTTGCAAATTAAGCACTGCCGGAAGGGCAGGGGTTTCCCTGTTGCATGATTGAATGACAAAACATCACAAAATAAAAGGATGGACGAAGTGTTGAAACTTTTCAAGCACTCACCCCCAGTCAAAGAACTGGGTTTAATCCATTGCTATCTTGCTTGCCACGTCACCCCAGTTTGGACCCATATTTTGTGATGTTGACATGGATGAACGACTCACACTGAGAAACCTACCTGCCTAGAACCAATGTGTAGGTGACCACTGCTCCACCCAGTCTACAATCACCTAAGCTACCATTCGATTAATGTAGTACCTCATTCAGCAGTGAGCGAGTTACTGGATTACGAAATGATCTACCACTGTTTGCCCTACTTCCCTTATTTCCAGTCATTCCTTTATTCTTTCTGATGCCTCTGGACAATTCACTTTCATAGCTGGTGAGTCCATAGTATGAGGTGAAGCAGCACCTGAGGCAACCCTAAATTAATACAAAGGGCCTGAAAATGGAAACTTTATCAGGAACATTAGAAATGCTTACACCATTCCTGTTCACCATAGGTCATCTTCACCCATATAGATGTTTAGGAAGATATTGAAATTTTATAGCAGAGGGAGAACCTTTGCAGGTCATTGGTTTTACTAATCAAGAAATCTGCTGTTTCCATAGATTTAGACTGTGCCCTAGTGAAGGCTAAGGAAGCCTGCTAGACTGATTGACTACAATCCTATTTACTGTGCAAGGGAATGTGATTCTTTATCCATTTGTAAATGACTTTAACTTGTAATTGGTACTTTTTCAGATTTCTTAGACTTGTTAAAGAAAAGTACCCAAAAGTCACAATTTCACCTGGATGGCAGACCCTCTACGTTCCTCAGTTGCCAAACAGCTCCTACACACAGGAAATGATCCAGAAAATGTATGACCTTATCAAGGACCTCCCGCAGCGCATCACCTTTCCAGCACGGGCAGTGATGGCGAAGTCCGCGTGGCCCTACTTCCGATGGCTGCTGCAAAAATCAGACAGGTGACAACCAACAGAGGGTGAAAGTCTAAATGGAGAAGTGTGGCGAGAGGGAGTTGAAAGTGTCATAATGCATGGTGTGTATGGCTATTTGAAAACTTACTCTTAAAGACTTGGGAACTGGTGTTTTTGGAGACATTTGTGATGGTGACAGAGATCCATAACAAGAGCTTGGTCTTTCCTTTTGGATCCCAGATATTGAAAACACTAGCTCATTACAAATCTTCAAATCTCACTTGAGTTATCAGCAGCTTTTTGCACAATATTGATCATGCGATAATCATTCAGATATTTTCAAAATCCCCTTCCAGTCTTCCCCATATAGACTGATCGGTGCACTTGCACACATGTCTTTCTTGCACCAATTGTTAGTAATTGTTTATGCCCAACTACTCCAGAGTCGTATTGCTCTTCAGGCCTACCGCCTACAAATACGCCAATGACACTCTGCTGTTGTTGCGGATCCTCCCATCCACAAAAGAAAAACATGGCAATTTCTTCTTCTGCTTAGTGGGGGTAGATGGGTGGCTAAGCTATAATTTGCTTAAACTAAATTCATCCAAAAATGAAATAATGGCGACAGGAGTTTCTCCTGAAGTCTCCTCACATTGGCTGTGGAACTCACCCACACATGTTCCCTCTGTGATAAAAATAGGTTCTTATTATGGACCCCTGGCTGATGCTAACTTTTAAAGACTCTCTGAAGATCCTAACAAGTGCGGCCACCTTTGTACTATAAAGAGGTTCTTTTGATACCTACTCTTCATGTACACAGTAGAGGCAATGACAACCTATTTGGAATTCCCATATTTCTATTGCACAAGCCATTACCTCTTCTAAATACAAGAGTATGAAGTTTCTGCCATTTTAAAAAGCAAAGATTGTGAACCCCGACATTTTCACTCTGCATTTGCTGTCGGTGAGAAATACCATAAAGTTTAAGTCCCAGAGGATCGTCGGCCAAACTTTGCACAACATTGATCCTCCTTTCTTCACAAATGAATTTTTAGCGCCACCGACCTACAGACTGGTTTGGACTATCAGTAGTTACCAAAGGAAAAGTGCTAACGCTTTGTACAAGGAGCAGATATAAAAATACTTTGCGCTGCCGCAGGGCACAAAAATGAATGCAAAGTGGTGCAAAGTGTTGATAAACTATTTCTTTTCCAGTAGAACCCTTTTTTGGGTTGTAAAAAATCCATAAAGTCATGCAAATTGAGCTTTGTGCTGATTTGCGTTACATGTGCCAAGGAGGGATCCCTTGGTGGGTCTCTCCTTGACATCTCGCTGCATCAGGCATTTGCAGGCTAGCACCCATTTTTTCAAAAAAAACTCTATCTACTTAAATTGGTAGACATTGTATAAAAACGGTCGAACAGAACCATTTATTATTTTGTGAAATTGTGTGATAAGTTCCATAAGCTGTCTTCTGAGAATGCAGCCTCTGCCTTGTAAAAAGCCCAAGCCCCCAATGCAAACTTTAAATTAGGAGTTTCCTCTACTGATCTGTCTGAACCCGATATTTAGGCTATTCCTAAGGAATGAATGTACATTTAATTAATCTAATTGGGAATTCTTCACATGGCCAATGGTTATTCCAAAAGTCTGATCTGGGCCTTCTGTTGAAACCTAAGATAGAATGAGCCCCAATTTGTACTTCAAGAGCATTACGAACCGGTCCACCAGAAGTACTTTTGAGGAACCCTGGGTGTAGTTTGCGTAGTAGCGCTACGCGTAGCTACGCGAAGTGCACTTCGTACTACGCGAGATACACGTAGCGCTACGCGAACTGCGTAGTGTGCTGTTCGGGATGATTGCCCAGTGCCGGATGCTTGTCCACACTGTGCAATCATTGAAAACGGCATCTCGCACAGTGCGAGCTGTTATTTTCTGCCGCTCGAGTAGATTTTTAATCGAACGGCAGCTTTCTCAAGGCGGACTGGTAGTTTCTCATCGCGAGCGGTCGCGAGTATACGCGACCACTCGCAATGAGAAACCTGACCTCCCCGCGTTGAGATTCTCGCTGGGAGGTTTATTTTCCACGCTCGCGATCGCCAACTTGATGTTGCTGATCGCGAACAAGGAAAAAGTCTCGTCGGGATGTCTTTTTGCTCGCTCGCGGTCGCCAACTTGACGTTGAGGACCGCGAGCGAGCAAAAAATGCCAACTACGCTATGCTACGCATTTTTGCACTGTGCTACGTGCAATTCGTGTAGCGCAAAGTAGCACAAACTACGCAAACTACGCGAGCGTAGCTAAGCGTAGTTGGCCGCCCAGCGTTACTTTGAGGACCTTGAGGTCCTTGACATGGTTTTACTTTGGAAACTGTGCTGCTGTACAGCATTGATCTTTCAGTACTGCTTTTCTGTTTTTTAGGTACAGCATGACTCTTTGGCAGGGGGCGAAGGATCCCATCACTGTGGAAGATCTTCTGTACATCAGAGATAATAGTCAACCTGAAGGAGTCTATTATGATATCAATGAGCCCATCCTCTCTCAGTTTAAAGAAATTGCAAGTATGCGTCCATGTTCATCTCCATTTTACTTATTCACGCTTTCAATATTTTCAGCCAATGTTTTTACATTAAGAAATACAGTGTTACAAGATTAACTATACCACTGAATGAATTTAACCACCTCAGTGCAGATCCTGCACAGCATAGCAAGTGTCAGGTCTGATTCTGAGTGGGACAAATGAGGATGAGGTATTTACTGCATCAGGTAAATACTGACAAAATGGGGTGAGATATTTTAGACTATGGTAAATAGTTCCTATTCCAAGTTATCTTTCAGAAAATGGAAAATGACCAGCAGAATTACATTTTCATACCGCAAATGTCAGCAGCTGTGACCTGCCAAAAATGTATGTCTGGAAAATTGTGAGCAATGCAGTATTTACTACAGAACTCAGAAACCCTATAGTTGCAGGAACAGGCATTAGGGAATATGGCATTCAGCACACCACTCAAAATTGGATCCTAAATGCTGTACAAAAATAGAGCCAAAGGTACTGCAAAATAATGACTAAAAGCACCTTACGTAAAGTATTGGATCGGAAAAGTCTTCTGCATGGTAGAGGACGTGTACCCCTACCTCGAGTGTCCGAATCCCTAATGCTCATATTTTTTTGTCATGGGCAAACACTAATCCTGCATGTGCTCCATAACATAGGCCTGTCAAACGGATTTCAGTCTTGTTGTACTGGGAGGGGTACACAGAGTGGTGGAAGGCTACAGTGTTCCCCAGGAGTTAAGCAGCACAGGTATGGTGGTGACAGCATACAGTTTAGTGATCAGCAGGAGTAAACAGGTCCTTTTTACGCTGTGCCACTGGAGTGAGGCCTACAGGCTCACTCAGCTTTTTAGAAGTTCTGCTGCATGTGCTTAACTCACCCTGGGCCTCCATCAGTTAGATGTAGAGTGCTGCACAGGAGTGTTTACTGCGCTGGATGTATTTGTGCCTGGGAAGGGTACAGTGCAGGGATAAAGAAGTGCTGTGCAGTACATGCATGGTTAGTTCAAGTACTGAGTGTGTGTTTGACTGCTAGGAATACATTACATGAGAGATGTAGTGCTGCGCAGTGCATGCACAATGTAAGCATTTGCTGTGTGTATGTGTCCTTGCAAGAAGTACAATACTTGAAGGTTAGGTGTTAGGTGTTAGGTGGAGGATCATGGCGGCAGCAGGCTAGCTGCCGCGGTACTCTGCTCCGAGAATCCAGCAGGGCGTCGGTTTAAATGCAGTGTCCTCGCCGCTATTCTCGGACTTTCTGATCGTTTTTCGGCATTCTGAATAATCGGGGATCCCCCTATCTGAGATTAATGAGCCAGCTTTGGTCCTTTTAAACAAAATACTTACTTCGGTGCTTTTTTTGGGGAGCTGAGTTTGTCGAGCAGCTGTGCAGGGCAGTCCTCTCTCTACCTCCATGACTCCGAGGTTAGGCGTGGTGCAAACATTTCTCGAGGACTCAGTTGCTCCACCGTTAGTTCGTGATCAGCATAGTTTGTGGCCCTGGTTCCGGGCTGCTCTGGAACTCTGTCGTGGGAGGAGACAGTGGAGCTCTCGCCGTGACTTTCGACCTGGGACCCGTGTTCACCGTTGCAGTGCTATTTTTAAACAGCAAGAGGGAAGTAACATTGAGTGTACAGCTGCTTGCTTTAACTCGGACAAACAGGTTTCGGGTAAGATCCCTGACAGGGGGTTATTTATTTGTGAGGAGTTGCTCCACGCAGCTGGGAGTTCAGAGAGGCCCCCTTTACAGGTGCCAGGTAATCTCTGCTTTAGAGTCGGGGTGGCGGGGGTTAGTAACTCCGCGAGGGTCACTACGAGAGCCACTGCTAGAGCCAACGCACGCACGGTTTACTCCCAAAAGATAGAAACATCTTTGTCTCCTACTAGTAAGGGGTTATTTATAACTAAATCTTTGGGAGAGAAATTTAAAAATAAGGCAGAAAAAAGACGCACATGCTTAAGTAAGCTGCCCAGGAGGCCCTCTGTTGGGCCGGCTGTTGAGGGTGGCTATAACTCAGTTACAAAGCTGGATTGCATTAGCGATCTCCAGGGTGGAATAAAAGGGGGTAGTGAAATTACCGCTCCTTCCCATAAAACAAAACCTCCTGAATTCCAGATCCCCTCCAAAACTTCTTCATATTTGCACGTTGAAGTTAAAGCCAAGCACACGAAGAGGTCAGGAAAAGCAGCTAAGGCGAATAAATCAGCCAAACCACTTTTAGATTCCTCCTCAAGAATTACACCTTCACTACGTTCATATTTCAAGGTTGTTCCTCAACTATTGGATTTGGCTCAACCTCAACCTCAACCTCAACCTCAACTTTTGTCACAGGCTCCCCTTGTCTCCGCCTCCTTGTTAATACCGGCTGATATGTCGGCTGATATGTCGGCCACTTCAATTGCAGGGGGTCTTTCTGGCTCCTCTGAGCTGTCTCCTCAATCGGTAGCTCTGGTGTCTGGTGCACCCCAGGCTCAATCTGTAAGGGCTTGCACTCCTGCGGCTTGCACTCCTGCGGCTGACTTATCTTTAGCATTGGCTCTAGCCCCAGCTGTGAATGATCTCTCTAAGGCGTCTATTGATCCTGGGGAGCTCCGCAAGCAAACTAATGTAGGCCCAACCCCCCCTGCTGATTTACCCCCGCTAGAGCCGGATCTTCCATCGTCTCCACCGGTTGCTTCTGGCCTTAAACGTAAAGTTATCCAGTTTCGGGCATCTACTGGTGGTGAAATTAGAAGGGTACTACAACATGATCCTTCAGCCTCTAGCAACGAGGTTCCAGGCGTTTCTGACTTGGATGGGGGTGTAGATAGGCCTACTGGAAAGGACGAAGGGCAGGTTCTTGATCCCGCTGTCCAACAGGAGCTCTCGCCTGCCATTGAAATGTTACACTTGAATTCTAACTCAGTTAGCACTATCAACCTTAAGAGTGGTTTGATTGCAGGCCTTTCTCCTCCAGAGGTTCCAGATTCCCCCCTTCAGCATATGTTCATTACTCTCTCAGCGGACATCAAGAGGGGCTTTGAAGAGTCCGCATCTAACCAGCGGGAGATAAGAAACTACTGTGAATCCCTTGATACAAAGATCGATGGACTCTGCACGAGAACAGGAGTTCTAGAAGAGACAGTGGCTAGCATGTCGGCACAGCTTGACAAAGCTAAGGAGGAAATTGAGAGTCTTAAGAGAGTTGATACTGCTATTGCCGATAGAATGGAGACCCTTGAAAATAACGCTAGACGGAGCAACATTCGAATTTTGCATGTGCCTGAGGGTAGCGAAGGATCTGATATTAAGCGCTACATTGTTACCCTCTTGAAACACTCCCTTAAATTGGACCAATCGGAGGAGGAATTATCATCTGAGATACAGCGAGTACACAGAGAGCCGTTTAGGCGGAACCCACAACGGATAAAACCAAGGAAGATTCTACTGAACTTTCATACCTACTCACTGAAAGAACATGTCCTCAACCTTGCACTTAAGCAAAAATCCCTGACAGGGGTGGGTTTTACTTTTCAAATTCGATCCGACCTGTCAAGGGTCACCCTCGAGAGACAGTGGGAGTTAGGTGGTAGAATGGAGGCTTTTAGAAAGCTTGGTGCATCTGTTCAGATGGGGTTTCCTGCTGCCCTTAAAATTATGATCAATAACAAAATGCACAATATTCGAACAGTACAGGCGGCAGACGATCTTCTGAGGACGTTGGAGGGGGTTTAAGGACGGTCCTGTCCTTTTTGTGCCCTTTTAGTGCCCTTCTTGAGACCTTGTTCTCATTATCCTATTATCTTATCATCTCTATCTTTGATCTCTTTGGAAGCATTAATGCAATTTCCCTTTACCTCTTTCCTCTATTTTCCTTTATTTATTTTTTCTCTTGTCCATAAAACAGATTCCATCTACTTTCTTTTGTTCTGGTAGCAAGGGTTCACGTGCTTATGGGCAAGTTCAGTCTAATTTAGATAGACTTGGTGGAAATTAATCTATAAGTGGGGAGAAAAAAAAAAAAGGGAAGGGAAGGGCTTAAAAAAAAAAAAAAAAAAAAATGAAAGGAGGAAAGGGAAGCAATTGAGTAAAGAGAAGAAAAGGGGCAATATAAGAAAAAGGGAAGGCAAAGGGGGAAATGGAAAGGGAAGGAAAATAGCAAGAAAAGGGGAAGAAGAGGAAAATAAAATAGGGGGTTTCTCTTCTTTATAAAGGAATTTGTGAGGACTACTGCTCTATAACTATAGTATAGCATTTAGTTAGCGACGCCCTGTGTGGGCTCGGTAGAGGGCTGGGAGTACCACAAACCGGGCTTGATCCGGTCAGGTAGAACCAGGGTTCCTCATGGGTGGGGGGGAGGGTGCTTGGGTCAGGGTTTGGGTGTGGGTGGGAATGGGCGGGGGAGGGCGCAAAAACGAAACAGATCCTCATCTTTGTATTGGTTGCAGACATGTTCTTTTTTCATAATGTTGGATAACTTGGCTAAGAATTGTAAGCTTTTTCTTTTTAGATTTTATGGCTATGAGTGACCTTAGGATTCTCTCCTGGAATGTTAATGGCCTGCGCACCAAGCCTAGGGCAAATAGAATCCTACAATATCTGCGCGATTCTGATGCGCAGGTCATTATTCTACAGGAGACCCATTTGGTAGAGAGCGAGATACTTGCTTTGGTTAAAAATAACAGGTGGATAGATATACCCGTTTGCACCTCCCAGTCGCTTAATGTGAGAGGTGTATCCATTTTCTTTAAGAAAACTATTACCACCAGATTGGTTAGTCAGCTGGTAGACCCAGCTGGTAGATGGGCAATTGCTATGGTAGAGATAGGGGGTCTTCGAATAACACTGGTAGGATATTATGGGCCCAATAGAGATGATCCTTCAGTATTGGAATCTCTATTTTCACAGCTTTTGCACTTCCCTGAACCTATTATCATCGCAGGGGATTTTAACATCGTGCTTGATTACGCTCTGGATAAAACGCCATCGAGTCGACAGCAAGTCCTCTCTAAATCTAGAGCGCTACTACTTAATCTTATGCAGCAATATGGGTACATTGATATTTGGCGGGTAAGGGCAGGTCAGCAAACTGGTTTTTCTTTTCGGAACCTTAAGTATCACCACCAGTCTAGGATCGATTTCTTTTTGACGAGCCGCAATTTGCAAGGCTCCATAAAGAATGTTAGTTATCTCCCTTCCCATCTGTCGGACCATTCTGCAGTAAAGTTAGATCTTGCAGGCATTGTGCAGCTCCCTAACAGATCATGGTCTTTCGATCGCATTTTTCTTTCATCATTGGATGATGTTGCTTATCTAAAATTGGAGACACGTGAATTTATGCAACTTAACATCGCTACTGCATCCACGGACACTGTATGGGATGCGTTTAAATGCTTCCTGCGTGGTTCGATTAAAAACAAGGTCATATTTCGTAGAAAGCAGTATACCCAGGAAGTAGCTTCTATCGAAGCCAATCTTTTATTAGCGCAGGCAGAATTCGATCTTAGTAGTAGTAATAACAATTCTAGCCTTATCTCGGCCAGTAAAGAGAAATTGCTGGTGCTTAAAACACAATTGGCTTCGGTTTTAAGGCAACGCCTGCTTCGCAGATGGGAAGTTAGTAAACTGGCCCAATTTGAATTTGGTGAAGGGGCTGGCAAATTGCTCGCTTGGAAGTCCAGAACTGACCAGGTTCGCAATACAATTTATTCGATTAACTCTGGTTCTGGGTCCTTAACGTCGGATCCAGAAATTAGAACGGCATTTAAAGATTTCTTTCAGGAGATCTATCAAGAGGATAAGGTTATCTCCCCAGAGTATATTAAAGAGTGGCTAAATAATATATCCTTGCCCTCGCTCTCGTCAGATCAAAGAGCATTTTTAGATATGCCAGTTACGAAGGAAGAGGTGGTAGCCGTAATCTGCGGAAGTAAGAGTGGCAAGGCGGCAGGGCCAGATGGCCTACCAGTAGAAATATATAAGCAGCTGGTGGAAGAGATTTCTCCTTTTCTGGTTTTGCTGTTCAACCAAATACTACAGGAAGGGGCACTTCCTCCCAGCTCCTGGAATAACGCCTCTATCACTTTAATACTTAAGCCTGGCAAGCCCCCCTCAGAGTGCGGATCATATCGTCCAATTTCCATTCTTAATGCCGATTATAAAATCTTTGCCGCTCTCTTGGCTATGAGACTGGGTAAGGTTGCCCCTGACATTCTTCATCCTAACCAGAAGGGTTTTGTAAAGGGTCGCCAGCTATTTGAATTAACCTATGATCTGGTGGGAGCTATTGATATGGCTACTGCTAACTCTTTACCATTTGCAATCCTCACGTTGGACGCTACCAAGGCATTCGACAGAGTCAACTGGATGTACCTGTCGGGAGCCTTGGCCAAGTTCAACGTGGGTGAAGGTTTTTGCAGAGCCATACGACTCTTATATCAATGTCCATCGGCATCTGTTTTGGTTAATGGGGGCCTATCCGAGTCCTTTAAAATCACAAGAGGAACGCGGCAGGGCTGCCCTCTTTCTCCCTTGCTTTTCGATCTGTATATTGAGCCCTTCGCTCAGTTATTACGGGATAATGATACCATCAAGCCCTTTAAGTTCAAAGCATGGGAGAGGAAGGTGGCCCTGTATGCGGACGACGTTATGATCTTAACATCAGATATCAATACTGCCTTTCCCACTGCCATTAAGCTAGCCCTTGAATTTGGGAATGTTTCGGGGTACGAGGTGAATGCCTCAAAAACCGAAATTATGGTTTGGAATACTGATATGACTGGAGTCACCGTACCATTTAGCACAAGCTTGAGATATTTGGGGCTAAGAATTGTTAAAGACATCAATTTAATTGCGTCTACTAATCTATCTGTGGTTGCTAAGGAATGTCGGAAACTAATGGATGCTTGGGGACACCTCTCCCTGTCAGTTCTGGGACGTGCAAATCTGGTCAAAATGTCCATACTGCCAAAATTCACGTTTTTATTTAATACTATTCCACTATATTTCGATAAACTTTCTTTGTCCAAGTTACAGGCCAACATTAGTTCTTTCATTTGGAAAAAAAAGAATGTTAGGATTGCATGGAAAAAAATAAGGCGGCGTCGTGAGAAGGGGGGACTAGCAGGACCTGATCTACAGATTTACGCATTGGCTTTCCAGTTATCCCATGCCCGTATGCTTTTAAAAATGCCATCTGATCAGGGGATAGGGACAATGTTTTCCACTATGTTGGAGGTGGAAGGAATTGGGCAGTCCGGTTTTTTATTTAAGTTTGGTGATCCCAAGTACTTTAAGAAGGTTAAACTCAAGGTGTTACAGAGTTTTGCCAAAACTTGGTTTAACATCAGATCATCGATTAATTTGGGATACTATTCAGATAGAGCACCCATTTGGGATTTACCGGTGCCCCCGGCCTGGTCGAAGGATGTACTATCAGCCCCTTTGAAAGAGGCAGGCATATCAGTTTGGGGGCACCTGTTTACTGATGGGGTGTTGCTTCCTTGGGAATTCTTGAGCAATAAAATAGGTCCCAATTTTTCTAGATTTAAATTTCTTCAAATATCAAGCTGGGCACAGGCTCTTCATAGTCAAAATCCTCGTTGTAAGAATTTGCCTGTTGGGGGCAGTAGTCAACTGGTATCTCTTCTAATGGACAAACCACCTGTCTTAAAGGAGATCTCCCTGTGGTATAACTCAATACTTGAGGAACTTGACGGGGAATTTAATCTACCTGAACAACTCTGGGGCTCTGTGATATCTAGCTGCAATCTGCATGATCTTTGGATAAAATCCTGCACAGTTATGTGGGACGTAGTTAAGCCAGCTTGGTTTAGAAGAAATCACTTATTTACTATACATAGGGCATACTACTCCCCACAGAGGCTGTCTAAGTTTTCTGGAGCCGCTCAGGTGTCTTGTCCCCGATGTGGTCTTATATCCGCTTCTGACCCCCACATGTTTTTTGAATGCCCCCAATTGTCATCTTACTGGGACGCTATTGGCAAGAATCTTACATCTTCTCTGGGTTTTTCAGTTATTATAGATCTTAAGCTAGTAGTCTTTGGTATTCTGGACTCGGTTCAGACTCCAGTCAATAATCTTATCTTTTACTGTATGTTGGCAGCACGTAGGGAAATTTGCAAGCGTTGGAAAGAAGCTGATCCCCCTACTTTATCTGACTGGTGTTCATCAATTTTCCAAATCTCGAAACTTGATTTGGCCAGGTCTGGAAATCCTAGGAAAAGAGCTTTCTGGCTGTTGCTAGATTGGATTGTGTAAGTAGCGGGGGTTTTTTTTTTTTTTTTTTTTTTTTTCTTCCCCCAGTCCTATGATTATCTTGCCATGACACGTTTTGCTGCTTTACGTAGCTCATACCTGCCCAAATGGTCAGTTCTGGCTGTATTGGCAGTTGCCGGCTTAACATCTTGGCTCCGGGCTGTATATGTATGTTTGGCAATTGCACAAGGGTTGGGCCCTCCTTGGTCAGCAGCCATCCCTTACCAGTTTTATCACTGAGTCTGCTTGCCTTCTATCTCACAAGCCCGTTTTGTCTTGTTTGTTCAGCTAGGTCTTTGCAGTCATGACATAGATGAGGACAAAAAAAAAAAAAAAAAAAAAATACTTGAAGGTTGAAGTGTTGTGCACTGCCCATGGTAAGTGTGTGCTGGCAGTGTGCGAGTTTGCAAATAGCACACCATGGCACAATATGGAAAGGTACAGTGCTGAGCAGTTTGCATGGAATCACTGTGTGCATTGGATATATATGCGCAAAAACACATTGAGGCGACAGTATGGGTTCAGCATGCGTGCTGTGTATGTACACTAAATGCAAGTGTTCCTGCAATGGTACATTACATGGAGGACCTTGTGTTCAATTTTGGGAAGCCCAGGGTTGCCTGGAAAAGACATGAGGAGTAGAGGAATCCCTCCAGACAGATTTGAGTATTATTGCATCCCTGTGAGCATGGTGGGACACACTAGAGGAAGTGGGAGAGCGATAGAGGGGAAACCCCCATGTACACTTCAAATTTGATTCAGTGATTGATCACAAGGAAACGGCCTGGACACATCTCAGGAAGGAGATTGGGCTGATGAGGGAATAATAAAGAGTAGGCCTGGGAGCTTGGGATTAACCTTTTAACACACATATCAATCACTGTATCTGACATCTAGGTGTTAACTATGGTCACTCCCATGGCCTGTACTGTGGGACTATCAGCTTCAGAGTCACTCCTGCTGTGACAGACTGCCTTTCAAGAGGAAGACGCGAGAGAAAAGTTTACACTTCGAAAGAAGCAGAACCCCAACATAAAACTCCAAAGACCGAGACCCTAAATCACATTTGATGTCTGGAAATGGACTATATGAAAGGAAGGTTGAGACCCCAGAAGTTTTCATCTGCCAAGCAGCCACATGGGGTGTGTGAGGAGGGAAAGATCTGCAAGGCTTATGCCTGTGACCAGGACAGGGGGCCAAGGCCTATTACTCTCCCTGCTGGGTGAAGGGACATCACCCAGGGAAATCTAGACCACCTACACTGGAGCCTGGAGTACCAGTTCCTGTCGGATTCCCAAGCCCAGCGTTAGAAACGTGGTCCATTGGGGAGCCCAACAGAGAGGACTTGCAGTGGAAATATGAGGAGATGTCTATGCACTGATCTGGTCATTGGCCATGAGTATGAGTGAATCAGAAAACCCCATCTGCCAGCAGAGGACCACCATGGACTCAGCAGTGCATCAAGTGCCATGCAGCCTTGTTGACTCTATATGCCAGAGTGGCTTACTGTAGAAGTGACTGTGCTGACAAAGCACCAAGACTTGTGTGAGCCTTAATATTGACCCTGTATGCCAGGATGGGCCACTGTCTCTGCCGCCACCTGCCTCGTTGTGCCTGTTTTTTCCTATTGTATTGTAGGTGTGTAGGTATTTGTTTGTTTTAGTTGAATCCTGTCAATTGTAATTGTGGTCACTGTTATTGTTGTCACTGGTGCTGTGCGTTACTCGTTTCCCGCAGGTGCTCCCCTGCGGCCCCTCTCCACTGACTCTCACGCTCCCGCCTCCAAGCTGAGCTTTTCCTCCATCCTCCCCTATTTAATGGCAGCCGCACCAAAGGCAAGCTCGTCTGCGCCAGTCCGCGACCCAACTGCGACCAGCGCCAGGAACCCTGGATCTCCAACCACCCACTGCTACGACTCAGCTACCCTTCTCACACTTAACCCCAGGAGAAACAGCAACTGCCAGCTATCCACACCGAGCACCACCCATGGACAGACCTTCAGCACCACCAGCACCACCAGCACCACCATGGCACCAAACGCCAACACCTCCGAAACCCTGAGGTGCATCCTCCTCAACACGAACTCTCTGTACAGACAAGCTGTTGAGAACTGCGATCTCCTCGACACCCTCTAATCAGGCGTCACCTTCTTTACAGAAGCCTGGACCAACGCCTCCTCCACCGCCGACATCGCTACTGCCATCCCCGATGGATACAATATCCAGAGGAAAGACCGCCCCAACCGCCCAGGAGGAGGCCTCGCCATCACACACAAGAGCTCCCTTCATCTCCATCACGAATGACTCCCCTCCACCACCGAACACCTTCACTTCCAGATCCAGACCAGCCCTAGAACCACACCTGATGGCACCCTCACTTACAGACCCTCGGACCTCGAGCCTTGTTCGCCACAACTATCGCTGACCTCATCGCACCCCACGCCATCGCCTCCATGGACTACACACTCATCGGACACCTGAACTTCCACCTCGACGACCCCAACTCCACCACCCTCCTGGACAACCACACCAACATTGGCCTGAAACAGCTCATCACCACACCCACCCCCAAGGCAGGACACACCCTCGACCCTATCTTCGCAGGAGGTAACAGCATTCACTTCAGCGACACCGCGCAACTTCCCTGGATGGACCACCACTGTGTAAACTTCAATGTCGACAAACCCACTAGCCCCAAACCTCCACCACACCCCCCAAGAAGGAAATGGAGCAAAATCACTGAGGAGCAGCTCAACTCCACCCTCAACCGCGACGTCCCGACCACCTCGACCGACGCCGACCTTGCAGCCAAAGTACTCCACAGATGGATCTCCAACTGCTCAGACGAGCTCACACCCCTACGCAACTCTGACAGACAGCTCCCCAGGAATGCAACCTGGCTCACCACCGACCTCCAATAATCCAGAAACACCTGCAGATATCTCGAGAAGGACTGGAGAAACAGCAAAAGGCCAGAAGACCACACCACCCACAAGAACGCCATGACGGAATACCACCAACGCATCAGATCCACCAAAAGGACCTTCATCCAAAACAAGATCCTTGCCAATTCCAGCAACTCCAAGGAACTCTTCTGCATCATCCAGGAATTCACCAAACCCCCTCAACGAAACCATGAGCATCACCCCCTCCCAGGACCTCTGCGACAAGCTTGGATCCTACTTCCATCTCAAAATCAAGGGCCTGTACGACCACTTCGATGACCAGACACCTGACTCCAAAACCACCTCCCTCTCCAACAACACCAGCCAGCCTACCGTCTCCTCCTGGACCCCAGTCACCACCGAAGACACCACTTCGACCATGAGAGGCATCCACTCAGGAGCCCCCAAGGACCCCTGCCCACCGCACATCTACAACAGAGCCGCCACCGCTCCAGAACTACGACGCACCATCAACACCACCTTCAAGACCGGCACCTTGCCCAACAAATGGAAATGCGCAGAAGTCAGACCCTTGCTCAAGAAGCCTTCAGCAGATCCCGCGGACCTCAAGAACTACCGACCCACCTCCCAACTCCCCTTTGCAGCCAAAGTCACAGAGAATATCGTCAATGCCCAGCTAACAAAATTAATCGAAGAAAACTCCATCCTCGACCCCTCCCAATCCGGATTCCGCAGCAACCACAGCACTGAGACCGCTCTACTTGCCGCCACAGACGACATCCGTACCCTCCTCAACCAAGGACACACCGCAGCCCTGGTCCTACTCGACTTCTCTGCAGCGTTCGACACCCTCTCCCACCACACACTCACTGCCAGACTCCACGATGCCGGCATACAGGGAACCGCCCTCGACTGGATCCGCTCCTTCCTGACCGGCAGAACTCAAAGTATCAGACTGCCACCCTTCCTCTCCAAACCCATGGAAATCAACTGAGGTGTACCACAAGGATCATCGCTCAGCCCCACGCTCTTCAACACCCTCCATATTCTCCGAAAGACCTTATAATGGATCCCCCCGAATCAAGGAAGACCGTCACCCACATACTCATAACCAGCAGACTGGACTACGGAAATGCCCTCTATGCCTGGATCAAAAAGTCTCTGCTCCACAAACTCCAGACCATACAGAACACCGCAGCCAGACTCGTCCTCGGCATCCCTCGACACAAACACATCACCCAACACCTGCGTCACCTCCCCTGGCTCCCCGTGTAAGAAGAGAGTTACTTTCAAGATACTCACCCACGCCTACAAATGTCTCCACAACACCCGACCCAAATACCTCAACGAGAGAATCGCCTTCCACGTACCCAAGAGAAACTTCCGATCTGCCGACCTCGCCCTCGCTGAAACCCCACACATCTGCAGAGCCAGAACAGGTGGAAGAGCCTTCGCCTACATCGCGGCCAAGACCTGGAACAAGCTCCTGATTCACATCAGACGCGCCCCCTCCCTGGACACCTTCAGGAAGACACTCCAGAACTGGCTCTTCGACTGAGCCGAGCTGCTACACCCCCTAACAGCACCTTGAGACCCTCATGGATGAGTAGCGTGCTTACAATTCCCCTGATTGATTGATTGATTGACTGCGGTATATGTGAGTGCACAGGAGAGCTCGACACCTTGCCAGCGGCGGCTGCAGAAACCCCATATGCCAGGAGGGGCTGCTGGTACCAAGTATTGCCAAGTTCCGGCCATTGCCCAGCAAAACTGAAGCAGAGTCCTGCAGGTTCGAATTCCGAGACCTGTCCGCCAACCGACCCATGTACTCCGGAGAACGCAGGGAGGACTTTGCTCTGTAACTGGGACTCAGTCTAAAGCACAAAGATCAACTCCCTCTGGCGTGCTGGGAAAAGCTGAACTTACGCATCAAAGGAGGTCTGGAGAACTTCCGATCTCTGTTGAGTCCGGAAGCGCCGCTCAGGTGAGAGCTTGCATCTGCTGGTTGCTGCTGCCTGTCCCTTGAACAGTCCACCACCACTTTGCACAGTGAGGGCACCTGATGAAACGCTGAATGCTTCTATCATGCTGGAGCGTGTAGTACTTGATTTGGCCCAGTCAGGCCCCTGGGACTCACTTTTCAAGGTGCTGAGAAACCATAGACACCTTGACTATTTCTTAAGAGTTAAAGGGGACTCTTGCGTAAGGCGTACTAGTGATCATTCACTGGATGCAGCCTCTAGTAAATGAGGAACACTGCCAGGAACAAGGATGGGACAGGGATTTGCCAGGTAAACATTAGAATCCTGACCTCAAGGGTATTTTGTTGCTGCTCATGAATGTTGTATACTTCTTGAATGCATTACATTACTAAGGGCACTTTGAGTTATGAGTTGTGTTCACTAACATGTATCTATACCTCTCCCAAGGGAGCTTTTGACTTCAAGTGCAGAAGAGGTTCTTGGCCCAGTTGCTCAAGATCCATAGTAGGTCGGGCCCTGGGACAGCAGGGTAAAAGGTCTCAACCACTACGGTTGGGCCCAGTAGCCCCTGTGTACCCCCTGGCCCTCTGAAAGGGATTCTGACATAAACCCAAGGAAAATTGCTAATTTAAGTCTTTTACACAATTTTTCCTCAAACACTAAATAATTTGTGACATAATCCTAATTATAGATGATTTTAACTGATGGTAGGAAATCCCTTTGCATCTGAGTTCCTCTGATACTGCATTTTCCCCAAACACGTTGAAGCTACACTGTTGTCTAAGTGTTACTGAGAGACATAACCTGTTACAAAGTGCAGACTATCCCCCAAGTTTGATTAAAATCACTTCCTTGGTTGTCTGTTTTTTTGGTGAAGAAACATCAACATCGAAAGGGGTGATCGATAAAAGAGACCACAAGTTAATTTCACTTGGGTGTTGGGGATACCTTGTTTGCCTGGACTTCGCCGCGGGCTGTTCCCTGCACCTGTGGTGTTTTTCTTCTGCCGCAGCTCCTCGCCGGACCCGCTCCGCGGGTCCCGCTTCGCGGTGTGGAGAGAGGCGCCTTGAGCATAGAGGGGCTCTGATCTTGGACACCGGACTCTGGGCTTTGGCAGGCAAGTACAGGGCTGCGAGCGGACCCGCAGGGACTCCAACTCCCAGGAGCCCCTGCGTGAGGTCAACCCACAACACCTGGGTCGCTCTCCCTGACTGCCACGCCCCCGCCCTAGCACTTGTAAGCAGCCCCCTTCCTGATCGACGTGGGATACCTTGTTTGCCTGGACTTCGCCGTGGGCTGTTCCCTGCACCTGTGGTGTTTTTCTTCTGCCGCAGCTCCTCGCCGGACCCGCTCCGCGGGTCCCGCTTCGCGGTGTGGAGAGAGGCGCCTTGAGCATAGAGGGGCTCTGATCTTGGACACCGGACTCTGGGCTTTGGCAGGCAAGTACAGGGCTGCGAGCGGACCCGCAGGGACTCCAACTCCCAGGAGCCCCTGCGTGAGGTCAACCCACAACACCTGGGTCGCTCTCCCTGACTGCCACGCCCCCGCCCTAGCACTTGAAAGCAGCCCCCTTCCTGATCGACGTGGGATACCTTGTTTGCCTGGACTTCGCCGTGGGCTGTTCCCTGCACCTGTGGTGTTTTTCTTCTGCCGCAGCTCCTCGCCGGACCCGCTCCGCGGGTCCCGCTTCGCGGTGTGGAGAGAGGCGCCTTGAGCATAGAGGGGCTCTGATCTTGGACACCGGACTCTGGGCTTTGGCAGGCAAGTACAGGGCTGCGAGCGGACCCGCAGGGACTCCAACTCCCAGGAGCCCCTGCGTGAGGTCAACCCACAACACCTGGGTCGCTCTCCCTGACTGCCACGCCCCCGCCCTAGCACTTGAAAGCAGCCCCCTTCCTGATCGACGTGGGATACCTTGTTTGCCTGGACTTCGCCGTGGGCTGTTCCCTGCACCTGTGGTGTTTTTCTTCTGCCGCAGCTCCTCGCCGGACCCGCTCCGCGGGTCCCGCTTCGCGGTGTGGAGAGAGGCGCCTTGAGCATAGAGGGGCTCTGATCTTGGACACCGGACTCTGGGCTTTGGCAGGCAAGTACAGGGCTGCGAGCGGACCCGCAGGGACTCCAACTCCCAGGAGCCCCTGCATGAGGTCAACCCACAACACCTGGGTCGCTCTCCCTGACTGCCACGCCCCCCGCCCCACCTCCTTCTCTTTTATTTTTGCACTGGGATCCCGCTGCGCGGGAGCGCGCGGGAGGGCGCCGGGAGAAGCCCGGGACAAGGGCGGGGCCGTCTGTGGCCGTCGTAGGCCGGGCTGGGCCTACCCTCTTGGTTCTGCCGTTTGCCATCAAGTCCCTAGCACAACAAGCTGATAAATTGCCCCATAGCTATCATCACACTCTAAGATACCATGCCGTCCCCGGTAAAGGAAAGTACCCCCATAAGGCAGGCAGGAACAAAAAATATGACCTTAGAGAATTACTTTCCTCGGGTGGGGGGAGATGGGGACAAGGAGAACACATTAAGCCGGCTCAGAGCTGAGCGGAGACGCTCTATAGATAATTTGAAAGGTAGACCTCTAGGAGACTATCCTCCCACACCTAGCGAAGACTTGACACTAAATGAAGATGTTCCGATCCTGCTTAGGGATGTTACAAAAACGCCCCCAGTGGTACTTATGAGCTCAACCCCAGTGAGTAGCACAAGCCCAAGTAGGGGGACGATTGACTTAATTTCTCAACCGCCCCCAGCATCAAAGTCTAGGAAAGCCAAACCTAAAATAGCTGTAGCACAAGGGGTTTTTGGGCCCCCACCAAACAAACGTAGGAGGAAGTCGAGGGGTGCCCAGGCTAAAAACAAACCAAAGATCCCTCATTCTGATTTTGGGAAGTCATCCAAACCCTCCATATCAACTGTGACAACGGTGGTTGACTTACATTCTAAACCCGCTGCACAGGATGGTGTGGCTCCCGTCCTGACTAAAGAGACGGCTAGCAACATTGTTAATGCCCCCCTCTCTGTTGCTCCGCTGGGTAATTTGGAATTCCTGCTTAGGTCACTTTTGTTACCAATTAGTGAAAGCATCAAAAAAGTGGAAATCAGACTAACCATTCTTGAGGCTACACTAAGCAGTATGAAAAATCCGGCCAATTCTCATGAGAGGGCTCCTAAACCTATTGCCACCCCAACAGCTCCAAAAAGTGTTATGCATCTTGCTCCCTCACAGGTTGCAACTGCGGCCGCCCCACCACAAACCCAGAGGAATAACCCTGCCCCAAATAAGCCACCTAACCCCATAGGACCTATACCCCCTGCAAATGCTGTTCCCCCGGTACAGCCCCCAGATAGTGTTGCACCGACTCCACTAATGAAGCTTCCCCCCAGGCCACGTAGACCCAATTTACCACCAGAGGCGAATGACTTTACAGTAGTCATGGCGGGCGTCCCACCACTAGAGGCAGGTGAAGCCGAGGATTTCTGTGCTCTGAAAAGTAGGGTGATTAAGTGGCTAAATTTGAATAGACCCTTACCCGTACACTTAAGCAATGAGATCATAATGGTCAGAAGGGTGCCTTGGATAGGGAGAACACGCAAATCCATCATAGGGGATTGCATATTGGTGAGCTTCAGGGATGCTGGAACAGTTGCTCACATATGCCAGGGAAAGAATAGATCACAGGTAACAACAATTCAAACACTTCATGTGTCTTTCTTCTTTCCCCCCACCCCAGCCCCTGTACACGTGACCCGTTCATATGACAACTGGGAAAGGGTGGGTCGAAGGGGTGTTCATCACGAGTTCAATCCCAGGCCATTATTTAGCCGCCCAGAGCTACCCTTCCATACATTCAATCGGTTCCACTGCCTGGATGGTCTTGAGGGGGTAGATTGACAAAGAGACAATGGTATATGGGGTATAGGGGGTAGAGGGGTTACAAATGCTGAGTGGGAGAAGCACAGCCCCGAGGCAAAACAAAAGTCATCAAGTTGCGCCCGGAGTTATGTGCTGGATGAACCTAGGGTTGTAGATATTGCATGTATAGGTGACGCACAGGGACCGGAATTGGGAAAACAGGTGCGAGAATCACCTGGTGGGTCACAGGGAGGAGGGGTCCAGGGGGGTGAGGCACTAAAAATCATCTCATGGAATATAGCTGGCCTGGCTAGGAAATTTAATAACAAAGAGTGGCTTGATTATATCAGAAAATTCCATGTAATTTGTCTGCAGGAGACCTGGGCCCAGGAGAATAATTTCCACCTGCAAGGGTATAAGTGTTTTTTTGTTCCTGCTCAAAAATCAAGATCAGGGAGAGCCATGGGAGGTTTAGCTATTTATATAGATCTGAGCCTTCCGGGAAGTTACACTTGCCTTGATTGGAATTCCCACAGGATTCAGGCAGTCAGGTTCACTGGGAAAGGTCTTAGATTTGTTGCAGTAAACCTTTATAACAACGAGATAGCGGGATCTAACATCTCTCTTGTTACTGAATTAGATAATAGGTTGGGCCAGGTCATAACAGGCCAAAAAAATGGGCAGCCACATGGGTTGGTGGTTATGGGAGATTATAATTGCCACTTGTGCCCGGTACTGGTCCAAATAAGCACAGATTGGTCCCGATGCCCTATGGAGAAGGGACCGCATTTCACTCATACGCCGTTGGGCTCAGCTTTCAGAATGTTACGGTTTAAATATGACCTTGAACACACCATTAATATGGTAGGGATGCAGGAGGATGGCACACTCCCCCCCACATTTAAGGGTAGAGGATGCTCTTCCTTCATAGATTACATTCTGGTCTCAAGGTCCTTAATTAATAAGACAACTAGTGTAGGGATCGAATGGAGTGGCTTTAGTGACCATAACCCTCTTGTTTTGGAGCTGCAGTATATGGTGGGTCTAAGTATTAGAGTTCAACGCACCTTCACTGAGAGAGCAACAGACCAAGGCAGGAGACTAAAATGGGCTAAAATAGACGGGGAAAAGTTCTACAAGGGCCTGGTGGATGCAGGCATACTTGCTATTAATGATTGTTTGGACACAGAAGTCCGCGGACCGAGGATAATGGAAGCTTTCGACCAGATCGCTAATCTGGTCGATGGTTTGCTAAAGACTAGTGTCCCATTTAAGAACCACGGGAATCCCCGATGGTTCGACAAAGACTGCTCTAAAGCTTTGAGGGAGCTGAAAAGCTGCCTTAAAACTAAACCAAGGGTCCCCCACAAAGTTAAGGTGTGCAGAGAAATTTATAAAAAGGAAATTAAGAGGAGGAAACTTGCCTTGCAGGCGGAAGCATGGGCAGATTTACGAGAAGCGGGGGAAAGAAAGGACCTAGCAGGCTTTTGGAAAATAATTAATAACCCAACTTTCCAGGAAAAAGATACCCCGGATATAGGGGCCAATATTCTCCCAGAGCAGTGGGTCAACCACTATAGGGGCCTGTACAATCATGAGCCTGGTTCTACTGTAGACCTACCGGCCATTCCAACTGAGGCTCCACTGGCAGAATTCTCCATTAAGGAGATCATTGCAGGGATTGAGGGCCTGACCAAAAATAAAGCTCCGGGGCCTGATGGAATCCCCCCTGATCTGTTTTTGAGTAACATCGAACTCTGGGCTCCCCTAATGACAAGGGTTATTAATACTGCTATCATCTGTGGCCTGCCCCCGTCTTGGTCCACGGCAGTAATTGTGCCGATTTTCAAAAAGGGCAACAGGGATGACCCAAAGTGCTACCGCCCGATCTCCCTGATTGATGTGTCAGCAAAACTTTTGGGGAGGGCAATTCTTAATAGACTGTCCGAGTGGACCGAGGAAAAAAACATCTTCTCGGACACTCAATACGGATTTAGGGCAGGGAGGTCCACTAGTGACCAGTGCCTGAACCTTTATTTGCTGACTGCCAAGTATACCATGGCTAGTGATGAATCCATTTACATGGGTTTCATGGATCTGGCAGCAGCATTCGATCACGTCAATAGGGAAAAATTGTGGGGCATGATGCTTAGTATGGGGATAGAGAGTGGTCTAATTGATATATTGAGGGAACTGCACAGTGACACCACCGCCAAAGTCCGCTTTAATAGGGAGGGGGGGCTGACTAGTTCTTTTCCCTGTAAGAGTGGAGTCCGACAAGGCTGCATTCTTGCTCCCTTTTTGTTTTCCCTTTCTATTAATAATTTGGAGCAGTTTCTGTTGGGTCTGAAGGCAGATTGCCCAAGGGTTGGGTCGCGTCATATTCCTGTTCTGCTTTATGCAGATGACGCGGTACTGATCGCACGGACACCAAGGAGCCTACAAATCCTGATTGATGGTTTTGTTAGGTTCATGAGTGCCTTGGACCTTTTTGTAAATCTGAGTAAATCCTATGTGCTCCTGGCGGGGAAAAAAACCACCTCTAAATTTACATACAAAATAGGGAGCCACATTGTGGAAGAGGTCAAAACGTTTCCATACCTTGGTGTAACATTCGATGGTGCCCTGCGGTTTGATACCCTGGTGGAGGAACGTTGTGGTAAAATGATTGCATCTAACGGGGCAATCGCTAGCTATGGCAGGAGGCTAGGAAGATGGTCCCCGGAACAGGTGATAAATCTGTACAGCTCAGTATCATGCTCCAAGGTAATTTACAGGGCAGAAGTATGGGGCTTTGTCAATACCACTAGTATCCAACGTGAAGAAAATAAATATCTGAAATCACTCTTGAGGGTACCACAAAGTACTGCTGGTTTGATTGCCCATAGGGAGCTAGGGAGACCATATATAGAAGATTTGATAAAATTGAGGCCTATTATCGCTTGGTTAAAAATCTGGTACAATCCTGATGCGACACTTAGTAGAGAAATCTTATTGGACTGCCTAAAAAGGGACAAGTGTATGCGCATCCCCTGGCTCCTTTATGTGAAGAATACCCTGGAGGAGCTATGTTTTGGGAACCTCTTTACTCATCCTGTAACTATTGTAGCCCAGAATAAACTGCATGTAGGGAGAATTTTTCTAGAGCGGAAAAACCTACGCAGAGATGAGGCTGAAGGGTGTAAAAAGACAGTGAGGGCCCATCACCTAGTGAAGAGCGTGGAAGGTATGGAGCCATACTTGTTCCTCATGTACAATGCACAGGATAGGTTCCTGATGTGCCGTTTCAGATTGAACCTTCTCCCATTTATGTTGGCATCACCAGCGGGGTTTGCTACATCAATAGAACAGAAGGGGCCCTGCGGCTGCGACAACAGGTCTCCGCAAGACTCCCTTCATTTTGTTCTACTCTGCCCCTTTTACTCAATGCCCAGACGCAGATACCTTGTAAATATTTTGAAAAATGCTAATTTGGTCCACGCTAGGGAGGCACTTGTATTCTTACAGAAAGCTGAGGAACCCCAAACACTGTGTAGTATTATGAACTTTATCAAGGTAGCACTTCGTTTAAGGCTTACTAGAGGAGAAGACTGAAATGTTTTTACTTTAACATTTAAGTGTTAAATATGGCTATATTGTTGTATTTATGTTTTGTTAATTCATTGAACCCTGAAATGTTTAATGACTTTTTAACATGTAAATATGAGTGTGCTTTTATGGTGTTTTTTAATCACCGAATAAAGATTCTTTGACTTGACTTGACTTGGGTGTTCGCATTTGTCCAATAAATTATCACTCGCACTCCTGGGAGAAGCAGGGTTCAACCATGCATCTTGGGCTTTAATTGTTAGCCTCTATTGTAAATGGAACTAGAGAAAACATAAATCCAGGTAAACCCAAAGTTCTGTAATATGCTCAATTAGCTAAATCTAATCAAGCCAGTTATATATTCAAACAACAATACTGACATTGTGTAATCAATTAATATAGGGGTTGAATACTTTTGGGATGGGAATGTCTCCTGCTTGGTAAGCAGGTGTATACCCATGTCCCACGTGCCAGATTGCATGTGAAAGTGATATCTGACTTTTTGTTTGGCCCAGTAACGATTCTAATCTAACTTGTGCACAGAAGCTCAGGACAGTTCATGGTAATGTGAGCTCCAGAACCGGTTTTCGGCCCTTGAGGGGTACACCAAGCGTGCCCTCATCGCTAGCATAGAACTAATTGTCTATGACCTGGGTTGGTCACCTAAATTAGTGCATCTTTTATGAATCATTAGTTGTGACCAGGCATTTTTCTGTGCCAGCAGTGACTGCTTTCTACTGTTCCCACTTGAGTAAAATTCCACATTAGTGAGAACCCTAGACCCTTGAGCTGACATTCTGTGTGTCTCTGGAGCGTGTATGCACAGTGGATGCGTAGCACACATTTAGTAGCAAGACCATGTGTCAGCTCAGTGGCAAATTGGAGCAAACCTCCTGCTTGCTCCTGGGAGGGGGCAAAAATACTGGTTTGTCCCTTTTGGGCTGGGGGTGTGGCTAATCAGAGAGTACAACACCCGCACTACTTTATTTTACCCCAATGGCAAAAACCCTGGTCTCAGACCGGGGGAAGTTTCGGGGCACTCTCGCCAATTGTGACAAATCTCATATCTGCCCCCAAAGAGGGGGGGGGGGGGGGCAGAAAAAGTGTCATTCATCATACCACCACCATAAATGAGAAAAACACTTTTTCTGCACCCCCAGGACCAGACACGGGTTTGCTTTCAATTTGCCCGAGTGAGGCAGATTGACTACTAAACACAAGGGGGTTCAAAATGGTGCCAAAACTAAAAAAGAGGGTGCGGCCTACCCTGGCATCGAACCTAACCCCCATCCCAGAAGGGGCAGTAGTGTATTTCTTGCCCCCTGGGGACAGATAAGAGGTTTGTCTGGTATGGGAAGTTCTCCAAAACCTGCCTTGGGGTGGGGGGGGGTGAGCAAGGGGTAGAAAGTCCACCTGATACCATGCATTTTGCCTTTGGGGCAAAAAAAAGCCGTGAGGGCATTGCACTCTGGCATTGATCACAGCCCCAACCCACATGGGACAAACCAGAGTGCAACACCTGCACCACTTGCTGGTGTTTAGTAGTCTCTCTGTCCCCCCCTCGGGGAGGCAGATTGGTGGTATTTACCCCCATTCATCCTCCAGGGGAGGCATAAAGACTATCTGGCTTCTTGTTCCTAGTGGCCGGGCCCCACACCTAAATTTATTTTGATATTTAGACCCTGGTGTCTAGTGTGCTTTCTGGCCCCCAGGGAAGAGATTGGGGACAATTACCCCATCTGCTCCCTAGCGTGGGGAAGGGGCAGAAGGACTGCAATCATTAGAGGGGGGGGAGAACACGCCTTGCCCAAGGTCCCACTCCCCCAAAATCCCTGGTGTCTAGTGGGTGGATTCCACCTTGTGTATCACTCTCCTATGGCGATCCCCAAGCAAGGATCCACTGGCTAGATATATCATTGGGAAGGGGAGATTCTCCCTTTTCCAAAGAATCGTCTCCCAAGATAATCAGTGCTCAGAGGCTGAGATATGCTGCTGAGCACTGATTTAGTGAAAGTAAAATTAGCCCATTGGATCATTACAGAATGAGAAATACTCAAGCTGCTTGGGAAGTTCTTCCTGAGCAACGCGAGCTAAAAATAAATTAAAGGTCTCTCTCTGGTGCAGAGCACAGAGGGGCATTCAAATACCTCCCCAGTGTCAGCCAATGGCAGATAACGCCCTGTGGAGGTAGTGCGGCCGTCGGGCTGGACTGTTCCCATATGGAGCAGGGTCAAGACTGATTTGCATATGGCTGGGTTCAAACCGGCGTGGCAAGCAAAAAAACCAATCGATCAATTCCAGATCTGTGACTGAAGGTGAATGTTTGATTTGTTCAGCATTACATCCATCATCTGTTCTTTTTTGCTTTTCTCGCCCTAAGTGGAAAGACGTGGATCTCATGCTGACTGTGCCACTGGATTTCTGCTAGCCTGGCTGATGAGGGGTGATAACCCAAAACTGGTCCCAGGATGCTTGTTTCCAGTCCACAGAGGACCTGGCCTAGCAGTTCGGGCTGGATTGTTCCCATAGGGAGCAGGGTCGAGACTGATTTGCATATGGCTGGGTCCAAATTGAGGTGGTGTGGTGAGCAAACAAAATTATGGATTAAACACAGATCTGCCACTGGGGGTGAATGTTTGATTTGTTCAGCATTCAGTCCATCATCTGTTCTTTTTGCTTTTCTCTTCTCAGGAACCTGCAGCATGATTGGGTTCTATGGATGCACTGGTTGATGGTTGGTTTGCTCCACCCCACTCTCTGACAAGAAACGTATCTCATTTACCAGGTCATTGAGTAGAAAGCAAGCTCTGGCTGTGCCAGTAGGTCTGGCTTAGTAATGAAAGTTCCTTTTGTGTCATTTATGATTTTAGGCAGTCAATAAGTCTTCATAGATGCACTCTGTCACTCATCTTTGCACTCATGCATCCACACATCCATCCACTGAATTATTCCTGCACTCTTCCTTTGACTCAACCACAATAAAAAAAAAACTCAACAACATATGCAAGATGGAATGCGACGTTTGCAGATGAGATGATCAGTAAGCAAGTGATCTGTTAGCACTGCCTGGAGAGCTGTACTATCCTCTTAAGGAACATTAAAATAAAAGGAGAAGCAAAGAAATTTAAGGGAATTATAAAGGTAAAACATTTTAAACTCAAGAACTGGTCAACCAGCCCTGACACAGAAGTGCCCTCTTTGTCAGGTGGATCTATACATGTGATCAGAAAATGCCATCATTTACAGGCCAAGAGTCAAAGACTGATGTGGATTGAACCATTAGCCAATGGAGCAGGCTGTCATGGATGGAAGCAGAGTGTAAATGACACTAAGACAAACCAGTGGCAGAACAGTGCTGACCCAAAGGCCTTTTATGTATCTATATGGATATATATTTATATATATAGATGTATTATTCAATTATTTTTTTTAATTACAATATTCTGCCAGACAGCTAAGAAGAGATTCTAGCAAAAACTATAACAGTGTAAATCTTCTACACCTAGAGTTTGCCATAGGACGTAGCCAACACCATAATAATTCCCTACAAAGGCAAACTGTAGCATTTTGTGTAACAAAATAGCTATCCGTAGGCTTTAATACAAATAAATAACAATCCACTCTTAAATGCCTATTGACTATAACATATGCTTTTCGCAATCAACATGTCAGACCTTGTGCCTTCATCATAACTTTTTATTATAAACAAGTAGGCCTAAAGCCTACAACATTGACTTGTCACCGTAACCAACTCAAGCCTACTGTACTGATCATAGCCTTCCCACAAGCAACCATCAGGCATACAGTAATAAAATTACAAATATATTCAAATACAGTTGTCAATGTAATGTAAATTCTCTTCTAATAGAGCCTAACAAGGATTACCATAGTGGAAAAGGTCTAGTACCTGGTTTTTGTGTTGGGCCACCAATTCCAAAATCCTTGTTTACTACATTAATCTGAGAGATTACATGTAATAAAATACCTGCCTACAGGCTTTAACACAGTGTAATAATAACCCACTCCTAAAGTCTATTGTCTTTAACATATGCTTTGCACAATACGTAAGGCCTACTTCCTTTATCATAACATTTCATTATAAACAGATCACACTTAAGGATTCTGACATAACTTTTTCCAGTGAAATAATAGGACCTCTCACTTTTACCAATGGCTTGACACTATATACAACACATGTCTACTGAAGTGCACATAAGGTGGAAGTCATCAGACAAACATTAATAAAATTACAACTACACAAAATAACACTTGGCAAAACAATATACAACCCTTAACAATAGGGCCTAATAAGAATCATCACAGTGAAATTTTACCTTCAGGGTTCATCATAGTGAGTGCCCACACAAAACCCTTGCTTTGATTTAACACAAAAAATAAGCCAGGCCTACTCTCTTTGTAATAACTTTTTAATAATAAACAGCCAAGACCTATGGCATCTGGCATAACATTTCCCTGCACACCAACCACACCTACAGCTGTTACCATTGGCTTGTCACCATAACTAACCCAGGCATACTATCCTGAGTGTAAGTTTTCCCAGAAGGCATCCACCTGGCATACAGTCATAACATTGCAAATGTATACAGAATTACAGTTGGCACAGCAAAATACTATATCTAACAGGACTTTACAAGGATTCTCACAGTGCAAATCTTTTATACCTAGGATTAGTCAAAGGAGGTATCAAACACCCAAAACTTTGTCTACTAAAGTAATCTGTGAGAGTCCATGTAACAAAAAATTGATTCTGTAGGCAATTCATTTAGATTAATAACAATTGAACCATAAATGCCTATTGACTTTCACATATGCTTTTCACAATCAATATACCAGGCCCACTGCCTTTATAATAAATAATTAGGGCTCTATTATTTATCATTGGCTTGTTAACATAACCAACTGAAGGCTACAGTACTAAACACTAGATTTTCACAAAGCAACCCTCAGGTATACAGTCATAACAGTGCAAATGTGTACATAATTACAGTTACAAAAAACAAAGTGCTGTTTCTCCTAAGAGAGCTTACCAAGGATTATTGCAGTGCACGTCGCCTATCCTAATGGTTTGTTCAGATAGATCGCCAACACCAACAAGCATTTGCAATGCAATAGGTCTCGCATTTGCGAGAGTTGGAGCTATTGGCATTGTAAATGACAATGCCTTTTATTTATGCGTTTGAAAACCTGCAAGCTGTGCCTAAACAAGCACTTTGTACTTATAGTCCTTGCTTATGAGAAGCAAGGCTGGCAGTCTCCTTTACTACAAGCCTTGCTTCTCGTAAGCAAGGACTATGCATACAAAGTGCATGTTTATGCGCCGCTTGCAGGTTTTCAAAACAAATGAATAAAAGGCATTGTCATTTACAATGCCAATAGCACCAACTCCCGCAAATGCGAGACCTATTGCATTGCAAATGCTTGTTGTTCCTGTTGATTTCAATGATATTGTTGTCACAAGCATTAGACTGCAACACAAACACATGCAGTCCCCCTCCCTCCCCGCAAAATACCCATACAGTATGTCTTTACAAGTTCAACACTGCTCTGATTTGCAAATGTGGGCCACTTTTTCCAATCTCTCTTGCACGCTAATCCGGGCCACTTTTATTTTGGTGTCCCGGTCACATTTTTGTCCCAGTTCGACCCTGCTTGTTACTATTTACCAATCACGTATTCTCATTATTCATATACAAGATGATATATATTTGAATAATTGTATGTTTCCCTCATGGTGATTTATATGTTTATGATGGAGTGGTTGTTTGTATATGTATTTTTGAGGTTTTTTTTATGGTTTAATGTTCACCAAATCAAACGAACATATATATACTTAGCTGACGCAAGGAAAAGGCCTTCACAGTGGAGTTGGTTGATGGCATGTATTAATGAAGTGTCTTACCGGGAAGATGACTCACAGATTACCTCTTCGGCTACCTTTTTCGTCATCCTATCGGATCTTAGCAAAACCGTCTCACCTTTGAATGTAGCCTGGTCGTTAAATTCAGTACCGTGAAACTAGATAATAGAGCCACCAGTCCTGTACTGCGCTTAGAAACAACGTAAATACTTGTGTGATGCGCTTAAAAACAGCAAGCCAATTTAAAACGTTTCATACCACTAACTAATTTGCCAAATACGAGTCATGTTGCATAAATAAGTTTTTCATGCAGTGCCCAGCAGATGGCGAAAATATTCACACACAAAAAGCCGAAACTTGTTCCTTTCAAACGCAGATGTTGATGTTTTCTTTGGAAATCGGCGTCTCGCCTATGGAAACACTGGCGTTTTTGTGGCACTAATAAGTGAGCGAACCCCACCTTGCCGTCTTCAGAATATTGAATTAAATCACGTACACCCCTATACAGCGCATGCTTATGGCATGACAAAAAAAGCAAGCTGGTTCTGAGACGCTGCGGGCTCTTAATGACCAAGATGAAATCAGCAGCATTCCTGGATTTCTTAAAGTTTGTCGGCGGAGGAGGGGGGGGAGCCGTGGGCTTTGCAACACGGAGCGCGCAGTGAAGCGAGTGTCTCTTTAAGCTCGCTCGGGCAGCTCTGCGATGCTGCTGCTTTCATGAGCTGATGTGCATTCGGGCGGAGGTATTGAGGCTGCCTCCCCAAAACACGCCTCCGGGATCCGACCAGGCACGAAGGAAGTGCGACTCCTGGCTCGGTGTGAGGCACGGCGGAAAAGAGAAAGCTCGCCACTGAGGAGGAGCGGAGGGCCAGGCCGGTCAGCGACAAGGTAAACTCCCCTGCACTTTAGGACTTTCTTGTAAAGCGGGCAACAACGCTTTGTTTACACCCTGGCAACAAACACGGAGAAACACCATGCCCGTGAATTTTAGAAAATCTCTATCGCCCTTAAAGGAAAAGCTACTGCGCGCATATTTTGCATGTGCATACTGTTGTTCGTTAACGAGAAAGCCAGTAAAAAATGCGTCCATAAAATCGCCATATACTATGGCATACAAATATGAAAGGACAGAAATCTGTAATGCTACAGTTTATAGATCGGTAGAGTATAAAATATGTTTTAACAAATGCTGCGTTTTTAATGAGTGAATGTTAACGAAAGTGAAACTGCATGCTGACTTGCGAGGGAAGGAGGACAGGAGATGTGCACGCCGCGTGGCTGTAAGCGCGTACACCAACTCAAATCCTCCAAGAGCCTGCGCGTGCCCATCTCCTGTCCCACTTCCGAGGCAAGTCAGCAACAATAGATCTCGCTGGCGACAGCAGCGCTTCGCGCTGCGTTCGCCAGGCGAGACCTAAAAACCTTGCCTACTCTGTTAATCTGTGAGAGTCCATGAAACAAAATACCCGTCTATGGGTTTTAGTAGAGCTATCCATCCTTAGAAGTATTTAACACATGTGTTTGACCTGGCTCTTTCTGCAGGGATATCCCCAAACCTTTTGCCTTCCTCACGTATTTTTCTGAAGCTCTTTTTGTTGGCTTTAGACTCTGGCCACTTTACCACTTCTTACCAGTGCTAAAGTCATGTGCTCTCTCCTGTAAACATGGTATGATAGGTCTACACCTGTTTGGCATATTTATCTCTAAATCCCTTGTACAGTGGTATCCCATATACCCAGAGCCTGTAAATTAAATGCTGCTAGTGGGCCTGAAGCGCAGGTCGTACCACCCACAGAGGAAGCCTTTCAAACCTGTCTCAGGCTTGCCACTGCAGTGCCTGCGCAGTTTACTGCCACTTTGACTTGGCATTTAAAACTACTTGTCAAGCCTGGAAACCCCCCTTTTACTACATAGAGGTAACCCCTAAGTTAGATCCTAGGTAGCCCTTTGGGCAGGGTGCTGTGTAGGTAAAAGGTAGGACATGTGCCTTTATTTTGTAGCATGCCCTGGCAGTGACAAACAGCCTATTTGGGGCCAATTTCTCAAGGAGCTATCTCCGAGTTAACGGTACTTTAGCACAGCCAAAGTCGTGATCAATTCATCACCCTATTCACAAGCGGGTGCTAACAGCCCATAGCACCAGTTTTCTGGCAATAGCATCCGCAAAAAACATCGCCACAGATGACCCCGGCAACTATCGCTAATGAGATGCAGAGTAGGCGTTCCAGCGCAAAAAGTCGCGACAACACCACTTCACAACATTCTCACCAACCAGCCACATCGGTGATAAGATCACAAAACATGTGATAAAGCACGTTAGCAGCAGGAAATTAACACCTGCGCCGACCTGGTGCAAAGTAGGACAACAACTGGCAACAGACAAGGGAGCACAGCCCAGAGCCAAACATGAAGAACAACAGATGCACCCGGGCAACTGAACATGCAGCTCGGAACCCCAATAGGGCAACAAAACCCACTGCCAACACCCCCAGGACCTCCCCCCGACCCCCCTTGCCCCCGCCCGGACCAACACTGAGACAGCGCATACAAAGACAGCGACCTGCTGAAAATGCACCAACCCCAAAGACCCAACACCTGGGTTGCTTTCCACTCCTCCATTTGCTGCTTCCGGATAACATCAGACCTTTCCCTCATGCCCTGGAGACACCTTCCACTATCCCTCGCAACCCTCCGTCCCATTCACCTCGGACATCGATGATGACCCGCCTAGTCCGCGTGGCCCTACCTCAGTGCACCGCAAGTCACCGTGCCTTGGCGGGGTGCCTGTGCCGACCGCTGTGCATCCGGGGCCATTAACTCTGTGCAGCTCACGTCAGGGACCCTGTCTGAATGAATATTGGATGACCTCTGTGACGGTGGTCTTGGGGTCCTCTAAGCCATGTGCATGTGGCTCTGCGCTGTCCGCTGCCTCAGGCCTCAACTGCGGACCACAAGGACTTCCACATCAAATTGAGTTCTGACCAGCCCAGACTTCGCATCACCGCAGGAGGCACACGCCACCATCGCAAGGGCCAACTCCATCCACCATCTGCCAGAGTCGAAGCAGTGGTACTGGCAGACTAACGGAGTTGCTCAGGCCTGTTGTGGATGCCATCATCTGCCTGATCCTCCGCTCAGCACTCCAGGTGCCACTAACTCAGTGCACCATGAATCATCTTCCATTACTGGTTTGGTTATGTGCTGTGGAGAGCTCACGCAGCAATATCACCTCAGGCAGTGCGGGAGACAAGGGACGATGATGAGGAAGATGACACCCCCCCCCGCAGCTGCCTCAGGAATAACCCAAAGGAACACAATCCTAGACACATTAGCGCGCTCATCTCTGGTGCCCCAACCTCAGTGCACTGTGACTCATGGACACTTCTGTTTGTATGTTGGGTGACCTCTGTACTTGCTACAGCTCCCTCCATGTTTCTCAGCAGTTGACTCTGTTATGCTGGTGTTTTGTTTACATTGCACTGGTGTCCACTGTTGTAGTTGTTGCCAGCACCAAGCACTCTGTGTGGGCTGGCTTATACTCACACCACACACATCCAGCACAGGCATCACTGTACATGGGGACCTGTCAATAAAGGGGCCGGGCGCATGTGCCCGTAGCCAGTTCAACATGATATATGCGTGTGTCCCTTTGGTCTTGTTGTATGCATGTGGGCCCTGGGACCTATGACATTACATTGTGCTGTGTACAGCGGACGCAGACATGTCACCGCAGGCAGCGGCTGAGACCTTGGACATGTAGCTTTGTCGTCAGCCTCTCAGTGCGTATGAGGAGTGGACTGGGCCATCGTATGGAGGTCCAACGTGGGTGTGTGAATGATGATTCTGTGGCTCAGGGCGTGGTTCATTGCAGGACATGTGCACATGCATGTGTATCTTTCACCGTGTGTGTCTCCTTTTTGGGGTGTATGTGCTCCCTGATGGGACTTGAACACCCACATATGTGCTGTAGTTCGGCTTCCATGAGCCCTGAGCCCACCCGCACCTGTTCGGCCACCTCCTTTGGGCATTCTGACACCTGGCATTGGAATGCGATGTGTGCTTCGGTGAAGTGTTGGGAGCCAGCCCTGCTGGTGGGTGCTTCCTGCAGTGTGGTCTGTGCAGGGTCTGGGGTCTTCTCTATGTAGCTTGGCTGCCCTGCTCCTGGGGGTGGGTTGCCTGAGAAGTCCATGAGCTGTTGTAGGGCGTCGGTGTCGGAGGTGTGGTGGTCGTCTCCGGCATCACTGAGGAGTTGTCTCGTCTGCCCTGCTGGAGGTGGTTTTTGTCCCTCTGCAGTGTGAAGGGGGGATGCATGTTGACATTGTGTTGACATTTATGTTTGCACATTGTTTTTGTGGACATGCGGACTGTGTGACAATGTACATTGTGCTGGCAATTTGGGGGGGAGAGTGGACATTGGGACTACATGACGCATGTGAGGTTGTAACCATGCATATGCATCTCACAGTTCCCTGCTCTGTCCGATGTGATTGGCCTGTTTCTGCACATGAGCGGACCCAGTTGTGTCTCCTGTTCTGCAGTGTTAGTGTTGCACTTGGTGCCACTTTGTCATGGGATGTGCTGTGATTGCCATGTGTGTGTGCTGCAGTGTGCCACGGGGATGAGGGACATGATCCTGGGTCATTGTGGGTGTGCATTGTGCTATACTTGATTGTGCATGTGTGCCATTGTGCCCATCTCCCCCCGTCCCCCCAATCCCAGGTGGTTACTCACTCTGTTGTTGTTGTGTCAGGTCCTCTCGAGCTGTGTCCGCACTCCCACCTCCTTGCACCGTCTCCACACTGATGACTGGCCTGCCTTTCCTCCTGCTCCTCCTGTGGTACAGGACTCACACCTCCTGTCACTGCCTTCCTGTTGGCAGCGTCTTTGTGCCTGGTTTAGGTTTTCAGATCATGCCAGCGCCTCTTGGCTTCCTCCATTGGCCTCCTCGACACTCCGGCTGCATTCTGCTTTTGGGACAGTTGCTGGGAGTGTTCTGTCATCTCCGTGACGCTCGTCTTGTTTTCCTGCGGACTGCACCCCGTCTTCCTCTCCCTCTTCTCCCTGGCCTTCCCCAACCCCGTTGTACCTTGGTGGTCTGTGGGGCTTGTGGGGTTTGCGTTGGCCTCTGCGCTGGGTCAGGGAGCATTCATGGTGCTGTGCACTTTGGATTGTTTCTGGTGTGTTTTTCTTGTTCTGCTTTTAAAGTGCATTTTCCCGCCAGACGCGTGGGATTTGCAGGCCTGTGGCTGGTTTTCGCTGCTTTTTGTATCGCGCTTGGCCTCATCGCAGCTTTTTAGGCATTCGTGTTTTGCATTTTTGCGGCGTGGCGTTGATCTTAACGCAGCCATTTGGCGCGTTATCTGGTGACTATCGCATGGTACGACCGTGTTGTGAATACTTGGTTGTAATCACAATGGATGGTTTCAGTTCCTATGGGTTAAGGGGGACACAGCCACTAATTACGTGGTGTCATAAAGAAGAAGGGTAGTCTCCTGGGATAGGTGAGTGTGCAAAGAAAGAGGAAGGTACTCCTTAGTTTGGTACGTAGTGCCCTCACACACCCTTTCGAGTGTATAGCATCATCATCGGGCAAGGTTGCTCCTCGTGGGGGTGGCGCTGCAGTCCCTCACGGGCCCCTAGGGGCTCTCTGGCGGAGATCTTTTAGGAGTTAGCCACAGTGGTGAGTGCGGGTATGTGGGAAGGAAGTGTCAGTGAGTGTGAGTTAAAATGGGACAGGAGGCCCTGTAAATTTTATTCGTAGGACCCCTGCTCCAAAATAAAAGTCAACGGGGATGGAGATGCACGTTTGTGCCGTTACGAGAGGGGAAACAGAACCAAATAAGTTCCCACTTCTCTCAACCCGAGTATTGTGTGATAAGGTGCGGTTTTTAAAAGGGGGTCGACATGTTTCGCGCTACAGATTGGTCCCTAAAGGATCCTAAAGCGCTTCATCAGGACCAGTTGGAGAATGAAACCAGGAATCAGGAAAAGACACCCTGTATCCCTAGGTAAACCTAGTTAGGGTGTATAACGATAATAATTATAAGGACCCGTTCTTATACTAATGTCCTTGTTCACAGCCCTCCCATGGTCTGAGAAGGGCTCCGTCGGATGTACCGCGATGTGAAGTTCTGATATGGCCTCACGGAACCGGAAACCTACCCGTCCAGCGGTACTGCCGGCAGTACCGCTGGACGGGTAGGTTTCCGGTTATACACCCTAACTAGGTTTGAGAGAAGTGGGAACTTATTTGGTTCTGTTTTCCCTCTCGTAACGGCACAAACGTGCATCTCCATCCCCGTTGACTTTTATTTTGGAGCAGGGGTCCTACGAATAAAATTTACAGGGCCTCCTGTCCCATTTTAACTCACACTCACTGACACTTCCTTCCCACATACCCGCACTCACCACTGTGGCTAACTCCTAAAAGATCTCCGCCAGAGAGCCCCTAGGGGCCCGTGAGGGACTGCAGCGCCACCCCCACGAGGAGCAACCTTGCCCGATGATGATGCTATACACTCGAAAGGGTGTGTGAGGGCACTACGTACCAAACTAAGGAGTACCTTCCTCTTTCTTTGCACACTCACCTATCCCAGGAGACTACCCTTCTTCTTTATGACACCACGTAATTAGTGGCTGTGTCCCCCTTAACCCATAGGAACTGAAACCATCCATTGTGATTACAAGTAATGATTTTGGGAGCATTGGTTCAGGACCTTTCTCTGAATAGCTCCTAGTCCCCCCTCTCCATTTTTGACTTGTGAATACTTGGTTAACACGGCGTAAATTTCCCATGATAGACTGCACTGTTGTAGGTTGCGTTAAGTAACTTTTGCGATGGTTATCACACGTTCCTGAGAATATGCCCCTTGGTTTCTCACTGCTGTGAGGCCTACTCCTCTCATATGCTAACACTGGGAATTCCCTTAAAGATACCCAAGTAGTAATTCTTGATCTGAAAGGAGTAGCGCTGCCATGTTTGGAACAGTGGGGGTAAATCCTGCTTATTGGTGTAGGTGGAATTTTCATTGCTATTGTAGAAATTCCACTTTTAGAAAGTGGGCATGTCTATGAACTTATGAATCCTTGTACTGTGCAGCCTGACTCCAATCCAAATTTAGGACAGAGTAATAGCTAGGCTTTGTGCATACTTTTCAGACAGCCATCAGACAGGGGAGTTGGGGTGTAACAGGGTTGTTACAGGCAATACAATTCCATTTCTGTACCCCTAAAAGTTCAGGCTCAGGTAACCATACTGCTGATGGCTCAGGCAGCTGGATAAATAAACAAAATAACCACATCTGCATGGAAGGAAAGCTATTTTGTCTGTGGAAGCACAAAATGCCTGGCCAACTAAAACATGTACTCCTGAGCACTAACATAAGGGAAGATTCAAAGCCCCTCTTTGTAGTATTTCTGGAAACAGTTTTTTAGGTTGATCACATTACGTCTGCACTGTTGAGCCACACCATAAGCATTTCCTAAACCTTTCCAAACTTACCATTATAGAATCCTTTTAAACGTTGGTGCCTAGCAACAAAAAATCAATGACCTTCTGTAGTAGATATTAAAATTTCAGCATTTTAAGGTTTTGCTGTACTGT
This sequence comes from Triturus cristatus, assembly GCF_964204655.1. Lineage (NCBI taxonomy): Eukaryota > Metazoa > Chordata > Amphibia > Caudata > Salamandridae > Triturus > Triturus cristatus. The sequence continues at coordinate 702,991,396 of NC_140586.1, forward strand.
GCTACAAAACTTTTTTAAAATACCACCGTAACATTGTCTCCCACTAAATTCACATCTCATTGGTTCCTGACATTGTACTAAGGCACTTTAACTTAGTTAATGTCTCTTTACTTTCATTAGGGATCTGCAGTTCAACACAACACTAGTGCACCAACACTGCACGGGTGCCAAGTACCCCTAGGACAGCGTGCACCCAAACCCTCATGGACACTCCAACACCCCTGCTCTGAATGGCCTTTGACCTCCGTCCTTCCCTGCATCTAGCCCTACACTGCACACAACCCTCTGTAGGATTCCAACACATTATTCACATGTATAGCATGTTTTCACTCTCCCTGATTCGATGTTAAATTTGCTTATGAATTTGATCTTGGACTCCTCATTTTTGTTTTTAAATTTTCATGCATGTGTTATTCAGGAGATCATTTCTCTCATATTTTTCTACCTTTCCTTTTGCAATGCTATTTTTGGATATTTTCTCCTCGTAAATCTTTCAAGGATTTCCTCCAGTTTTAGTCTGTGTTGTTCACCTAACAATTTGGTCTAATCCTGAGAAACTCTCCATACATACTACTCCATTTAAGCGATTGAAATTACTTTAGCTGGTGAAGGGTGGTCTGAAGTAGCCTTTTCTATATATGGACCTCTATTTCAAGGAAAGATATTCTCTCTTTACTATTCTCATAAGTAAATCTTAAATGTAGATAATTTTCTTTTAATATGTTAAAATATTGTTGGAATTCTTCAATTGAGCCATCCAATATGAAATAATAATTGTCACTGTATCTTAACTGTAATCTTGTTTTGTTGACAGATCTCTCCTTTCTTTCACTCCAAGCTACTCTTTGTTACCACCCCCTCATGGCCTTTACAGGTCTATTTAGGACTATATTAAAGAGGAGTAGTTGTTATTCAGACATGTTTGTAACATCTCCATGAACATTCCTTCGTGTTGGTACTGATCAATTGATCCATCATTTAAATTGTCATTATATATGCTGTCACCAGTGCTTAATTTGAGCCTGTGGTTTCTGGTGCTCAGCACTGGCACTTAATTGGCAACACTGGCACCTATAGCAGACTACACATGGTTGCGTTGTTTGTAAAATGTAGAGGGGAGTACAACAACAGTTGAATATTAATCCCATATACATTAAAAACAATGAATACCTGCCGACTAACCATTCTTAAATTTTGGGGGCCTGGGTCGGTCTTAATTGTCAGACTTGTAGGAGCGTGGTGGCAAGTAGTTGTGCTGGTTTGGTTATTTGCAATATTGGCAGTGGCAATGGGTGGTTTAAGTAGCAATGTCTCCCGAAGAGGGCCCAGCACTTATGTTTTTACAAATTAAGCACTGTCTGTCACCCTGCATTCATTTGAGTTGATTGTATACAATGAGGTTACATCCATTTCTGCTAATTTATAGGTCTTAGCCTTTTGACCAGAGAGGCAAAGAAATGATCTATATAGTTTGCTTTCTTCTTAAACAGAGATCCTATCAATTAAATTATAGGTGTCCCTGGAGGACCATCTTTATTCTTTTGTACCTTTGAATGAAAGTAAGCTGTCGGGATGACGGTAAATCTCACAGATAGTTCTACCAGTGGCAGCACCTCCACTAAGGTGGAAACACGTCGCCCCACTGCTCATGAAGCAGTGTAAAATAACAAATGAAATGATAATAACTGAAGTTATCATCATTTTATTTTTAGTATCGTCACAGGCGGGGCGGGGCTTGGCTCCCCTGACGTAAGGGAAGAGGCGTGGTTGCTGCACTCTAAAGTGCGCATGATGCTTTGGCCGGCCATCTCGGGCGGGCCAAAGCGTCATGCGCACTTTGCATGTTCTCCACCCAGACTGTATTACAGCCCGGGTGGAGAACATGCCAAGGCCCCCAGCCCCTGTCTGAGCGCAGTGCTTACCAATCACAACGCTGCATTGCAGCGTTGTGATTGGCTCTGGGGAGGCTGTGTGCTTCCTGGAAGAGACACGATGTGGAAGCAGGAGAAACGCGGCGAGATCAGATAAGTGAATTGCAATTTTTTTTATTCCCCGCCACCCTCTGACCCCCCCTGCCTCACCACCTATGTACCGTACCGGCCGCCACTGATTTATACTCCTTATCATAAATTCATTCTTTTTCACACTAACTTTGTAATAGTTTTTAATCTTTTTCAATGGATTCTCAAATATTATACTACATTTGGATTTGTCTGTAGGTTGTTGAAGAGCCTCTTTTTTATATTTGTCCACACTCCATACCACAATATTTTTGCGATTATCTGCAGGTTTTATTATCATCTTTGGATCTCTTTGTAAGTTATTGAAAGCTTCCATGTCCATCGAGGATACATTTATTTTGTTTAGTTGATATGTGTTTTCTTTCTTAGGCAATTTATAAATATAATTGATTATCACTTCTCAAAACACTTCTATTTTATTCCCTGTTTGCATTGTCACTTTTTTCTCTTGCCTTCCTCAAAGCTTGCCAGATAGTGCTCTATGTTGTTACACTTTTGTCATTTTCTGAAAATCCTATTTCAAGTGATGCTCCTGTATCAATGTTTATACCAAGGATTGCTTCAACATCCTTTCATTTAAAGTGCACTATTGAGTAGCCCTTGCCGTGAGTATCCTTTGTGTAGAATCAAGAAAAATGTATAAACTTGTTTGCAGAGATGACTAACGCTACACTGCTATACTGATGAGCGGCACCAGTGCCAGCCTAAACTCACCGACTGGCGCTTTAGAGATCATCCTTGCAGCAGCATGACTACTCAGGTGACTGAGCAAATATGACCGTATCACCCACCCCACCCACAACACCAGAAACTACACTCCTTGCAATCTCATCACATTACAGATTTGCTGCCTCATATTAAGGGCCATCACCCCACCCTAGCTGAGAAGATCAATATCTCAGCTGGTGAATGTAACACACACAGGGTTGAAACAAAGAAATGTTAGAAGGATCAGAGCAGAAGCCATCCTCTTCTTTCTGCACACAATGGACCTGTAAATCCATCCCTACACAGGTTCAACAGACTTCTTCATTGCTTCACTCCAGAAAGAAATTGAAGATACTCCTCTTCAAGTATGGCCCAACTTATGGTCATTTTTTGTGATTGAAACCCAGTGATTTGCCAAGCTCATGGGAAATGCCTCTCCCAGCTCCTATCTGTGACACTTATGGCAGAGTGAAGGCACTAGGAGACACAATAAAGGTGGAAGACATGTTAAATGAGATACAAGGATGCATGGTCAACCACATACCACCAAAGGTGGATCTCCATGGCATTCAGCCCTACTGAAACTACAGAGAGCTGTACAATAATTGTCAATACCTGAGTTTGCAGTCTCAGCTGCAGAGAGAGAGTGAGATCCACCCCCTCCTGTTTTTGTGGCAGCATCCAACACTGTCTATAGAAGAGGGCAGATAGATCTTGAACAACCCGATTGTGCAAAAGCTGATTAGTTTGGAGCCACGTACAGAGCACCTCTGGCTTGGAGATGGCACTATAAAAGGCAGTAAGCCTTTTCGAGAAATTCCTGGCACAAACAATGGGCAGATGTTTTTAAACGAAGGTTGCATTTGCGTCCATCTTTGGAACATGCCACCCCTCTGGTGATATTGGGATGCAACAGAGCACTTCCACACCTGCACCTACCTCTATCGCTGTTATCCTGCTGTGGATAATGCTGACAATGCAGGCTCTGGAAAGAACACGTAATCCCCTTGCAACTTGCAAATGGATTCTTCATGTACTAGGTGTCAATGCTTCAACTACACTATTGATGGTAACAGCATGCTTGAACAAAAACAACATTGTTTGTCCCACCCTTTATTCATCGCCACAGTCTAAATTGAGCCTTTGTATCTCAAATAGGTTTCTTGCAGACTACTTGTGCAAGGGGAAAATAATACAGATTAGCAAATACCTAGCTGGGTCAACTACAAGTTTTAAGTACCTTTGAGTTTTCTTCAACGAGACCAGGAGGTACAGTGATCAGTTAGAAAAAGAAAGAGGGGCAACGCCTTGGCCAATGGGTTGAGATCTCTCTACACAAAAGTGAAAGGCCCTACGCTCATGCCAATCCTGCAGGTGGCCCAAGGAAAGGTTCTCCTAACCTTAGCCCAAGGAAGCGAGGCTCTCAGGGGACGGGATAGCGATATATTGGACAAACTATTGCTCAAGGTCTATAGTTCAATTTTTCAGCTACCCTCCCACTCATTCCCAGCTCAGATTAGGCTGGAGTTTGGCATTGTTAAGCAGTCACTTGCATGGAAGCTGGCTTTCACGATGTGTTGCCGGAAACTCAAACTGGCAAAGGAATACTCACTGGGTCATTTTCTTCGGTCTGAACTGGAAACAAACCATAGTTCCCCAGCTGTGACCTACCTGTCACAGGCCCGGAGTACCCTTAGTTTAACTTGGGACCTCCCTATCAGCCATCCAGAGTTTATAAACCTGGCAAAAGCAAGCACACATCTGCTTTCACTTCCTGAGGATAAGGACTCTCTCTCTCGAAGCAGACACAGCTGGATGACGCTCCAAAGCTACAGGAGACTGAAACAAGCAAGGTACATAAGCAAAACTTTTAATGATTGGACCAAGGTACAGTTCATGAAATACAGGATGGGGTTATTACTGAGCTTAAATCACTGACCCGGATGGAAAAGACAGGAGGTGCAGGAGTCTTGTCTGCTTTGAGCTCAGGGTCAAGACATTGTTCAGGTACTTTGCGCTGCACACTCAAGGGGGATCGGCATAATCTTCTTAGAAGAATATGAAATGAAGATGGCATCAAATACTGCAGGGAGGCAGTGATGGCCTGCTTTGAACCATCTGACTTCATGTTAAACTGTATATTGGTGAATTCCTCCAATGATTTACAAAAAAGCTTGAGGCCAAGGCGAAAGCAATTGAAGGAGAGCGTGGTGACTAGAAGATATACTCTTCATTACTAAGGCTCAATCCCGCCCCTGACTCCTTACGAGTTTGTAGGCTTCATAAGCTGGGGAAAGTAATGAATTGCCGATGCATTCTACTACCCTGTCCTTGGCCACCACTTCCTAATGCTCGCCGCTTAACCATCCACTACTTGGAGCTTTAACAAGAAGTGTCTGCCCCAGCCTCACTTCGTGCATGATGGCCCACCGGCTGGATAATGCTTTTAGATGCCTAGTCCGCTGCACTCGCAAAACTCTTCAACAGCATTGCTTGCACCGTACTCATCTTGAATTGAACGCTGTTTTGAGTTATGTCGATCATTAGTCAGAACACCAGCAAGATTTATTGCACTTTATTTGCAACTCCTGCACTCTTTTTAATGGTTTTATTGATTTTAATATGCATGGAAAATCGGCTGCACTCTATTCGCGTGCCTTATTTGTACATACACCAGCAGTCAAGATACGTGCCATACTTTCCTTTTTGGGACAAACCAGATCAAGCTATAGTGCAGGAATCATGCCTGTTTTATGTATATGTGTTAGAAGGTGGTTCTGACCATGGGAGCCGCCCGGATTTTTTGCTTTTTGAACACCTAATTTTTTTTTAAAACATCATTTTATTAGTTTCATTAATAAAATCACATACATGTTCCATACAATCTGCCAAATACTATCACATATCTTATTACAGTTACCAAAGAGAAAACAATCACAATCACAGTGTTTCCATATCTCTTTCTCTGTTATGGTGCATTTCCAGTTCCACCGACGGGGAGATACATAGATTTCCCCGGTACACATTCCATTTACCCCATTTTTTTTGGACATCCACGCGACTTAAAGACTTCCGTCTATGCAATCATGCACCTATCAAATTCTTTCAACCACATTCGGGGAGAAGGTGTTTCCGTCGCCCCCCCACCCTCTCGAAATTTCTCGCTTAACCAGCGTGTAACCTAGTATGGCCATTTGTTGCTCCACCTCTGTAAGGTCAGTTGGGTCCAAAATATTAAGGAGACCTAATTGCGGTGCAAGAAGTATTTCTTTCCCCAGGGCACTCTGGATGTGAGTCGTTGCCCCCTCCCAGATTCGCCTTAACTCGGGGCACTCTCAAATCATATGATAAAGGGTAGCCAGTTGTTGGCAACCTTTAAGACATAGCGCGTCAAATCTGGCCCCTATCTTTACCAAGGTAGCTCCTGTCAAGTGAGAAGAATACGGAGTTGTATCAATCGGAATCAGGAGTTGATTGCTGCTTCTTTGGGGGACATTAATGCCGATTGCCAGTCTTCATCGTCAATGGGCCCCACGTCTCCCTGCCATTGCTCTCTGAGTTTGTGGAATGTGTCTGGTAGATTATTACATAGTTTTCTATAAGTTAGTGATATGGCTTTTGAATGGAGCGGCCCATCCAGAAGTCTATCCTCTAGCGGTGATGATTCTGGTATGTCGGTGAGATCTGGTACGGCCGTGGTGTGGGCATGCCTAACTTGTAGATATCTGAAGATTTCCTTTTGGGTCATGTCATATTTTTCCCTCAGTTCGGCAAACCCGATGACTGACCCTTTTTAATTAAATACCGACTGTGGAAATCCCTATTATATCCCACTTATCGAAGCCAGGTTGATGACATAGGAGTCCCAGTCTCTAGGTATACCATAGGGGTGTGGCTTTTGTTATCATATTTGACCAACCCATTCGGGAGTTTGCCTGGTGACATATTTTGAAGGTGTGTGAGGTGGGCCCAAAATATCTTTTTCTACTAGCTTTGGAGCATAGTGCCCCCAAGTACCCCGAGCGTCCCATTTGATAGCTGCCCAAAAAATAAGCCGGGTCTACCGGGGAGTATATATCACGTGGTTTATGACTACTAATTGCGACGCCCAATAGTACAGGCGAAGGTCCGGGAGGGCAATACCCCCATCATTCCACCCCTTCGTCAACTTTTTAATTGCTATACGGGGTGCTCCCCCATCCCATAGCAGCATCCGGATTTCACTCTCTACTCCCGAGAAGTATGCGTCCGGAACCCTATGCGGGCAATTTGGCAGGATGTACAGAAAGCGTGGGAGACCCAACATTTTAAAAAGAGCCGCTCGGCCAACTAATGAAAGATCTCCAGTGTTTTACGTCCGCTTGCAACCTGGCCAACGGTGGTGCCAGGTTGTGTTCATAAAAGAGAGTGGGATTTGACGTAATATACATTCCTAGATATCGGAATCCATCTGCAGCTATTGTCACACTGCACCCATAGGGAAGTCGTGGGACTGGACCCCGGAGGACAGACAACACCGACTTACTCCAATTAATGGCGTTTCTGGAATATTTCCAGAAATTTGTTAAGATGTTTAATACCCCATGAATAGATTTATACGGAGGGGCAAGGTACACCAGGATATGGTCCGCATAAAACGATATACGGTCCCCATGGTCCTCTGCCCATTTCAAGCCTTGTACCATGACATCCCTCCATGGCCAGCGGTTCCAACATGAGGGCAAATATCAGCGGTGATAGAGGGCACCCCTGCCGAGTTCCCCTTTGGAGCGTGAACGTTCGCGATGTACAGTTGTTTTTTTTTGGGGCTTTTAAATCTTTATTAAATGTTCTGACAATTTACACAGCAAAGACCGCAACATTGCAACTTAGCGACGCACCAGACAGTGCATGGCTCCAAACAGCACACAATGATACCCTCCAACACATCGCATCAATCCCAACAGCTTGACATACCAGTCAGTTCTTTTTTGTAAGTAAATCCTGATGCTCACACAAATATTTTGTCAAAGGTTCCCAAATGTCCGAGGGTCTAGAATTTGTTGGCAACTCTTCTGCATATAACGCAAATTTATCTCTACAATAAACAGCATCCACTCTCCAGCTGGTGATAGTGGGGGATGTCTTGCTGTCCCAGTGCATTGCAATTCTGCGTTTTGCCAGCAACAACATAATGGCTATTAGCTTTTTTTTTTGGGATCTTGTTGGTATATTAAGGCCTAAGAGGCATAGTCGAGGTTCACACAGCAAAGTGCTCAGCGCCATCATTCCCAAGTGGCCAGTTACCGCTTCCCAAAATTTCTGTATCTTATGACAAGCCCACGAGAGGTGTATGAAATCAGCCTGATCAATACCACATCTTCTACATTGTGCAGTATCACGTAATCCATACCTATATAGTTTAGCTGGGCTGTGATATGCTTGATGTATATATATAAAATGTATAATGCGAAGATTTCCGTTAGCTGTGAGTAATGTAGTGAGCGTGCAACATGCAACCCAGTCTTCATCGGTTAGTGGATTATCTAAGAAATTATTCCATTTGTCTTGTGCTTTATAGGTATCTGCTGCTATTTCCGTTTGCACCATTTTGTATAATATTGATATCAGGTTGGAATGTGTGGTCGCGGCTATCAATGTTTGTAATGGTTGTAGACTAAGGGGCTCTTTGGGGAAGGATAGATAGAATTCCTTTATTGCCGCTCTGAGCCTGTGATAGGTGAATCTAAATAGCAGCAATTGATTTTGGACATAAGATAGCTCCTCAGTTGTAATAAAAGTTCCGTCGGGATAGAGGTCACCCATCTGCGTTATTCCCACCTGTTCTAGCAGTCTCATGCTCTTTTGTTCTTGTGTGACAGATATAGCAGGGTGGTGCGCCAGCGGTAAGTTCGGTGTGTATAAAGGAGTTTTGTTCGCTAATTGACTGATGCGTTGCCATGCCCGCGATGTAGTGCATATCGTATTGATTTCCGTTGATGTAAGGTGTGTTTGTGTATGCGGCAATATTTGGGATAGTGATATCGGATCCTCGTCACCATCCTCCACTGCCAAATGTGGAAGGTATTTTACCTGGTGATACCAGTAGTAGGCGTATTGTGCCTGTGCACAGAGATAGTATACGTAAATGTCAGGGACTGCAAAGCCACCCGCTGTGTATGGGAGTGTCATCATTTTCAAACCGATACAAACTTGCTTCCCAGCCCATATTAATTTAGCAAAGGCCGTCCGTATTCTATTGACGAGTGAAGTGGGTGGCGGTATCAGAATATTAACAGATAGGTATAACAATTTAGGCAATAGTACCATTTTTATTAATAATATTCTATCTGCTATTGAGAGAGGAAGAGTGACCCACCTATTTATTTGCGCCTCTATGCGGTCCATCACCACCCCATAGTTGGATCAGAGTACGGTTTCCACCTCCCGGTGGATCCAGATCCCAAGATATTTAAGAGGATCTTCCTGCCAAACGAGGGGAAAATCCAGCTTTGGTGCTTTGGTATTAATTGTCAGCGGTATTACTGCTGACTTGTCCCAGTTGATTTTCAATCTTGAATGCCTTCCGAGTTTTATATAGTCCCGTAGCAACGGCGACAAGTTACCTTCAGGATTTCGTACATATAACACCATATCATCAGCGTATAATGATATTCTAATGGGCCTTAGTCGGAATTGCAACGCCGTGCATGCATAATTCTGCCGTATTTTACAAGCCTATGGCTCCAATGCTATAGCAAAGAGCAATGGGGACAACGGACAGCCTTGCCTGGTTCCACGTTGTATATGTATTGTGTCAGATATTTGTCTGTTTACCTTAACGCGGGCAACGGGCTTAGTGTATAGAAGGGCGATCCAATTGATCAACCTAGGCGGTAATCCTATTCTATTTAATATCGCAAACATATATTGCCATTCAACAGAGTCAAAAGCCTTAGCGGCAACCAATAGGACTGCCACTGCCTGTAGCTCCGGATTCAGTTGATGCAGCAGGGCAAATATAGTGCGCAAGTTATTTGCAGTCGAGCGCCCCGGGATAAAGCCCGATTGATCAGGTAGAACTATTGTGGACATAAATGGTTGTAGCCTTGTGGCGATAATTTTGGCCAGAATTTTAACATCCGTGTTTATTAGTGAAAGGGGTCTGTATGATTCTGCCTTATCCGGATTTTTATCCGGTTTTAACAAGGCCACTATAAGTGCCTCTCGCAGCGTCGGGGGTAAAATTTTTATTTTTATATGCCTCATCGTACATGGCAAGCATGTGTGGGACCAGTAGGTCGGAGTATGCTTTATAAAATTCACCAGTGTAGCCATCAGGCCCAGGTGATTTGCCATTGGGCAAAGATTTTATAGCCAGCTGCACCTCCTCCTCCGTCACAGGCTGCGCCAGGTGTTCACGGTGCGAGTCCGATAGCCACACCAGTGCGATATCTTCAACATAATTTAGTATTTCGGCCTCCGACGCCGTATGTTGGGTGCTGTAAAAGTCTCTATAAGTATCCGCAAACGTAGATAGTATACCATGGGTATCACAGTGTATCCGTCCCTCTCCGTCCTCTAATCGGGTAACAGTGTGTTGTTTATGTTCAAGTCGTATCTTCTGCGCCAGTACCCGCCCCGGTCTACCCCCTTCTCCCAGCCTACGTGCAGTGTATCGACGGCCTATATATTTTATTTCATCCTCTGCTAGTTCATTGTATCTACTCATTTCTTCATTTAAATTCCCTAACGCTAGTGCAGTGTGTGTACTGTCGTACTCCGTTTCCAGGGCTTTTATTCTACCCTCGCAGTTCTTCAATTGGGTTCGTATGCCTTTCAATATTCCCGCATGTGTGCTGATGCACACCCCCCGTAGCGTCGCCTTGAATGCCTTCCAGAGCACCCCTGCGCTACCAACCGAGCGTGCATTGTTCGCAAAATAGTCTTTTATCGCCTTATGTATCTTCTTTATAAATGGGATCTAGTAAGGCTGCGGCGTTAAATCGCCATACAAATGGCGGGGGTGTGTATGTTGGGATCACCAAGGCCAACAGGACAGGTTTATGATCCGATAGGGTCTGTGGAAGGTGTCGCACCTCCGCTGCCCACGTGGTAGCATGTTCAGTAATGAGCCAGTGGTCGAGTCTTGACCAACTGCCATGCGCCGTGGATGAGTGTGTACCCTCTAGTACTGTAGGGTGATGCTCACGCCAAATGTCGCGCAGGCCAAATTCCGCCATCCCATTTTGCAAGACGGATACTGCTCGTTTGTGATATTCTATGGTGTTTGGTGATCGGTCTTTGCCCGCATCTAATGTGACGTTCAGATCTCCCCCCCACGCTAACTCCAGCGGTGGCAATGTTCATAGTGCAGTAAGTAATGACTGAAAAAAGGCGGGATCGTCCGCATTAGGGCCATATACATTAATAATACCATCCTTGTTCCTCGTAGTGTTCCTGTAGTTATAACAAACCTCCTCTGCGGATCAATAAGCTTTTCCTCTTATACAAAATTAGCGCCCCTTCGTATAAGAGTTGATACCCCCCGAGCGTAGGATGAGTAGGTTGCTGATACTGTGAGTTCCCCCCATCTAAAACCTAATCGTCCCACCTTGTGTGGTGATAAATGCGTTTCTTGAAGCAGGGCTATGTCGACATGATGCCTATCAAGGTATGCCAACACCTGCCTAATTTTTTGGGGACTATTCAGGCCCCTAACATTCCAAGTTAATAATCGTATTAGCGTATTTGCCAACCTACTATGTGACATCAGTATCTGCCATTCTGTACAATTGGCCTGGGGGCCTATAGTGTGGTGCACTCTCCGTGTCCACGGCGTCTGTCACATTGCACAGCAATATCCTCCTACATGCAAAATCATCAGAACAAAACACACAGCTTCTCTGAAATATATCAAAACCCCCCTCCCTCCCTACCCCCACCCACTTTACCACCCCAACTTTGGCAAAGACAATTCCCATCAATGATGAACAAACTCAAGTTCTCCCTCCACTACTCCCTCCTTAAATTAACACCCCATTTCCAATTAACTTTCAGTGGTATACACAGGGAGGCGGTAGTTGCCCGCTAACAAACTCAGCGATGCTACAGCTGAGTGACCGAGTAAACACAACAATCTTCAGTGTATCATTATATGTGCGTATCACACCCCACACGTTGCTATCAAGCACCTGCATGTTAAAGATGACATAATCTCTATGACATCCTCTCACACCACCGTTGGTCATCCTGTCTTTATTCGATATCTGATGTGCGGTCCTGTTCCCCACTCTGGCCTCTTGGAGATTTACGGCGTAGAGTGTGTGGGTGGTGCTGTTGCAAGAATTTAAGGACTTCTTTTGGATCACTACAAATGGTGCTTTTCCCATCTACAGTGATCTTCAAACGAGCAGGATAAAGCATGGCGTATGAGATGTTATTCTCTCTTAACTTTTTCTTTACATCCATAAACTTTTTACGTGCCTCCTGAACCTGCGAAGTGAAATCCGGAAATAGTGATATCACCATTCCTTCATGTGCAACACTTCCAAATTCACGGGCCCTTCGGAGCGCCGCGTCTCTGTCTATGTAGTTCAGGATTTTGGCAATAATGGGTCGCGGCGGCGCTCCTGGCCTCGGCGGCGGCGCTAGGGATCTATGCACCCTTTCCACTATAAACACCTCGGAGAATGTTTCTTTGCCTAACATCGTGATAAATAATGTCTCGATGTAGCGTTCCATGTTTCCTGTGTGAGTGGATTCTGCCACACCCATAATGTGTATGTTGCAGCGTCTAGATCGGGCTTCCAAATCCTCGGTCTTTGCTAGCAGATTCTGTATAGTTTTCCTGGCTGTATTCTGTTTCTGTTCCATTTGCTGATGCAGATCTTCCACTTCCGATATACGACGCTCAGCTGTGTCTATTCGCTCCGTATGTTTATCCAATCGTTCAGCCATACGGTCCACCCGATATGTTAGGGTATCTATTTTACCATCTATATTTGATAAGAGTGGCTTGTATTGCCGCAAACATTGATTTGAAATCCACCGCCTCATCTGAACTCGTCGCATCCGTAGCACTCATTGGGCCTCGTCCAATTGTTTCAGTGGTCTTTTCTGGCGCCCTCCGCTGCTGATCAAAATGCAGTTTTGGTTGATTTTTCTCCGGTTTCCCCATTTTATCAGGACTACAGTGGGAGTCGGCAGTATAGCAATAGCGACTTCTCTATGTTTGGCAATCACCACCCTCTCACGGCGTCTCCAATTTCCAGTTCGCAACTGTCCCCCAGTGCCAATACGGAAAAAAGTGGGATATCTCTGCACGTATCACGCCACAGCTCTTCAGCAGCAGAGACCAACAGCAATCAAGTTAGCTGGCGCCAGGCAGGTCCGCCCAACACCTACAACATCCGACAATCGCACCGCTTCCACAGACCCCAAGTCCCACCTTGCAATTCTTCCAGTGTAGTTTACACTCTACCGGAGTTTTACAGGCGATATGTGAACTTCACATCTATTAATGGTGGATCCTGGGGTACTGCACTGTTGTTATTAGGCGTCTATCCTACACCGGAAGGGCCATTCGACCATGTCCATCTGGGCGCAATTGGGCAAACATCGGGAAAAGACAAATCTGCCCCCTTTTATTTCTTGCTTCCTCTATTGTTATTCTTGTCCTTCTGTGAATGGGGGCCCAGCCCTCTCTCCCAGGCATAGAGCAACGCCACACAGAGGCCCAATCTGTCCACAAGCCCCCTTCGCCTCACCGCTGTCCTGCGTACGCCGGGGGGCAGGGGGCGGCGCGGCAGCCCCCCGCGTCACCTCCAGATTGCAGCACCCCCCGTATGTCGATGCCTCGCAGGGTTTAGATCAGGGGCCTTCCCATGAATACAGCACAGGCCTCCGTATCCGGAGCCGTAGCCGCCGGTCGCCGGCTTCTACGCTCACTGCTCCGGTGTCCCGGCAACCCCCCTTACCGGCATATCCAGCGGAGTGCCCAATGAAAGCAGCTTCAGGCCAGCGCGCGTGGCAGCGCTCCCCCTTCCCCACGCTTCAGTCACAGGCAGCGCCGGGCAGCCGGAGCAGGCCGCACACTCCCCGGGCTCTCGTAGGATGCTCCTCCCAGCGTCCAATGCGACGCGTCCACCTCGGCCTCCCAGCGATATCGATCGTCGCACCTCGCAGCTTCACAGATTCAGCAACAGCATTTATTTCAGGTGGATGCTGTAACCGTAAGTGTCCCTCACATATTCGCTCGTGTTCATGATATTAGTGTCCCCTCGTGACACAGGATGGCTGCTTTTTGTTGTGTCGGTCGGGAGAGCTCACCTACATGGCGGCCATTTCCCAGCGCGGCTAGCTCCGCCCCCCCGCGATGTACAGTTGTTAACTCGCACTTGGCCCTTTATGTCTGTATATGGCAATTGCACCCATCCCAAAAATTTCGGACCAAAGCCCATCTTTTTCAAGACTTCAAACAGATATGGCCACTCAATAGAGTCAAAGGCCATAGAGGCATCCAGGGACAACACTACTGCATCTTCCTCCATGTATCCACGCCGATCAAGTACGTTGTGAAGGCTTCGAATGTTTCTCCCTGGCATGAAGCCAGATTGGTCTGGGTAAACAAGGGAGGAAATGACCCCGACCAATCGCAAGGCCAATACTTCGGGTGGATCTTAGCCTCTATGTTTATTAACAATATCGGCCTGTAGGAGCTGCAATTCTCAGCAACTTCCCTGGCTTTTGGAGTACCACTATGGATGCCAGGCGTAGGTCCCCAGGCAGAATCCCTTGCTCATAGCTTTCATTATACATAGCCCGTAAGTGTGGTGCCACCTGGGGGGCTACCAATTTCAAAAACTCAACGGGCGTCCCATTGGGTCCCATGGCCTTCCCCGATTGGATCTTACCAATGGCCTTTTGAATCTCCTCATCAGTCAAGTCCTTCTCTAGGGCGTCTCTGTCAGTCATAGAGAGCGTTGGAATGTCACTATCAGGGAAGAGCCGGCGGGAGTCCTCCGCCGTGTATGTAGTAGAGGAGGAGTATATGTGTTCTAGATGATCCGCAAAGGCGTCTGCTATAACTTTAGGGTGTGTGATGTGAGTGCCATCAGACAAGATAATTCTGGGCACCCATCTTTCACTTTGGTCACGTTTCTCTAGCCATGCGAGGGCCCTGTCCCCCAGTTCATACACTCTATGTCGGGTACGCAGAAATTTAGCCATCGTCTGCTCTCTAATTTTAATTTTGTATTCCTCCCGCTTAAGGGCGAGGCGGTGGAAGGCATCAACGGTTGGCATGGTGACACTATCGAGTTCCAATTGCTGGAGATCCCTCTCTAACTGTGCTAAGTGTTGGTGTTTATTCTTAGTGTAGCCGGCCTGAAGTGATTGTGCCTGCCCCTCAGGACTACCTTAAATGCTTCCCATACGATTACTATGATTACTAGAGAATCCACCGAGCCTACATTTTCTTTAAAATAGTTTATGGTCTGTGTGTACATTTCTTTTTTAATATCGTGCATTTTTAAAATCCATGGATTTATGGTGATCGTGGTCTGTGGCTGTTGTTCCCTGTATGTAAAATCAACGCTAACTGGGGAGTGGTCAGAGATGCCCCTCGGAAGGGCATCGGGATTGCGAAACCTGCCAATATGAGTTGTATGAGGGAGAAAGTAGTCAATCCGGGAGGAACTTCTGTGTGCATTGGAGAAGTAGGTGTATTGGGCACCATCGGGTTGCAGTGTACGCCAAACATCGGTCAAACCCATGGCTTTGGTGAATTCTTCCATTAGCACATTTGGTCTCGCCCCTACCAGTCATGGGTGTCTGTCCGCTAGGTCATTCATAGTCATTTTATAGTCTCCTCCCAGAATCAGTGGGCCTAACGGAAGGTCTATTATATTGCCCAGGTCTGCCAGAGCCTCCTTACCCAATGTTGGTGGTAGGTATACTGAAATAACATTTAGTGCCTGCCCCTTCCATTGTGCCTCCAGGACTGCATACCTGCCCCCTGGATCCGCCCATGTACGGTTCACCATGAGAGCTAGGTTCTTTTTTGCAAGAATACACCTGCCCCTAGATCCTGAAGTATAGTCTGCGTGTTCCAGGAGTTTGTAACTCCACCTTGTTAGGGCCTTGCTCTTATTCCCCACCATGTGTGTCTCCTGTAATAAAACTACATCCGGCGAGTGGCATTTTAGATATTGTTGGACTATACCGTGTTTAATTCTATCACCCATCCCATTCACGTTCCAGGTAAGCACTGAGTGATTTTTCCATTCTATCCCCCATCATCGGAACTGAGGACCATCAAGCAACAACAGGTTAAGACTACTCCGTATTCAGGGGGCGTGGCTAGCAGCCAAGCATGGCGGCTGCCTTTTAGAAGAGTTCCGGACCCGGGCCACACCGATCCTGAAATAAATGAACTAATCTGCGCTGGACAGCCTCCGGAGCGCGAAGGAATGCGGCGGAACCGGCAGTGAAGTATTGGTGCCGCTGGGAAGATTGGGGGGCACCCGTAACTACAGATATGCCCCCAGCTGCCTGCTGACGCAGCAACCTGCCGAGCGTGTAACGTCCAGAAGGAGTGGAGCGCACTGATCCTTTGTGCTCCCGAGGCGAAGTCACCGCATTTGATCCGGAGAGACGAAGTCGAGGGTCTGGCAACTATTTGCATGCCAGCAGGACGAAGCAGGGAGGAGCAGTGGTGCTGACTACGGTGAGGAGGACGCGACGGCGAGGCATGGCAGCGCGGCGGGTGCAGCGCCTACGCGAGGACGGGGATGTGAAGCGGCCTGCTCCTGAGCACCGCGAGGAGACGTATGGCAGACAGCGCTTCCCCATGCGCGCTACGCTGCGGAGAAGCGATGCACAACGAAGATAAGGGCAGGTGGAGGAAGAGTGTCTGACTGTGACCCCCAAGATAAGAGTTCTGGGCAGCGATATGAAACGCCTGACGGGGAGCACGGACACCATGTGCGCCTAAAGACATCAGCAGTTGTGTCGGTACAGTGTGCAGAAGTGCGGAGGGCAGACTGCCCCAGAGGACATTAATTAATTAGCAAAGCGTGTGCCTTGGACGGGGGAGGCTCCATTGAGAACTAATTCCGAGGGTCTGATGGTGCAGTGGGGATTCTAGTGTACTGATAAGATCGGGCAGCCAGGGAGAGGCCGATGTGGGACCCTGGAGAGGCTGTGTGACAGTAAACCCCGGACTATAGCAGCTCCATAACTAAACATCAGCGATATCTGTACTTACCGTGGAAGCCAATTTAACTGGGAAGGTTGCGGTTGTTCCACTCCAAGGCTGAGCTGTGTGTTTCGTGTGCGATCAGTGGCCATTTGTAGTCTGGAGGTGCAAGTCGCTGCACTTCGGTGATAGTCACTGTATTTGTACCTGCTGTCGGTGCGTGCTGTTGCGGACGGTGACCCTGGGTCACCAGCACGTAGGCCGCAGTCGCCGCGTGGAGCGGGTGGGAATGCTAAGGCATAAGGCATCCCGCGGCAGCGCGTGGTGGAGCGACCACATTGTCAAACATACCACGCAGTGCAGGACAGAAGACAAAGCGGCGTGACTAGGAACACGGTGTGGCATACGAGAGAGGCAACATGCGACGCAGAGCCGCGAGAGGCAAGAAGAGTGCTGAGGGGGACTGGTGACCTCGCGGGGCGCCACGCTGTGGGCTGGAGACCGCCCCAACTGTGCTTTGCAAGATGGGACGCAAGGGAGCGAAGCACCAAGATCAGGGGGGGCACGACCCGGTTCCGGAGGCGGCAGCTCCGGCGACTCACAGTCACGGGGTTGAAGATACAACGAAGCTGGTCGCGTCGACGCACACGGACAAGCTGGATCTCATCCTGCAGGAAGTTCGTGAATCCCGGAAAGCAATAGAACTTCAAATTGGAACCCTCACTACTGGCCTTAACTTATTAAGGGCGGACCACTCAAAACTTGCGGATAAAGTGAAAGACAATACTGCAACGCTGGCGGAGGTGTCTCCGCGACAATCGCAGGCCGACACTAAAATTACGCAACTGCAGGAGCAAGTGGCCACATTGATAGGCAGGGTGGAAGATGCAGAAGGACGGGCCCGATGGAATAACATCCGCGTCATAGGACTTCCGGAGCAGAGTGAAGGGAGAGACGCGACGAGGTATATGGAGAAGTGGTTCCGGGACCACATTACTAGTGAAGGTCTGCATAGAGAGAGCACACAGGATACCTACCGGTCGTCCAAAACCAGGAGCTCCGCCTAGACCTCTAATTGTGAAACTACTGTACTTTCGCGATAGAGACACCCTCCTGCAAAAAGCTCGGGAGTCAACCCCTATAAATTTTGAGAACACAAAAATCTCCTTATACCCAGACTATACAATGATAGTCCAAAAACAGCGCTCCTCCTTCTTAGCAGTCAAGAAGAAACTCCGAGACCTAAATCTGAAATATGCATTGCTCTTCCCGGCGCGCCTAAAAATTATACATGACCAAAAATCCTATTTCTTTGAAAGCCCCGAAGACGTAGAAGATTGGATAGAGGTAATGGACCTATCAGACACCGCGCTGCCTACCTCTCCTCTCAATGCGAAGAACATGACGGGGCCGAGGAAGTCTGCTGGAAGTAATAAACAAAGAACACGCCTTCCCCTGCACGGCGATACCCCACAACCCAACAGATGCAGCAGAACAAATCACAGGCGATTATAGCTGCAACCACGTTCACACAAAATTCGGGAGCGGTAGCTAAGACCTCCTCGGAGGAAGAAAAATTTAAATGTTGTATACTTGTAAAGCGCACAGCTGCCCCAGCAACGGGGCGTCCCAGAGCTGTATACCGCTGGTGAACCCATCCTGGCTTTCCCTGTGAGATGGTCCCGACTGGGCATCTCCAAGGTGAAGACAAGCATCCCCGGCGCTGATGGGGCCGTAAGTGGAGATTAAGCCAGCTATTGCCCAGAGTTGCTGAGTGGGATCCATGGTTAGAGTAGGCACCGAGGCGAGAATTATCGAGTCCGCTGACCTTGGCCCAAGACCCTGCCGCGTCGGAAATTGAACCCTGGTCCCGGGCCGACCTCTGCTTCTGGGTCTGCCGCCTCTAACCAGTGAGCCACACCACTCCACAACACACGAGTCGGACTCTGAGGGCAGTGCGGCTCTGTTTCCATCTGCGACCCCGCATGTCATTAAAGACTTATACGGATGACTGTACCCGCAAGTATAAACATTCAATCTGTGTTCTGTACCTAACCAAAGGGCTGGGTAAAATGGTATGCTGCAATAATGGTTCACGTATAATGCTTATTAATGATTCGGCCTAAGTTCCGTAGAAGCACAATAGGATTGTTAATTGGTAGAATGCACCACATGAAGGGCGCTAGCGATGTCCCCCACATGGCAAAGGCGCTATACACGACCGTTGAGTTTTTATTGTTACAGTTAAGTTGTATGGTCCGGTATAGTTGGAAGACCAGACCGAGTATTGGGGTGTTTGGGGTAGGAGAAAGTCTCACAGTCTGGCGCTGGCGAACTAGGATACCTTACTTATCCATCGCATGCATCTCCCACAGAATACAAGATAGACATGACAACACAGGGTAAATACACTATAATAACATGGAATATACGAGGTATGGGAACAGTGCAGAAACGACATAGGATACATGCACAGCTACAACGGCGTAAGGCACAGATAGTATATCTGCAAGAGTCTCACATGATAGAAAGTGAGGTGTTGAAATTATGAAAGAAATGGAGAGGACAAATCTTTTCCACCTCTTACTCTAGCTATGCACGAGGTACCACTATCTGGATTAGGCATGGAGTACCATTCACAGCACTGGAATAGAGGGCGGACAAACTAGGGAGATACATATTTGTAAAAGGGATGCTAGATGGGCAACCAGTAATCCTGGGCACGGTGTATGCTCCGAATTTTGAGCAAGAGAAATACTGGGATATAGTGAGCGGGGCGCTGGTGGGATGGGAGTCGCAGCCATGGATACTGGGGGGAGACTGCAACGCGGTAATGGATGTAGCGCTAGACAGATCGCATACGCCACTGCATGGGGCAGGTGTGTATAAGCAAGCAGAGGCATTGGACAGGTGGGCAAAAGGATGGGATTTATGTGATGTCTGGAGGATGAGACACCCCACACACAGGGAATGCTCCTATTATTCTGCAGTGCACGACCTGCATACCAGAATAGACAGAATATACTGATCCGACAGGATAGCAATGCAAACACTACAGACCACATATTTACCAAAAACCCTTTCAGACCATAACCCGATGGAGTTGACTGTGGCATGGGGGAGGGTCCCCGCGCCGGTGCCCACATGGCGGTTATGGCCACAGTTGCTGGAGGCCTCGGTATTCCGCAGCGACATTACAGTGACCAGTGGTCAATACTTCGAAGAGAACAGGGCACGGCGGCGGACAGACTTGTAGAGTGGGACGCTTTGAAAGCAGTGATCTGGGGGAAAGCGATAAGTACAATAGTAGGCGCCAGACAGGAACTTCACAGGGCGCTGATAAAGGTGGAAGACAGGATGGGTAAACTGAAACAGGAAGTTATAACAAATGGTGACTGCAGGGGCCAGCTACAAGAAGTGAGAATAAGACATGCAGAACTTTTAGAGTCTATGCGGGTCATAGACTACCAAACATACACGAAGAGAGCACACGCTGAAGCAGATAGGTCTGGGGCGTTACTTGCCACATCAATCCGCGATGCCCCCCCGGCGGTTGTTATACATGAAATTGCACTGGCGGATGGGACCACAGTCAATACGCAGGCAGATATCAACACAGCCTTTAGGCACTACTACACTACACTGTACAGTACAACGGGCCACAACCCGGAAGCCACCACAGAAGCCTTCCTCTCTAACCTAAACTACTGAACACAATGCTCACTGAACTTATTTGGGGGAACGGCAGACGGCGTATAAGCCTAAAGAAGCTGCAAGTAGGCACGCGAATGGGAGGTCTGGGTGTCCCAGATTTGAGAGCATACTACTATGCAAGCCAACTACAATGGTTATCTTACTGGACGACAGGGCGTAACTTGCAAGAAATAGGATTCGCGATGGCAGACATTGACTATGGCGCATTACACAAGCTATTATTGCGGAGAGTGCGGCACTACGTAAAGAAGAACTCAAAGGACTGCAGAAAATACCAATAGCGTTGGAATGGGATGTAATGCTGGAAGCCATAAAATCGATGGACGAAGTCTAAGACCCTAAGTAGAGTGTAAAATTGTCAGTGCGGAAGGGTACCTAAATTTTTATCAGCAGTGCATGGACTGGGAGATGTATACTATGCACGCACAGGCTTGCCAGGAGTATATATAAGGAGATGCACAAGGCGCAGAACGCAGACACACACGTGAGACGGGGGAGGGAAGGGTAGAGGGAGTTGGGGTTTATTTGTTGTATCAATGTGACCAAGGTATACTTAGTAATGGGGATTGCTGTCCCAAACGAGATATGACTTGTTTAACTTATTCTATAGAATAGTTCAGCATAAGTATATGGCAGCAAAACTGGATTGTGTATATGTAAATGCGATATAAGAAAGGAATAAGGTTGCTGCAGAAGTGTAACATTTGGGTATATGATATAAAAGACTTCAAAACCCAATAAAATATGTTTAAACTTTTTTTTAAAAAGACTACTCCGTATTCAGCAACTGCAGCCTGTAGAACTGGCGTACTATGATCCCGTAATATCAAGCATGTTTTCCCTCTCCTTTCGTTACAAATTTTGCCTGATTCCTCCTGGCAACTGCTATCCGTTGCGGAACATGCATGCGATCGCACGTGATCAATGATTTGAATACACAACAACCTAAAAAACAACCAACTCCCCACCCCCACCCAATCCCCCTCCCTGACTCACTACCCGCCTCCCCAACTGAGCAGAGCGCTTTTTCCCCGTAACTAGTACTTGTGTGGGGGATGAGAGTCCCCCCATGCTCCTCGGAAGCCCTCCTTAAGCATAGCATCAATAACAGCGACCATCCTCACTGGAGGCGCATATTGCGAGGTGTAACATGAAGCCCATCTACAACTTTAGTTGCATTCTGTGAGACACCTTGTACCCTGGGTCATCACTTGTCCAGGGAGGTTTCTTATACAGGGCAAGTTAAAGTTAATGCGATCCTGAATTGGTAGTTCGTGTTCAATCAGTCCCCTTTGTCGCTGGGATCAGGAGACTTCAGCCCTTGCGATTCGTGGAGTCGGTGTTGCTGTTGGGTTCTTGGTTTGCCGGACTTCGTAGCAGGGCGCCATCCCTCCAGCCAGTCTTGCGTTTCCTCAGGTGTGGCAAAGAACCATGTCTTGCCTTCCCCTTCTACTCTAAGTTTCGCCGAGAAAAGCATTGAATATTTGAGTTCTCTGGTCCGCAGCTCTTTCTTGACTTCTAAAAAGCTGCGTCTTTGTTTGGTCACAGCTGCCATATAGAATGGATAGAGCGTGATGGCATAGTTCTCCAGACGGAGTGGTGGGGCTATCCTTGCTGCCTGCAAAATAGCATCTCTATCACGAAAGTTGAAAAAGCGCGCCAATATTGGTCTGGGGGGGGCACCCGGTCGTGGCCTCCCCCCGGTACACGGTGAGCTCTTTCCACGGAGAAGAAGGTAGATAGCCCTCTTGGTTGCAACTTGTTCTTAATGAGGTCCTCCACAAATAAGTCTAGAGCAGGTCCCCCTACATTTTCTGGTACACCAATAATACGGATGGTGTTGCGCCGTGAGCGGCCTTCTTTGCCGTCCAGGTTGGCCAGAATGAGCTTATTGTCAGCTTCTTGATGACGTATTTGGCGTTGAAATGCACCCGTGTCTGTGGATAGTGTCGTTGTTGTAGATTCAACCTCTGTCAGTCTCTGACAATTTTAAGAAGTCTGCCCTTATGAGGGATATATCTGTGGATATCGTACCGATAGAGGACTGGACTTGCTGTAGGGCGGCCATAACGTCTATTAATGTGACTGTTTCTGGGCCTTGAGTTGCAGGGCCCTCCGCCCGGGCCGTATTGTTGTGTGGTTTTTCACTCTGATCCTTGGTGTACGCGTATTTGTCTAATTTGCCGGTTGGCGCACCCCTCTGGCCTTGGCCTCCCATCTTATTTCACGTATGAAGGGTTCCACCCAGCCCACAGGGGGGAAAGGCCAGTAGTCCTCGCTGCCGGCTGCGTTATATAGTGTCACGCGAGGCCTTTCGGTTTTCTCACCCCCACCACCTTTGAGGCCGTGGCGCGTGATAGGCCTCTGTCCACGTCGTCGGTATGGGGCCAAGATCACCTTATTTTTTAGCTTTTACTGTGGGAGAGCCTCATAAGCCTGGACTCACCCACAGTGCACACATGATGAAACAGATTGCATGTGAATTGCAGCGGTGTCAGCCTTGTGAGAGAAGGCCGCTGTGCTGCATCCAGGGTAAGGGGCACAGGACTGGTTACATGTAGACACGTGTGCACATGCATGTGCACCGGTGTAAGGGCTGCGCAGGGGAGATTTCTGTTGTGCCCAGCCCAGGAGCAGGTACAAATAGAATGGTGTGGCAGGAATTATGCAGAGTTGGGTGGTGACATGGAGTAGGCTTTATAATGTGGGGAGACACATGTAAGGTAAAGTCAGTGTGCTTTACTGTTTTCACTGTAGGAACACTCCATTACTCTCCTATGAAGAGAGGGACCTACCAATTCCAGACACGCACCAAAGTACACTGTAAGTTGTGTAAAAAGAGGTATTCTTCTGAGTCCAAAGCCATATCTGTAATGCTTATGGGTCATCCAGAAACATCATATTCCTCTGACTCAGCTCATAACCTGAACCTGGCCGGGTGTGACCCCTGCCAAGCTGGACTAATTACCTTCCCCCTCAAGCTGTATCATCAGAGGCCTAGCTCTTCAATGCAAGCATTCCAAGGTTGAAGGTCTTCTCTCCAGGAGGGAGAGATGGGGATGAAGCTGCAGGTTATCCATCAGCAGCTGTTACCCGGTGCCAGGCACCAGGCCTGCTCCGGGCCCGGGCCATGAAGTCAGTAAGGGGGGAAGGGGGCTTTTTAGAGACCATGTGGCATGAGACCCCTGGACGACACCATTTTGAAGTATCCCAGAGGCCTGTGCAGGAAGGAGGGAGCAGGGGCTGAGAGGTGACGTGTCGCTGCAGGATAGGGCAGAAGTGCCTTACTGCCAGCCCCTCCAAATTCTTTTTAAAGGTCTTGCACAGGAAGAGGAGCTCTCTCTGGGGAAGACTGGTGCTGGAGCCTGGCGCCATGGAAAGTTGGAAGGAGGAAGCCCCTGACTGTCCCAGGACTCTTGACTGCGCCTTTGAGGGAGTCCAGGGCCAGTGAGGAGAAGCCTGGGACTCTGCCCAAGGAGAATAGAGGCCCAGAAGGAGAGCCAGGTGAAAGGCTGGTGCAGGGAGCCAATGAAGACAGCTCCTTACAGAATCACCCTCTTGGAGGCATGGAGGGGGGTGAGAAATGCTCCAGGTGGCTAGGGCTGGCCACCAGGAGCAAGAAGAGGCCAAAACTGGTAAAAATCGGTCCCCTGGGGGCTGAGTTATGCCCCCCAGAAGGTTAGCCACCTTTGACCTCTACCCCGACCGATGACTATGCGTGTGGGGCTCCACTGCCGGTCTTGGATGTGGCCCCGGGGTGGGTCAGGTCCCAGGGGCTGCCCAGAAGAAAGAAAAGTCAGGGAAGCCATCGCACTAGCCGGTAAATTGACCCCAAGGGGGTGCCACACGCCCACCCTGGCCCCTAAAGAAAACTGTGCGAGTGGCCTGGGCCCCTCAACTGTGGGCCCCGCAGAAGTCTGGGAGCTCCGTCGCACCCCCTGTGAAGACGACAGCCGGGGTGCGCCGTCACGTTCCATGTGAAAAATAGTCCTGGGGCCCGGGACCCCAACTTTGGGCCCTGACGAAGGTGGAAGCGGGAGAGTACCGTTGTCCTCCCTGCGATGAATGCCCTGGGGCCCGGTACCCCAAGTCAAGGCCTCGAAGAAAAGGCAGAAGTCAGGGAGCGTTGGATCTGTGGGGGATATTGGATTTGAAGGTGGCACGGACACAGTTGTGGTCCGTCCATGGGAGTTCGGAGGTGTGGCTGAAGGTGATGAAGGTGAGGAAGTTCCCAGCTGTGAAAACGGGATCGAGGATGTGCCCATCTGAGTGCATTGGTATAGGTACGATCTGCTTGAGTCCTATGGCGTGGAGGTAGTCCAGGAGGAAGGCGGAGTTGGAGTCCTGGCGGTTGTCAAGGTGGAAGTTGAGGTCTCCTAGCAATGTGAAATTGGTGGAGGTGATGGCATGCGGCGTGATGATGTCAGTGATAAAGTCGGCAAAAGGAGATCGGGGTCTGCGTGGGTCTGTAGATGAGGGTGCCTCGGTAGGTGGAGGACAGGTTGGTCTGGATCTTGAAATGGAGGTGTTCCATCAGGTCAGAGTAGGTGCTCAGCCGGAGATTGGCCTTGTGGGCGATGGCAATGCCTCCTCCGCCGGAGTGGTTGGGGCGATCCTTCCTGGTGAGCTTGTATCCTTCAGGGATGGCGATCGCGATGTCTGGTCCGGAGGTGGCGTTAGTCCAGGTTTCGGTGAGGAAGGCGATGTCCGGGGTTGTGCTGTCGAGGAGGTCCCAGATTTCCGTGGCGTGTCTGTGGAGGGAGCGGACGAAGAGGAGGATGCATCACAGAGTTTGAGGTGCAATGGAGTTATTGCTGGAGGGAAGTGGAGGTTCCGAGATCTCAACAGAGGTGAAGGAATGGCGGCAGTGACGGCAGGTGAAGGATCCGTGGGTGTCAAGGGGTGAGGAGAGCTTGCAGTTGAGGTGCTCACTCCAAGTTATCGTCAACCCACTGCATTTGGGGGCAAGATAACATGCAAACATGGGAGTGGTGGTACTAGACCCCCCCACAAAGTAAAGTAAATCCAACAGCTTATGTATATTTGTAAATTGATGCATAGTATTGAGGGGGGGAGGGGGTGTGTGTGTGTGTGTGAGTGTGTGAGTGTGTGTGTGTGTGTGTGCGTGTAACAAATGTACTCTTCCTTTTTATAAAGAAAAGTATAGACTGGACAATCAATTATTGAGTGTTATTTCTGCATACTTGTAAATGGTGATTACTAGCCCACACCACTTCCCTTGAGTAAGCCTTGGACTGCTCTCCAACGCTGCCCTCTAAGAGTTGAGCGCTACAATGGGGTGTTTGGTTTCTAGTGAAGGACAAATGAAGACATTGTTTGTGCAAACCTCACAAATAATGCCTCGTTTTCCAACAATATGTTTTTTTTTCTTAATGTATTTATTATGTACTATATTGCAATGGTTTTAATAACCAAGCAATAAAAATGTATTACTATTAAATACCTTGAAATTGACAAACGACAATGCTTTACCTACATTATGTAATCTGTGTTTTCACAGTGAACCCCAAAAGAAAAAGGATGTTTTATTCAGGGGAAAGTCTGCAGAAATTCTTTCACCCGGAGGACTCTGATGCCCTGTTAATCCAATGGTACGAGATTGACAGCAAGGTCGCTCTGCTGACGCTTCTTCAAAGTGAGTACTACACAGATGTAATTGGCATTATTAACACCAAAAATAAGCATGAGGATTCATATGCTCACGCTGTGGTGCACCAGAGGCAGATTTTCTACATGTAGTATGGAGCTGTGCGGGAATGGCATCTTTTTGGAGGGAGGTAGTACGATACCTACAATTGGCAACGGGATGGGAAATCGTAGGCGTGAGATGCTGTTGGGCTTGATCCCAACCTCTACAATGAAAAAACCCACAAATTTCTGATGATAGGGCTGGTGCTGGCAAAAAGGCGGATCGCCATTAAATGGATGAACGCTCACCCACCCAGCTATGCAGAGTGGCTGCGAGATGTGTGTGAGTGGGCGGTGGCTGAAGAGGTTAGGATCAAACATGTGTGACAGGATGAAAGATTGGAAGATGACTTGGCAGCGTGGAGGCAGATGCTATTAGACCTGAGGAATTATGGTGTAAAGCCAGGGAGCCACATTGATGAAATAGAACACGAAAAGGAACAAAAAGCTTACTAATGGATTTAGGCAAGGGATTATTGTGAACAGCGTAAACACCGGGGCATTTATCACGTAGAGGGAGACAGGACACACCTTGCATCCGGGTACAGCGGGAACGATGAGCAGCTAAATGACCCACTCCCCCTAAGGGTGACACCCATGCGTGCTCAATAAACACAACACGTATATCACCCCTCCAGGGAAAAGGGAAAAAAGGGACAAAGAAACCAAAACGAAATAATCTACTGCTGGAATGCTCTGGCACGGGAAGTCCTCGCTAGATAGACCGTCTCTCACTAGGCTCCACCCCAGAGGCCCTGTAAGTAAGACATAAACACACAATGCATCAGGCGCGCTCTTTGCACACACCTCCCCTCTCCCTGCGCCCCTCAGAATCGTACACTTACAGAAACAGGCTTATCATCCTCTGTCCAGCAGGCATGTTCTAAACCATTACAGAGAATCAATAGGCTTAATATAGTCTGTAGTAGTATCTAGAAAGTACTTATCTCCAAGGTTGTAGAGTCCAGAGGGCAGGGACTGGATCCACGCCTGTTGTCCTCACTTGGTTACCTCACCAAGGAACAGGTTCAGCAAAGCCCTGTAACCGCAGCTTCAGGCCTCTCCCGGGTGTCCGTGGAGAGCAGGCACTGAAGTCACCCTCGCTCTAGGCTGCAAGTGTTCTCCTCGGTGAGGAGGTTTAGCACCAGGAAACGTGCTATGATTCAGGTAGACAGAGAGCCGGCGCGCTCTCGGCTGGGTCGAGTCTTCGTGTCGGACGACGCACTGCGAGTAACGGTTACGAGGAGCCGTTGACTAGCTTCCAGTCCTCGTTTTGTTGGTCCAGGGTGCAGGCGCTCAAGGCAGCTCACGTAGAGCAACGCGCTACCCCGGAGATGGACGATAGAACACGGGCCAAGCGCCCGGTGTTTGGGACAGGAGCGGCAAGGGCGCAGGCGCCCACAGGGGTCCCTGTAGCGCTACGCGCTTCCGCAGCGAAGTTTCAGTAAGAACGGGCCAAGCGCCCGGTGGGATTTCTGTCGACTGCTGACGGTCCACTTACACGAGTAACGTACTCGTCGTTGGCAAGATTCGTTCCTCGGGGAAACACGGAAGAGTTCCGAGTGGCAAGCCCCGCGTTCCTGGTGGGCGGAGCTTAAGTAAGCCACTCGCGTCTTGCTCTGGGATTGTGGGAGCGGTAGTTCTTTTCCCCTGCGACATGGGAGATGTAGTTCAGAGTCCCCCTACCGCATTCACACGTTACTATGTGCCCCCTCTAGCGCTTCTCCTCACCCGGGACATGACAGCATTATACCCCATCTAGGCACTGAGACTACTGACACAGGGGTAATTAACTCAGTAACACATCCATGCAACAAAGAAGTGCTGCGACACAGGCCACATGCTTTCTATTAATAGATGTAGAGTGTTTAACTGCAACATCACATAAGCAGCTAGGGGACCAGGGGGTGTTGGGGAATGCTTATACAAGCCCCTTTGGGAAATCATCCTGTTTTTCAGTGTATGCTATATTGCAAGAATAATGACTGTGAAATGTCATTGAGTAACTAATAAAAAATTTTTTTTAAAAAGTATAAGGATCCATGAGAATCAGGTGCCACTTAATGGAAATGCTCTGGATTCCCCCTCCTCAAATTCAAGTTAATCTCTTGTTCCCTGGAACAGACATTCAGGAGCGTAGATTGGTCAGTATGGCTGGGGGGTGGGGTGGTGAGCTGAAGCACATGAGAGGGGATTAATGGACAGTGGAAAGAGAAATGAGTGTGGATTGTGAGGGATTCTTAAACACAGTATTTTGTAAAATGACCATGTTTTAAGACATTTGAAACACAGACAAGAGTGTGTGTGTTTTTTGTTTGAGTGAGTATTTAAAAATCATCAACAAAGGGGAGCAAAAGAGGGAAAAATAACCAGGTCGCCCTTTACTCACTGAACCATAATACAGAAGACCTGATTATGAGGGAACACAATATCTTTTTAAGAACTCCAGGGGCAGTCTGACACTATCTCTGCCAAAAAGCTGGCTTCGCCAAGATGCCAGTAATATCTGGTTTCCAGTTTTCAATTTTAAAATGCTTGTCAATACACCAAATAACACCTCATCTCATGAGGAAAAACAGGAAAAAAGGGTGTGAGTGGTGAGGAAGTACCTCACGTAAGCATCACCAAGGGAGCTGCTGGTTGGTACTCACCAGTTTGCTCACGCTATCATCATTGGTAACCTTCATGACCGTGAAGAAAGAAAAACTGTTTCCTAATTTTAGAGCTGAAGAAAAGAAAGGAATAAAGTGGAAAAGAAGGCAATATCAATGCTTATGTCATTCTTAGCCAACCGGACCCTGTAGTGAGAAAGAAGAAAGTTGCTTATCCAAGCTAAAATGAGTTGTAACTCACTTGCAGGTATACATACTTTATTGATCGCTGTGATCACACTCAGATTAAAAGAACGGCATGTGTTAGACCATTTCAGTTAGAAAAGGCCGACATGTTTCATTGCCAATTATTTTTAGGCAACTTCATCAGGGCTTGGGGCCTCATCGGTTCTTCAAGCATAGCCTCTGGTGATTGACAAATGATACAAGAAAGATGGTGCCAACCATTTAAAAACACACTGAAATTGTTGTTTGCTGGCAATATTTGCCAAGACATTAACGCATGCGAATATATAAGGTAATACTATATTTACCAGGTGGTTGCTACCAGAGTTCGTAACAGCAACACACCATCAGGGGAGCACACACAACCTTTAGCCACGCATCCCCTGCAGAAAGTAGCAGTCGCCGCTGATCAACCTGTGGGTATACGTACATACATATTAGTGGATATGCACTGATCAAGTCTCCTGGGAGTCACCCATATTTACTCCTTAATTTGTGAGTGGCCACCTCATATCCATACATCTGTCCTGTTGAATAATATTCTAGACCTTTGTAGCATAGCAGTATCACCATTTTAACGCTGCAGGCATCACTGACTGTGTTTTATATTATTCATATTCCTGGGGAACTACCAACCAACATGTCACAGCACTCAACCATACTTAGCCATGACCAATGGTCTCAAGCTATTACTTGTTCATTACCTGGCATTCTCATTCCTACCATGCTCTTACTGCACTTAGAGACGTCTCTGTCTTGCACTCGTTCAGGACGCTAAGAGTGCTCAGGCGCTCCTTCAAGAGCGTGGCGTGTTTGAGACATACTTGGGACATTGGCATTTGACGGGCTAGGGTGAGAGTAATCGGCAGACGACAGACCTGGAAAATAAGAAAGATTGTTAAAAAAAAACAACAACATGGTATTCTCAACAAAATACCACAAGAAACAAATCACAGATATATAAAATGCATACAGCTAACAAAATTTCTGTCCCTCATGGGTATCCCTGTATCATGCTCATTGACTCTATGGTACCTGTGGGTGTTCTGTTGTGGCTCTTGGCTGTGTTCCCTTTCATGGTGCAGGTAGTTGTCCTGCTTAACACCAGCAGAAAGCAGGTGTAAAATCCCTGGTGCTAACGTGTCTTATCGCCGGAATTTGTTTCGTATTGCAATTGGTGTGAAAGTTGTGATGTGATTTTTTTCGTGTGCAGAACAATATACGAACTGAGCAGTGTATCTCATCAAGATCCAGCACCTGACGCACTATTCCCAATCAATACAAATATGAGATTTCTTAATAGATTTTGTGTGTACACTGTAACTGCAGCCAATACCTCAGTGCAATTCAATACAGGATTTTAGTATTTAGAATAAATCGGAAAGGTGCACCTCGTGTCTTTTTGCACGGGAACGGCTACTCTCTATTTCATTATCAGCACTTTAACGGAAGTAAAGTTGAGATAAATCTAACACACTATTCAGAAGTTAGTGCAAACTGCAGATATCACCAGTATTCCAGCGATAAGTCCCCCAAAATTTAACACCATGGTGGACTCCATCAAATAACAGTAATAAGAACAAGAAAGAGTCACACAGCAGTTAAGAGAACAACCAAAAACGTTATTAATTTTTTTTTCAAACTTTATTTTTTATAATAATAAATATATAAACGAAAAACTATTTTCAAACTTTATTTTTTTATTAACATATATATGAACAATAAACTAATAAACAAAATGAAACAACAATAATAAAAAACAACAAGGCGGAACACTACTGTGGGGACAATGGATGTCGACGACAGACCTGGAAAATAAGAAAGATTGTTAAAAAAAAAAACAACATGGTATTCTCAACAAAATACCACATGAAACAAATCACAGATATATAAAATGCATACAGCTAACAAAATTTTATAAGTTTAACTTACAAAAACTGTAAATGTTGCCGCTTTAAAATATTTACCGAATCTGAAGAAAATGTTTTGCAGAAGGCATCACACAAACAACGTTTTTCTTCAGTGGTGAGACATTTTTTTACTTTTTCCAAGGAGCAAACAAAGACCAATGCCACCTTCGTCACTCGCAAGATTTTCCAAAGAGTTCTGTTACGAGGAGATCCTAACAAAATATACTCGTGCGGCACAGCAAGTATGATGAAACACCTAAGGACCCTTCAGCCAAACAATCTTGCACGAGAAGAGTGCAAACAGATGAGAAACACTCCTGTTCTGTATCTGTAAAACAGAATCACAAATAAATGTATATTAATAACTTTCAAATTTATACTATTCCATTACTGTACAGACACATTTTATATAAAAACTGACTATGAAACTATAGCCCTGAACCACAAGTGTGACGATGGTTGAAACACTACATGCATAGTGCATACTACTTTGAAGCAGTTCATGCCCTAAAGCCTACCTCACTAAAACACTACATGCTAACTGACAAAATGATTACAGTAGTATAAGGAGACACACTTGGTGACTCACAGGGTGTTTGCTAGAAGAGTATGAATACTAACTAGGGAATAGAAGGTGTGAAACACAACTGTGTAGGTGATTAGAGCACTGCATCCATACTGCATAGGCATTTAAAGCAGTCCATGTGCTAAGGCCAGGCTCACTGCATGACTACTTGGGTACTGACTGAATGATTATCGTACAGCAAGGAGAGTGCCTAGGTGAATTTATAAGTGCTAGGCTTTTCGCACAGAGAATAGATTAGTACTTGGTACTGAATGGGTCACTAGAGGAGTGCAAAGGCAGTGACAAGTGCTGGACTGTATGGATACTGACTAGGAAATTTAAAGTGTGAAAGACAAGTGTCTAGGTGGTTAGAAGACTGCATGCATAGTGCATAGGGGTTTGAAGCAGTCCATGTGCTAAGGCCTGGCTCAGTGTATGAATACTTAGGCACTGACTGAATGATTAGAGTACTGCAAGGAGAGTGCCTGGGTGAATCTATTAGGATTTGGCGCTGTGAATGGATTAGTACATGATGCTGAATGGGTCACTAGAGGAGTGCAACGGCAGTGACAGGGTGTTTTCTGCAAGTGAACGGATACTGACTGGGGAATTGAAAGTGTGAAAGACAAGTGTGTAGGTGGTTGGAGGACTGCATGCATAGTGGATATGGGTTTGACGTAGTCCATGTGCTAAGAACTGGCTCAGTGCATGAATACTTAGGCAGTGACTGAATCATTAGAGTACTGGAAAGAGTGTCTAGGTGAATTTATAAGTGTTTGAGTTTTGGCACAGTCAATGGATTAGTACATGCTGTTGAATGGGTCTCTAGAGGACTGCAAAGGAAGTGACAGGATGTTTCCTGGAAGTGTATGGATACTGACTAGGGAATTGAAGGTGTAAAAGACAAGTGTATAGTATGTCAGAACACTTTTATTTGAAGCAATCTATTTGGTACTTAGAAACTGACTAAATATTCAGACTACTTCTAGGACAGTGCTTAGGTAAAACTTTTAAATTTTCAGTTCTGCCACAGTGAACAGAATAGTACATGGTACAGCACCTTAGTGTCAAATCCTGACTCATTTTATCAATGCATAAGAAAAGACGAGCTTCTAATGCTACTAAAACTTGACAACATGAGAGGTTTTAAATTAGTTATCTGTCAGCAAATACACGATGTTACCAAATGCTTCTCTCACAGTGGTTCTCAAATGCACACAGACTCACAGTGTAATTCTAGACAACAACCACTATACCTAGGAGTTTAACAAAAATCATTCACTAATGTGGAAATGGTAAGCGAACTGCACACAATCGTCATATTTCATGACTGCACTTTTGTGTCAATGTCTGACTCATTTAATCAACACATAAGCAAAGACTGGCTAATAATGCTACTAAAACTTGACAACCTGACTGGTTTTAAAACACTTATCTGTCAGCAAATACACGTTATTACCAAATGCGTCTCTCACAATCCTTACCCAAATGCACACAGACTCACAGTGTGATTTTAGACAAGCAACACTATCCTAGGAGTTTACCAAAACTCATTCACTAGTCTGGAAGAGTTAATGGTACTGCACACAATCTACATATGTAAGTACAGCACATCAGTGTCAAAGCATGACTCATTTAATCAACATATAAGCAAAGACTGGCTTCTAATGCTACTAAAACTTGACAACATGACAGGTTTTAAAACAGTTTTCTCTCAGCAAATACACGATGTTACCAAACGCTTCTCTCACAGTGGTTCCCAAATGCACAAAGACTCACAGTGTGATTCTAGACAAGCACCAGTATCCCTAGGAGTTTACCAAAACTCATTCACTACACTGGAAGGGATAAGGGAACTGCACACAATCTACATATTTCACGACTGCTCTTTAGTGTCAATGCCTGACTCATTTAATCAACACATAAGCAAAGACTGGTTTCTAATGCTACTAAAACTTGACAAAATGACAGGTTTTAAAACAGTTTTCTCTCAGCAAATACACAATGTTACCAAACGCTTCTCTCACAGTGGTTCCCAAATGCACAAAGACTCATTTAATCAACACATAATGAAGGCATAAGCAATGACTGGCTTCTAATGCTACTAAAACTTGACAACATGACAAGTTTTAAAACTATTTTCTGTCAGCAAATACACAATGTTACCAAACGCTTCTTTCACAGTGGTTCCCAAATGCACAAAGACTCACAGCATGATTCTAGACAAGCACCAGTATTCCTAGGAGTTTACCAAAACTCATTCACTACACTGGAAGTGATAAGGAAACTGCACACAATCTACATATTTCACGACTGCACTTTAGTGTCAATGCCTGACTCATTTAAGCAACACATAAGCAAAGACTGGCTTCTAATGCTACTAAAACTTGACAACCTGACTGGTTTTAAAACACTTATCTGTCAGCAAATACACGATATAACCAAATGCTTCTCTCACAGTGGTTCTCAAATGCACACAGACTCACTGTGTGATTCTAGATAAACAACACTATCCCTTGCACTATATGAAAACACATTTCTTCATCTAGAAGTAGTACTACATTTTAGTATAGAAACATAACATAACTCATTTCACAAATTCATAAACAAGGACTGGTTTCTAATTCTACCAAAATATAAAAACTGCACAGTTATCTCTCTACAAACAAATGAAAAACACAAATGCCAATCACAGAATGGTTTCTACATGCACACACATTGTAGAGAAAAAAGTACTCCCTAAACTTTAGCAGGAAAAATACATTAGTCTGATTAAAATCAAAATAGTATACATACATCCCCTCACAATTAAATAACTCCCCTCACAATTAAATAACTTATCTTTCAAGTTCTTTTGTAGATTAGGGAGTATATCAATCACTCACCATATTTTCTTTTACATAATCTCTGCACTGTGCACGTCTCAGCAAAAGCAAAGAATGGAAAAGTTTCCCTTTCATTTTCCACACATATACATGTTAACATCAAATCACAATCCTTCGCACATAAACTCAAAAGCAAACACACATTTCTATTGGTTAAACATTTCAACCCTTTCCAACTGAAATCCATTTCAACCCTTCCCCCAATCTGCCTTCTGCCTGTTACCATAGAAACAGGTCATGGAACACTGCACTGTTATGTTATGTTATGTTATGTTAATCGTTTTTATAAGGCGCGCAGCTGCCCCAGCCAAGGGGCGTCCCGGCGCCTGATCAGGTACCACAACACAACAGATCGATGCTAATAAGGGAAAAGGAGGGAATCAGTCAGCGGTTGGAAACAAAAAAGTTTTTATGGCGCGCCTAAAGGAAGTAAGGCTATTCAGGGCTCGAATATGGACAGGGAGAGAATTCCATAATCCTGCTGCTAATACTCGAAAAGAGCGACCTCCCATCCTACTCAGTCTAAACCGTGTATTGACCGCCAGATGGAGAGATTCCGATCTAAGAGATCGCGTAGGAACATAGGAGGAGACAAGCTTAGCGAGGGCTGGAGGAGAGGAAAGCTTCAAGATTTTAAATGTCAGGCAAAGAGCCTTAAATTTAATTCTCTGTCTAACCGGCAGCCAGTGAAGAGAGGTCAAAACTGCAGAGACAGAGCACTGTCTAGGGAGGCCAACGATGGCACGCGCCGCGGCATTCTGCACCCTTTGCAATCTAGTAGCCTCCGCCTGATTCACTCCGAGCAGCAGCGCACTCCCATAGTCCAGCCGAGAAAGAATGGAGGCTTGGACCACCAGTTGCCGAGTAGGGGGGCCGAAGAATTTGAGGACCGGTCTCAGCCCTCGCAGAATACCATAACAGGTAGCTGCAACCTTCTTCGTGTGGCTGGTAAAAGAGAGTGTAGGATCCAGCCAAACCCCCAAGTTCTTAACTTCGGCAGCTGGGATGGGAGTCACCCCTTATTCTGGAGGCCACCACTGGTCTCCCCAAAGCTCCGCCTGCTTTCCTAAAATCAGGACCTCGGTCTTTTTGGCATTTAACTGCAAACAGTTAGTACGCATCCAATTTGCCACGGCTATGAGTCCTGCACGAAATCTGGGAGCGTTCACCTCGGGGGCACCGCTGAGTGTCACCGCCAGCTGCGTGTCGTCAGCATACGATGTCATAGTAAGGCCACATTGTCTGACGACTGCAGCCAGCGGTTTCACATATAGATTAAATAGAGTGGGGCTCAACGCAGAGCCCTGCGGAACCCCCAGCCCCAGTGGATGGAAAGAGGACTGACAAGGTGGAATAGCCACTTTAAAAAACCGGTCCGAAAGGAAAGAGCGAAACCATTGGAGAGCAGTCCCCTCAATTCCCACTCCCTCCAAGCACCGGATCAGGATGTCGTGAGACACCGTGTCAAACGCGGCGCTCAGATCTAACAGGAGGAGCGCCGCTGTCTGCCCAGCATCCAGCACCGTTCGCAAGTGCTCGGTCATAAAGAGCAGTGCAGTTTCGGTGCTGTGTTGTGCACGAAAACCATTCTGGCTCTGGTCAAGAATGTTATTACGAGAAAGGTGGGCAGACAAGATGGAGTTCACGTGTGCCTCAGTAACCTTGGCGGTCCAGGGCAGGAGGGAGATGAGACGATAGTTTTCTGGCAATAGGGGGTCAAGGTTAGGCTTCTTTAAGATAGGGCTGACCACTGCCTGCTTCCAGTAAGATGGGACCACGCCCGATGTGAGCGATAGATTGATCAAATCCAGTAAAGGCTCACGACATAAGGGAGGAAGAAGTCTGAATAGCTCTGGCTTCAGCGGATCTAATGGAGAACCGGATTTAATTTTGAGGCTCAGAGTATCGAAAACCTCGTCAGACATTACTGGCAGGGAGGACAGGGTTTCGTGAGCCATAGCTATCACACCAGTTTGCTCAGCACCGGGCACAGATGGCGTAAATCCTCGGTAGATCGCCTGCACTTTCTCCACGAAAAAGGATGCCAAACTTTCACAGTGAGAGTCCGTGCAGATTTCCACCGAGGTGGCCCGTTTCCCCATCAGGTCTTTAAGAACCTTAAAAATTAATTTAGACGGGTTGGGGCTATTCTGAAACTCTAAAGCATAGTATGCGGCCCGAGTTTGACAGATTGCCCTGTGATAGATCTTAAGCTGGGCAAAATACGAAGATTTCAGGGTGGGATCAAAGGATTTCCGCCACGCCCTCTCAGCTTGCCGGCACGTTCTCTTAAGCTCGGCAAGAGTATCATTATACCATGGGCTGGGAACTTTAGCATGGCATTTCGACCAGCGCATCGGTATAAGAGAGTCAAGGGCGGCTAGGACCCAGTTACAAAACTGCTCCTATCCTTGTTCCACATTCAGCAGATTGCCCAGGGGCTGCGCCTCCAAGATCTTATAAAACTCCTCCAGTTTGAGCTTGTGCCAATTTCTTTTAAGGATCAGTCTATCCACAGGTTTAAATTGTGGGTCATCTATAGGGCATGAAACTTTAACCAGCAGATGGTCAGTCCAGCCTACCACCATCGGGTCAGAAACCCTAACCCGCTCCAGTGTGGTAAAGAAGGGGTCAAGGATATGACCTCCTATGTGGGTAGGGGAGGTCACTAGTTGGATCATTTGCATGGCTTCAAGGTCCACTAGCAAGGTATTAATAGGTGCTGATGACCTCTGATCAAAATGGATATTGAGGTCACCTACGATGTTAAAATTGGCACATCTCGGAGCTAAAGAGCTGACCACGTCAGTAAGAGCGGCCTTGAAGACAGTGTCATTCCCTGGCGGGCGGTAGATAAGCATACCACTAAGTGTAAACTGATGACTGAAAGCTACCTTAAAAGAAGCGCTCTCACACGCTGGTAAATCAAGAGCTTTCCATTCAGCCGGGAAGCAGGATTTTATCACCATAGCTATGCCACCCCCTCTAGAAGTGCGATTAAGAGTGAACACTGTATAATTAGAAGGGAATGCCAGATTGATTATTGCAGTGTCCGCATCCTGAAGCCAAGTCTCAGTGAGAAAGATGAGGTCAGGAGAGTCTTTTTCGATGATGTCACGTAAGCACTGATGGTGCTTGACCAACGATCTCACGTTCAGACTCCAGATGCGAAGTACACGCTCAGAGATATTAGTACGTGCATTAGAGGCATCCCTTTCTACAGCGCGCACCCCAGACGGGGTATCAAGTGACAAACTGCCACAGGCACAGTCATAGGGACCCGACAACGGGTGCACAGAGTCTTGAACACACACCGTAAGCCTCTCTCTAATAGAAAGCAGAGCGGCACGATTGTACCTGAGCGTCGAAGTATTCTGCATGATGGTACAATGACTAGCTGTCAGAGTCCAGGCCCCGCTCACGCTTCCTCGACGCGGACGAGCGCAGACGGGCAGGACTCTGGCACGACTCCGGCTAAGCGACGGCGTCCCACAGCGCGGGAGAGGACGACTTTAAGTAGGCGTCGCAATGAAGAGCTCGAGCGTCGGGACGCTCCAAGATGGCGCCCGCCTAAATCTCCACCAACCCAAGCCAAAATGGCGCCCACAAGAGTCCAACCCCGGGACCCGGACCTGCCAAACGGCGGTGCGCTTTCCAGAATTAAAATGCAGGTAAGGGGACGAGAACCCAGGCAGAGTAACAGTAAAAACAGGGGGAATCCAAGAAAAAAACGAAAATACAAAACAGGTAGTTTTAAAAACACTGCACAATGACAGCGCGACCTGCACTAATGCAGCACCCAATCTAAATGAAAGACCAGCGAGTCCGCCTTAAGTAGGCGTCGCAATGAAGAGCTCGAGCGTCGGGACGCTCCAAGATGGCGCCCGCCTAAATCTCCACCAACCCAAGCCAAAATGGCGCCCACAAGAGTCCAACCCCGGGACCCGGACCCGCCAAACGGCGGTGCGCTTTCCAGAATTAAAATGCAGGTAAGGGGACGAGAACCCAGGCAGAGTAACAGTAAAAACAGGGGGAATCCAAGAAAAAAACGAAAATACAAAACAGGTAGTTTTAAAAACACTGCACAATGACAGCGCGACCTGCACTAATGCAGCACCCAATCTAAATGAAAGACCAGCGAGTCCGCCTTAAGTAGGCGTCGCAATGAAGAGCTCAAGCGTCGGGACGCTCCAAGATGGCGCCTGCCTAAATCTCCACCAACCCAAGCCAAAATGGTGCCCACAAGAGTCCAACCCCGGGACCCGGACCCGCCAAACGGCGGTGCACTTTCCAGAATTAAAATGCAGGTAAGGGGACGAGAACCCAGGCAGAGTAACAGTAAAAACAGGGGGAATCCAAGAAAAAAACGAAAATACAAAACAGGTAGTTTTAAAAACACTGCACAATGACAGCGCGACCTGCACTAATGCAGCACCCAAGGTCACAAGTTCAGCACACAATGTTCCGACACAAGACAGGAAGTGTGCTTGACTTTTCAACATATCAGCTTATCATATATAATGTTCCTTACAATCTGTTTTTGTTAACCAATAACAATCATACCTTTAAAAAACAAAAATATACACCCTACCTTTCAGTGTAGAAAGTTGTTATACAACCAATGATTTCTTGTCGTTTTTCAAAAAACGTTGGCGTGGATCCGCGCACCCACCGCGAGAGAATCCGTGCATTCAACGCGATAGGATGTGCGCACCGTGCGCGCATTTCGCCGCTTTTTTTTTTTAAAAAGGGGGTCCCAGGGGGTCCTTTTGGGACCCCCTAAGCACCTCTAGAGGGTCAGAGTATTCCCACTCTGCCCCCTTTATATGTTTTATGCACTTATTCCCCTTGCTTCTTCAGCCTCGCTTCTACCGAGGCAGAAAATGGCCACCAACAGTTCCTGGTTTCGAATGTAGAGAGACACTCGACAGCCAATTAGCATTCAGCGCGCGATCGGGAGGGTGCGCGCTCGGTTCGGGGAGGGTTCGCGTACGGTGCGGGTAGGGTCCGCGGATCCTCCACGGCCATAGATATCACTAACTTTTTTACCCTAATTTTCTCAGGAACTACTGAACAGATTCACACCAAATATGCACAAGGCACGAGTCCGAACTGAGGACTACCTCTTTGCCAAATTTGGTGTCATTCCGTTCAGCGGTTCGGGCTGTAGCTGCGACAACAGATCCTATGGGAAATTGCATGGGGAAATGTGGAAAACGCGTTTTGGGACCCCCCTTTTTTCTCAGCCCCCGCTTGACGAATCACCGCACCGGGTGAGGGGGTGTGGGACTCCGTGCATGAATGAGTGAGTGGGTAATTTACTGTGTGTATGGGTTCATGAGTGCATCTGGGCTGTATGGGTGACTGACTGTGCATATAGCTGTGTTGGTGAGTGAATAGATGTCTCTGTGGTATATGTGTAAGTAAATACATATGTAAAAGGCAGTATATGTTAGTGTTGGTGTATATAAGTGACTAAATGTGAGAGTGAGTGATTGCGAGAGTGGCTGTATGGATGAGTGTGTGCTAGTGTCAGGGATTGTAGAAGAGAGTAACTATGTGTTACAATCTGCACAAATAAGTGAGATGGTGTGTGTATAACTGTATATGTGACTAAATGGCAGTGTTATTGATTCTTTGGTTGACTGACTAGCTGTTTGAGTAACTCTGTGGGTGAGTGGCAGTGTGTGGGTGTCTGTATGGGTGTAAGAGTGCATATATCAGTGGCTGTATTGATGAGTGATTGCGTGTATGAGTGACTGTAAGGGTTAGTGAGTGGATGTGTGTGTAGAACTATGAATCAGTGAATGGGTATGTACTAACTGGTATTGATGTGTCTATGGTTTCGAGAATGCTAGTGTGTATTTTAGAGTGGGTGTATCAAAGGTTATATTAGGGTGTGAGGAGGTGCATCTGATATTACGTGGATGAGGTCATCAGTTATGTCATTTGAGATGTCATCGGTGATGTCCCTGACCATGTCATGAGTGATGTAATATGTGACATCATCAGCAGTGCATTGCGGGGGCGCGAGTTATAGTTATCTCAACTAACTATAACGGCCAAATTTCTCTAGTTTTGTACGAATTAAATGTCCAACTAACTATAACGTCCCTGAAACCTGTGGGTTTTTCATTGAATTGCCAAGGTTTTTTAAATGTTAATTTTTAACTATAACGTCCCTGAAACCTTTGGTTTTTTCAGTGAATTTTTAAGGTTTTTTACATGCTAATTTCCAACTATAAAGTAGTAGTCACGGTTGCAGAGTGGTGCAGAAAGGGGCCTAGGCTTCTGACCAGCGCTCAGGAATTCCACAGCTTAGGACTTACAGGAGGTACCAGGAGGGCTACTTGGCCGCCAAAGTCCCTCAGGAGTAAGGTGGACTTAATCCTCAAACCAGTACCTTGACAGGAGGCGCATTTGCAGAGTGGTGGAGAAAGTTGAGTGTGGAATCCAAAGACCTCTTAGCAATCCCACTGTGTGGGACTTACTGGAGGTAACAAGAGGGGTAGTTGGCCCCCAAAGTCAACCTTGGGGCCAACCACCCCTCCTATTACCTCCAGTAAGTTTCACTCAGAGGGATTGCTAAATTGTCATAGCAGGCCACGCCCCCTTTCCCCACCACTCTGCAAACGCACGCCCTGGCGCGTTCTTGGATGGGGATTAAAGTCCCCTTTGCTGCTGAGGGTCCTTAGGGGCCAACTAGCCTACCTGATACCTCCAGTATGCCCCAGACCGCCAGTAGGTAATATATATATATATATATATATATATTCACTTAAAAAACCATAGGTTTCACACATGTTATAGTTAGGTGGACATTTCACTCGTTAAAAACCAATGAAATTCACCCGTTATAGTTAGTTGAGATAACTATAACTCGCGCACCAGCAATCCTCTGCTCATGACGTCACATATTACATCACTCATGACATGGTCAGTGGCATCACTCATGACATCACTGATGACATCATCCTTGTGATAGAGTGGCGGTTGCGCGAGTTGTAGTTATCTCAACTAACTATAACGGGGGAATTTCATTGGTTTTTTACGAGTGAAATGTCCACCTAACTATAACATGTGTGAAACCTATGGTTTTTTTAAGTGAATTTGCAAGGTTTTTTAAATGCTAATTCCTAACTATAACGTGTGTGAAACCTATGGTTTTTTCAGTGAATTTGTACGTTTTCTTAACTGCTAAGTTATGTATTTTTTTTTTTAATGGTTTTTCACAGTGCGCGCATGGTGCGCGCACCATGCGCGCAACCCGCGATTTAAAAAAAAAAATTAAAATATTTTTTTCTGCCTTCGGGGTCCTTCAGGGACCCCTGACAAAGGCTAGGTGGTCAGGAACTCTCTACCCTGCCCCCTTTTCACGTTCGCCACCTTCCTTTTTCACTCTCGCACTCAAAACAAACAAAATGGCGGCCGACACTTCCTGATTTCGACCGATTCGAACGTTGACTGACATCTAACCACCAATCAGAATTACGCTCGCGCACGGTGCGCGGCTATAGATATTT
Organism: Triturus cristatus; assembly: GCF_964204655.1. Classification (NCBI taxonomy): domain Eukaryota; kingdom Metazoa; phylum Chordata; class Amphibia; order Caudata; family Salamandridae; genus Triturus; species Triturus cristatus. The sequence goes on from NC_140586.1 coordinate 703,033,447, forward strand.
ATGTACTTTAACTGCAATTTTCTCAGGAACTACTGAACAGATTGACTCCATATATGCAAAAGGCACATCCCTGACCTGAGGACTACCTCTTTGCCAAATTTCAAGTAATTCTGTTCAGCCGTTCGGGCTGTACCTTCGACTAAAGGTCCTATGGGAAAATGCATGGGGAAAACGCATTTTGGGACCCCCCTTTTTTCTCGGCCCCCGCTTGACGAATCCCCCCCGAGACCTTCAGGGTAGGAGCTGAGCGGAGCGCCCCATTAGTTTTAAAAATTTCGCGAGGATTCGTCAACCGGCGCCAAAATTATTCAAAATAGAATTTTGAGATTTCCTATGGAAACACGGTCCTAACTATAACTATCTACTGGCGACCGCCAGTAGATAATATATATATATATATATATATATATATATATATATATATACCCAGCGGACTTGTGCCTGGGGGTTAGAATGTATACGGGGACCCAGGGAGGTCTGAGGATTGAATTCACACTGGATACAGCGCACCCTGCTCTGCAGCACACCGAAGCCACATGGATTTTACATCACCAAGTTTCCCCCACACATCACCCGCCCAGAGATGATGTATTCTGGGAGTTGTAGGACTTATTGAACTACATCAGGTGAGTGATCACATGGCAGGGGAGGTGTGCGTTTCCAATCAAGGGAGGACTGCAGAAACATTCAAAAGTGGTGGCGTGAGGCCGATTCAGTATAGCAGCGGCATATGAGGAAGACCTTAAAGTCTAAATGCATTATGCGAGAATTGCTTTCCAATTAAAGATCTTCTCCTGGATTCCCCGTGTGGCCTCTTTCTTCTGCTTGCTGGAGGTTTCGTGTGGATAAATATATATTCGGGATTACTGTAAGGACATTTTTAGGGTTTATGGATGGGTAAGGGTTTTGGGTGGTAAGTAATTTTTTTGGGTTTAGGTGTGGGTAAGGGTATTGGGTGGTAAGGGTGTTTTTAGGGTTTAGGGAGGGGCGAGGGTCTAAGGTGTTTTTTTAGGGTTCATGGGTGGGTAATGGCATAGGGTGGTAAGGATATTTTTAGGGTTTAGGGGACGGTTAGGGAATAGGTTGGTAAGGGTGTTTTCAGGGATTAGGGGAGGGTAAGTGTATTTGGTGGTAATGCCATTTTTAGAGTTCGGGGGTGGGTAAGGGTATTGGGTAGCAAGGATGTTTTTAGGGTTCATAGAGAGGGTAAAGGTACAGGGTGTTAAGGGTGATGTTAGGGTTTAGGGGTGGGTAAGGGTATTGGCTGGTGAGGGTGTTTGTAGGGTTTTTGGGTGGGTAAGAGTATTGTTTGGTAGGGCGTTTTAGGGATTAGGGGAGGGCGAGTGTATTTGGTGGTAATGGCATTTTAGAGTTTAGGGGTGGCTAAGGGTATTGGGTGGCTGGATGTTTTTAGGGTTTTGGGGTAGGTAAGGAAATAGGGTGGGAGGGGTGTTTTTAGGGTTTAGGGGAGGATAAGGGAATAGGGTGGTAATTGTGTTTTTAGGGTTTATGGAAGGGTAATGGTACAGGGTGGTAAGGGTGTTGTCAGGGTTTAGGGGTGTGTAAGGGTATTGGGTAATAAGGACATTTTTAGAGTTTAGGGGTGGGTAAGGGTATTAGATGGTAGGGGTGTTTTGGGGGTTTAGAGATATGTAAGGGTATTGGGCGGTAAGGGTGTTTTTAGGGTTTATGGGTGGGTAAGAGTATTGGGTGGCAAGGGTGTTTTTAGAGTTTAGGGGTAGGTAAGGAAATAGGGTGGGAGGGGTGTTTTTAGGATTCAGGGGAGGGTAAGGGAATAGGGGGTTATTGGTGTTTTAAGGGTTTAGTGGTGGGTAAGGTAATACAGTGGTAAGGGTGTTATTAGGGTTCATATGAGGGTAAAGGTACAGGGTGGGAGGGTTGTCTTTCGGGTTTAGAGATGGGTAAGAGTGCTGGGTGATAAGGCTGTTTTAGGGTTTAGGGGTGGTAAGGGTATTGGGTGGTATGGGTGTTTTTAGGGTAGGTGAGTTTAATGTGTGTGTGAGTGTGTGTGTGTATATATATATATATATATATATATATATATATTTATTTTTTTTCACTTAAAAAACAAAGTTTACAAGGACGTTATAGTTAGGAAATAGAATGAAAAATGTCCTAGCTATTATAACAGAAAGTTTCAATTCTATTCAGGAGGATTGTGCTTTATGCTCATCTTCTTTCTAAAACTCATTACAACAAACTTTTATTCCCATGATGCTCTGCGAATAAAGCAAAAATATTAACATCCAGTGGGAGAACAGCTCTCAGTAATCCACCAATCAGGTCTCAATAGTCCATCGTCTGTGTTCCCTCTTCCTCTTGGTTCGCACGAGTAACGCCTGTGGTCCATCTTCACCTGTCTTGTCTACTGGAATTCGTCTCTACAAAAGAGGGTAACTAATATAGGAAATAACCATTGCAGAGTCCTGCAAGGGAACACAGGCCACATCGATTTTCAAAGCATAAAGCTAGCAAAGAAACACAAAGTCACATTTGAGATAACGTCAAACATATTTAGAAATCTCGATACAGGAAAATCAGTACTAGTGATTGCGAGGGCTCCTAATTATCTCCAAGTGGGTGGGATAATCCTCGCCTCCGAGTCCTTACTAGAATTGAAACTTTCTGTTGCGCTAGCTAAAACATTTTTCATTCTATGTCAGGACCGGAGGCGAGGATTATGCTAGTTTAAAGCTTGCTCACAACCAGGTGAGCCATGTCCCAGACTGGTTTGAAGTAAAACCTCTTAAAAGGTAGAGTACGAATAACCAGTGTGCCGCATTCATAATAACCTCCAGCCGGGCGCCCAATGTAAAAGTCTTCGAAGCCATGGCACAACGTGCAATGTGCACCAAATGGGCGAGATCAATGCTAGCCTCTTGCATTACCGACCTCACTCAGCAGTCGATGGTAGGAGAAGAAACTGCCCTTTGTCATTTCATCAAGGTGATGAGGAGCAGACTCTTACTACATGACCTCATATGCCTTACGACATAGCACTATGCAAAGCTTTGGTAAGTCCAGAAATGCTAGATAAGTAATGACCCTAGTATTACATTTTGTCCTTCTGCTTACCATGAACGAGACCCCAGATGGGGAAAATGCTCTGCCCAAATGTCTAAGGCCTTTACATCTGAAACCCTTCAGCATGAACCAGCCATAGTAACAACACCAGCTTGAAGGGCAGTTCTTTCCTGAACAGGAATTGATTTGGTTGACAGGGCAAAAAGGTTTCAGTACTTGATTGACGTCCCAGAGCGTGGAATAGCAGGGTTCTGGGGGAAGCAAGAATCTGATTCCCCGGAGGAGCCACCTTACAAAGGTATGTTCTCCCACCGGGGAGCCTTCCATCTGCGCATTTCCTGCTGAGATGGCTGAACGAAAGTTATTAATGGTCCGATAGACCAGACCATCGGCCACTCGCCCAGCCAGGAAATTGAGTACATGTACTACCTCAGTGACCACGGGATCGATATCCCGTCGTAGCCACCAATGGGACCATCAGCCCCACGCTGAGGCATACTGCTTGTTCATACTGCTGGCTCATGATCATAAGAAACTCTAAGTCTGGCACAAAAGGCCCAGAACTGACCATCGTCTCCTGTAATCCGCCACGCCATTATTATTATTATTATTATTATTATTATATATAAATTTATTAAGCGCGCAGCTACCCGTGGGTTTCCCGGCGCTGAAGGCATAGCAATGGAGAGCAAGCATGGGTACAAAGAGAGAGTTACAAAGAAAACAACCAGGTTTTCACTCCTTTGCGGAACTTAAGATAGCACATTTCAGACCGCAAAGGAATAGGAAGCGAATTCCAGAGTGAGGGCGCCAAATACGAAAAAGAGCGCCCACCAACTCTGGTACGCTTAAAACGAGGGACAGCAAATCTGCACTGAGAGTACGAGAGGGACAGTATTGGTGAACTAAAGTGGATAGGTAATGGGGAGATTTACCAGCTTTGATGCGGTGCATGAAGCATAAAGCTTTGAATTTAGATCTAGATTCTATGCGTAGCCAATGTAGGCTGCGCAGAGCAGAGGAAACAGATGCAGATCTGGGTAAATTACACAGTAAACGGGCAGCCATGTTTTGTACCACTTGGAGCTTCCGGGAGACCTCTTTGCAGGCACCCAGGAGTAGAATGTTACCGTAGTCCAGCCGTGATGTCACTAAGGCCTGGACTACTAGCTTCTGGGTGTCATGGGGAAGCATTCACGTAATCTTCCTCAGCCACCTGATAATGGTAGTACAGGTGGCTGCGACTTTAATCACATGTTGTCTCATGGATAGCTGATTGTCAAAGAGGACCCCGAGGTTGCGAGCTGTAGTTGCCGGGACCGGCAATGGACCCATTTGCTGAGGCCAATGTTGAGGGCCCCAGAGAGCGGAGTCAGGCCCAAACAGGAGCAACTCCGTTTTATCTCCGTTTAGCTTCAATTTGTTAGTCATCATCCAATTGGCGATATCCGTGAGCCCTGAACTAAGAGAGGAACAAGGGGAGTGTTGATTAGCAGAGAGAGAGAAGATGATTTGAGTATCATCTTCATACGAAAAAATAGACAGTCCAGACTGTACAGCAAGAAAAGCAAGGGGTCTAATGTAGAGATTGAAAAACAAAGGACTAAGAATAGAGCCCTGGGGGACACCGTGCGGAACATTATGAACAGAGGACACCGAAGAAGGAGAAAAAACCTGAAAAGTGCGGTCCGAAAGAAAATTGGAAATCCAAGCAAGTGCGGAGCCAGAGATCCCAACAGACCTCAGGGCAGAAAGAAGGATGGTATGAGAGACGGTGTCAAAAGCGGCACTCAAATCCAAAAGGATGAGTGCCACCGTCTCTCCTCTATCCACCTGACGTCTGATTGTCTCCGTGACTCCCAGAAGGGTGGACTCAGTAGAAAAGCCCGCCCGAAAACCAGATTGGGAAGAGTGAAGAACGTTCGCCGACTCAATGTGAGTAGTTAGATGACGATTAACGTGCTTCTCCAGCACCTTCGAGAGGCCGGGAAGTAAGGAGATAGGTCGAAAATTGGCTGGGTTACTAGGGTCAGCGTTAGCTTTTTTCAAAAGTGGGACAACCATCGCATGCTTCCAGACATTAGGGACAATAGCTTCAGTGAGAGAAGCATTCAGAAGAGCCAAAATACAATCAAGTGAAGCGGGGGCTAAAGAACAAAGAATCTGTGGGGGCATGGGATCTAAGGGAGAACCAGATTTGATCTCTGCCAACAATTTCTGGAAGACGGGCATAGAAATGAGGTCCCCCTTATCTAAAAGGGGAAGTGAAGACTGAGCCGGATCATCCAGAAGAGGTGGTTGGTCATAATTCTGTGTAGGTGGGCTGGATGAAGATGAGACAGATAGTGGAGCTCCAAAACCCGCGTAGATGTTGTCAAGTTTCTGCATAAAGAAGTTGGCCAGGGAATTGCATTGAATGCTATCCAAACAGGGGGCTTTAGGAGCACAGGCCATACCTGATAGTTCCTGGACTGCCTTAAAAAGAGCTTTGGGGCGATTCTGAGCTTTCAATATAGTATTGTTAACATGATTGGCCCTGGCAATTTTACAAAGAGCATGATATTTGTGGAGTGCAAATTTATAATTTTCTTTGTCTGCAGGAGAATAGTTTAATCTCCAAATACGCTCCAGTCTTTTGCAGCGGGACTTTTCCATTTTTAATTGTTCATTGAACCAGGGGGCAGGGGAGTGCAGAAAATTTTGCTTACATTTGCGTGCTGGAAGGCAAAGATCGAGTGCAGAAGTAAGCCAGGTGCTAATTGTCACAACATCATCCGTGGGGATGTTAAGAAGTTGAGGCACGGTCTTTAAAAGGGAATTATTAAGGTGCTCCAAATTGAGTTTTTGCCAATTCCTATGAATTCTAGGGGAATGAGTATTGTCAGAAAGGCAAGTAGCACCCGCCATTTTAATACAGAACTCTACAATAAAATGGTCTGACCAGATAATAGGTCTGGAGGGTAGGCAAGTTACAGTGTCCAAATTAGTGAAAATTGGATCAAGAAGATTACCGCCTTTATGAGTTGGACCGGAATTAAGCAGACTTAAATTAAGAGCAGCAAGATCCTGTATAAGGTGAGCGCTAATAGAACATAGGGTATCATTGAGATGGATGTTAAGGTCACCTAACAACAGGAAATTGGTAGATTCCAACAAGAGGGGAGCAATGAGCTCAGGAAGAGCAGCTGCCCAAACGGCAGCCGCACCAGGTGGGCGATACAAAAGGGCACCGGACAGAGTAAAATTAGGGGATAGTAACAATTTAAAACTGCCAGCTTCACAATTGGGGATGTCCAGGTCTTCCCATTTACAGGAGTAACACCTCTTGTAAATAATGGCGATGCCACCGCCTACCCCGGACGTTCTATTACGTCCCACAAAGGTGTATTCATCGGGGAGAGCAGTAGCAATGTCAGGCCCGGAACTATCATTAAGCCAGGTCTCAGTTAAAAACAGGGCTGACGCACTAGATAATGTAAGGAGATCAAATATGTCCCTTTTGTGTTTGGGCAAAGATCTGCAATTTAGGTTAATAAAACTAAGGTCAGGAACAAGGTCGGAGGGGCATGCTGTCAGTGAGGAGGGAGTAGCCTTCCAAAAGGAGGCAGAGGCGATACACAACTCCGAGGGGAGGGATGTAAGAGCTAGGGCACATGAAGGGCAGACCAAAGGGACGTCATTACAGCATAATCGAGAGCATTGAGTCCCTAAAGGCACTTGGAGGCTATACAGAACAGAACGTGAATACGTAAGTTTAGGGATCAGAGAACCAGAAGAAGGAGGGGTGGCCCTGGGTCCCGTCAGGGCGCGGACGGGCGTAGACGGGCTTGCCTTTGGCGCGCCGCCGGCGCGCCCGCTGCGCGTTCGCACCATGCCCCACTTTAGTAGCGTCAGGGAAGCAGACACTAGACTGCTCCCTGCGCTACCCCCAAGATGGCGGCCGGGTAGATGGAAAGGTACCGGGGAGCGGGAACGGGGGAAGAAACCTTCCACAGGATGAGTGCAAGCAAGCTAAAGGTAATGTAGCAGCTGAGTAAATGATTAAAATGATTCTTAAAGGAATACAATAAAAATCCGAAAACACGATTTTAAAATAATTAAAAGGCAAGTAAACAGTACAACCACTCTGCACCCCCTCCAAGCTCAAGGATACTTTAGCTAGCGCAAAGCGACAGACTCCCGGCTCAAGCCTCAGAGCGACCTAGACTCACCCTGCCCCATTTGGTGATGTAGTTAGTCCAGATTAAGAAGACGGGGGAAGTCAGATTGGAGAATCCCAGGAAATTTCCAAAAGAACCGAAAACCATACTTGGGATCCCCAAATTGAAGTGACCAGAACCAGGTCGGCTCATTGACGCCTGACCTGGGCTGACACGCTGGTGATCATCGAAAGGGAGGAAAGGCAAAAGCCTGCCTTGAGACTTCAATCTCAGAGAAAAATGCATCCCTGGCAGCTGCCAACGTGTTGGGCTTTCAGCTGAAAAACCTGGGCAGTTGGTGATCAAACCTGGAGGCAAAGCTATCCACTGAAAACAGACCCCATCGGTCACACAGAGTTGAGATGACCTCTGGATGTAATTTCCATAGGCTGGAATCCCTGAAGTGGAGGGATTGGAATTCTGACACCTGATTTGCTTGACCGGTCAAGTACTCCAATGTCACCGAGATCCAATGATCCAGGCAGTGCTGCCAAAACTGGGTTGCCATGTTGGAAAATGATTGATATAATGGACCGCTTATACGTTGTCTATTTTGAGGAGGGCACACGACTGTATCGAGTCCTTAGACCAATATCTGGCCGCAAAGGAACCAGCCAAAATCTCCAGACAGTTGATATGTAACCTCTGTTCGTCTGGAGACCACAACTCTCCGGTGGAGAAGTCTACACATTGAGCATCCCAGCCTTACCTGCTTACCTCTCACTCTATGACCAGATCCGGGGCTGAGCCAAAAATCGCCCTGCCATTCCACGCGTCCATATGAGCCAGCCACCACTGAAACTCTTGTCGCATCTTGTTGGTCAGGGTTACCGTTCGAAAGTATGTGAGGCCTTGGCGGATTTTCATCATCTGCCAAGACATAAGGCTCAGGGTGGCTCTGATCGTGCCTATGGAGAATCCCAATAAAGCCACTGTCTGCGAGGAAGTCAACTTGGATTTGTCCTCATTGATGACAAACCCAAGGCTGTGTAGGAGATCAACGGCCATCTGCAACGGAAAGGCAGTTTCCAAGGACATTGGCCCAGCATGAGCATATCGTCCAGGCACACAATTATGCAAACTCTCTGATCCCGAAGGTGCTCCACAAACAGTTTGAGAACCTTCGTGAAGAACCATGGGGCGGAAGAGAGTCCGAAGGCCCGAGTGGAAACCTCGAAGGTCTGGTGGTGCCATATTAACTGGAGAAACCGCCTGTACAGTGAAAAAATTGGAATCGCCAAATACGCATCCTTGAGGTAGAAGTGTGCCAGCTAGTCCCCATGGCGCAAAACATCTTGAAGGAGCTGTATCGCCTCCATTTTGAAGTAGTGATACACCAACCACTTGTTGAATTCTCAAAGATTAATGACCGGCCTCTGGCCCTCTTCGAGATTGTCGACCAGGAAAATGTTGCTGATGAACCCATTGGGATGAGGAACTGCGTGGGTAATAGCCCCTTCGGAAACCAGCAACCTCTTCATCTACTAACTCCGCCTGGTGGTCCGAGAACTGAATGGGCCAGGGGCGAGAGAGTTGTCTGGGGGAGCTGTGAAACTCTATGCGAAAAACCCGGATCATTTGAAGGACCCATGCATCCCCTGTAATGGCCTGCCATGCAGGGGTAAAATTCACCAGCCGGTCCCCTACCCTTAGAAGGGACTGCTGTTGGGGCTCCTCTGTCACCTCTACCTTTAAAACATCAGCCTCTTGTTGACTAGAAGTTGGCGAAGCAGCCTTGGTCTTGGTATTGGCCATACCGGGAGCCTTGCCCTTTGGAGGTGTACTGTGCATGAGCACAGCCAGACAAGCGACCCCCATCTTGTCCGGCCCCATGGAAAACACAGGGTTGAAACACTCTCTTAATAGACGATTGAGCCTTGTCCAATGAGGTGAAAGTATTAAAAAAATTGCCTCGTTTTTTTAGAAAGAGCTCCCCGAAGAGGCCCCCTTGCACAACCGCCCCCACCTCGGAGTCAGCAAATTCCCCCAGCTTGGGTCAACTTTGATTAGCAGGGAGCAGCGACGCTCCGTTGACACAGCACAGTTCGCACTGCCCAAAAATATGACTGTGCGCTGCACCCCGCCAAACGCTACCTCCAGGGAAATCATAGAGCCCGAGGACTTGGCATCCTCGATCATATCCTATATTTTTGTTAGTGGACTGAGGACGTCCAGGAGTTTGTCCTGGCACGCCCCCCAGGATCAATCCGCTTTTTTGGTCTTTTATGAATTTCTGGTCATTCGGGGGTCAAGCTCAGGGGTAAAAGGCAGGGACCCTCTGCTCTGAAGCATTTCCGAGATTCCTTCTTCAGTGGCCTGCGATTGCGGCCCGCAACATTGCTTGCGACCTTGTCCGGAGGGGCCCATTCAGAAGAGCATGGGTGAAGGATCTCCTCCGGATCCAACATGTCCGAATTAGGTTCAGCACTAGCCGGGGCTGGGGTCAGGGGGGGCTGAGAAGAGGGAAGACAAGGTCTGGACGGACCTGGTTCTTCATCTGGGTCTCTGTGAGTGTCGTCCCCCTGGGGGTCCGGGGATGGTGGAGGGGGGTTCAGTAAACAGGCCCACTGGATTCCATGGAGTGTAAGGGGGGCAGGAGTTTGCACCAAAAAGGCCTGCTTCAGTCTGGCAAAGCCATCATAGTCCACCCTGGCTTCATGGCGATGCTTCGCTGGGGCCTCATCAGGTGAGGGGGTGGGGTTGGATGTCCCCTGAAGGGCCCGGGAACTGTGGCGGGGGCTGAAGAGACCCTGCACATTTGCGCACAATCTTTTGAAATAGGCGATCCTCCAGGGGGACAATAGCCTCTGATAAAGCCCTGCATATTGATGTGTCTACTGCATCATAGAAATTGTCATCCCATGGGAGGAATGCTAAGGGGTCTGTCTCCCCATGGTCTACATCGCCCAGCACCACAGCAAGCACCGCAGGGCACACTGCGTAATCACTGGTACTTAAAGGCAACAGGGGCCTAGGTAAAATAGGGAAAACCTGTAAAATTTTAGAAGTGGTGCTGAGAGCAGTCGAATGGGTTTGGGCACCCAGCGCTGCAAGGAGCTTACAGTGGGGCACAAAGCTGCAGGCAGAGCACTGCTGATGTGGGGCTGGGGTCACAGCTAAGATTATGCGAGGGCAATGCCTCACAGAAGATGGATCTAAGCTCAGGACACAACACTCCTGGTGCTATATGTAGTTACAGGGGGCCCTACTGGGAGCATGTCCTTATGGGTCAGCTTTGCTGCCCAACACAAAATACAGAGCCCCGGGGGCATCGGGGGCAATGCGTGACCCTGCACCACAAGACGTCCAAAATAATGCGTTTTAAAGCCCAGTCTGGCTGTACACACCCCACAACGGGGCATCTCTCTCCAGGGGGCAGGCTCCTCAGCTGATGGCATGCTGCTCCGCTCCCTATGTGAGAGGAAAGCAGAGACGCAAGATGGAGCCAGTCAGGTGCCTTACTCGAACGCCATCTCGCAGGAGGCGAAAGAGGCACAGTTTGTTATGGCTTGGCGGGAGCCGTTAATCTCTCGCCAAGCCATTGCAAGAGCCGACCCTGAGGAGGTAGTGGTCCCCGGGTCTACGGGGCCACACAAACCCCCACTTTCATTTTTACCATTTGCACCGGGGAGGTGGAGTGCCCTGAGGCTGCGGGGGGGCTGCATGCCCCCGCATTTATGTCATTTTTCCCCCGGGGAGGTGGCAGTCCCCGGGGCTGCGGGGGCGTGCGGGCCCCCCGCATTAGTAAAACATTCGCCCTGGGGAGGGAACTGTCCCTAGCAACCCCCACATAAATGATTAAGAATGGCATAGGGAAGTTGAGGGCCCCTGGGCTTTAGGGCTTCTAGGAGGGGGCCACGTGTCCCCCCTCCTACATATTTTATACATGAACCTGGGACCTGCCCCCCGGGGGGCAATTAGCAACAAAGCGCTTGAGTCTGCGCTTCATTTTTCTTTTAAAAGTTTCAGCGAGATTCACAGCTCCAGCGTGGCTCCCGCTGTATTTGTTTTGTGTTCTTAATGCCTTTTTTGGTCCTGTGGGGTCAGGATTTTTCTACTCTGCTCCCTTTTATTTTATGTTTTTTCCTGTGACTGTGTTCAACCGAGTCACAAGATGGCTGCCAACACTTCCTGGTTAGAAGTGTTGGCAGCCAATCAGATCTCAGCACAGGATCGGGAGGGGTTGAGGTTCCACTGCGTCCCCCTGATATACAAATTTGGATTTTTTAAAATATTTTAAAAACTATATTTACACACTTTAACAAAATAGTCACTTTCTGGACCAACAGATGCCTTTCTGCCAAATTTGGTGTCATTCCATTGAGTAGTTCGGGCTCTAGCTGTGTCTAAAGTCTCCTATGTAATCTAACACCCGCTTGATGGATGACCCCGAAACTTTCAAGACAGCAGCTGAAGTGAGTAACAAATTAGTTTTGAAAATTTTGTGAGGATTTGTCAAAGGACAACAAATAGGCAAATGAAAAACACTATTCCTATGGAAACTAGGTCCTAACTATAACTACCCACTGGTGGCTGGCAGTAGGATATATTATATATATATATATATATATATATATATATATATGTGATCATGTGATCAAGACAGCGTTCTGCTGTCGAAACGCGTCATGCCGGGCACTTGCTGTACGATTTTAGCTGAATAAGGATGCAATAAACCTGCACTGAAAAACGCACGCTGTGGTCCGTACCTGTTTTCTCTGCTGATAAGGAGCGAGCCAGGAACGCATATCTCCATATATATATATATATTCACTGAAAAAACCATAGGTTTCACACATGTTATAGTTAGCGGAAATTTTACTGATAAAAAACCAGTGAAATTCCCCCGTTATAGTTAGTGCAGGCAACTATAACTCACGCGACCGCAATCCTCTGCTGATGCTAATACTGTATTTAGACACTTATTTGCCCATGTCTTCTTCCATACATTTTTAGCTATACATATATTACAAATATTTTTTTTTCATAAAGACACATATGTCATCAGCAGAAGATTGCGGTCGCGTGAGTTATAGTTGCCTGCACTAACTATAACGGGGGAATTTCACTGGTTTTTTATCAGTAAAATTTCCGCTAACTATAACATGTGTGAAACCTATGGTTTTTTCAGTGAATTTGCAAGGTTTTTTAAATGCTAATTCCCAACTATAACGTGTGTGAAACCTATGGTTTTTTCAGTGAATTTGTACGGTTTTTTAAATGCTAAGTTACTTTACGCCATTCGTGGCGTGCGCGCCCACTTAACGCAGTTCGTTCTGTGCGCGCACGGTGCGCTTCGCGCATCGTGCGCGCACAGTAAGCACGCGGTGCGCTTCGCGCACCGCGTGCCAACGTTACGCTAGATGGGCCATGTACGCACGATGCGCTTCGCGCACCGTGCGCACATGGAGGACATATGATGCACTTCGTTTTGAAAGGTAATATTTTAATTTTTCGTAATTTTTATAAGCCATGCACAAATGGTGCCCTTCGGGCACCATTTGCACACGGGGTGGAGAGAGTGTGGATAATTTTTTCTTTTATTATTTTTGTTTAAAATATTATAGTTTATCACACCCCTTATAAGCCATGCGCAATTGGTGGCCTGCGGCCACCAATTGCACACGGGGTGGGGAGAGTGTGGATAGTTTTTTTTTTTTTATAATTTTTTATAGCGTAATTGGCGAAATTAGCGAAAAAAAAAAAAATCCGTTTTTGGCCTTGGGGGATCTTTGGGGACTCCCTCAACATGGCTATGTGTGTGGGAGCTGTCTAAACAGCCCCTTTACATGTTTTTTGGCTTTATTTTAAAACCTAACTCTCAGTGCGAGAGAGAAAATGGCGGCCGCCGCTTCCTGGTTTCGGCCGATTCGAATGTTTACTAAGATCTAAGAGCCAATCAGAATCGCGCTCGCGCACGCCACCGTACGCGTACGGTAAGCGTACCGTAAGTGCACCGTAAGCTGGCTCAGATATATATATTGATTTAAAGGCTATTTTCTCAGAATCTACTGAACAGATTTACACCAAACCTACAAAAGGCACTTCCTTGACCTGAGGACTACCTCTCTGCCAAATTTCTAGTAATTCTGTTCAGCCGTTCGGGCTGTAGCCCTGTCTAAAGGTCCTATGGAAAAATGCATGGGAAAAACGCGTTTTGGGACCCCCCTTTTATCTCAGCCCCCGCTTGACAAATCCCCCCGAGACTTTCAGGGTAGGAGCGGAGCGTAGCGCCCCCCACCTATTTTGAAAAATTCGCGAGGATTCGTCGACCGGCGCCAAAGTTATTCAAAATAGAATGTTGAGGATTTCCTATGGAAACGTGGTCCTAACTATAACTACCTACTGGCGACCGCCAGTAGGTAATATATATATATATATATATATATATATATATATATATATATTACCTGATACATACTCACCAATGCGTTGTAAAGGTAGACATGGTCAAGGCATATGCGTGGTAAAGGCAAAGTGTGGTAAAGTCATTACGTTTTAAAGGATGCATAGTAAAGACATGCTTGGTAAAGGCATTTGTTGTAATATCAAGTACTGTAGCACTGGTTAAGCCATGGTAAAGTGCAAAGGCCAACAGAAACAAATTCAGCAGGAGGGGTGAAGGCAAAAAGTTTGGGGTTCGCCCTCCAGAGAGGGCCAATTCAACAGGGGTCAAAAGCAGAAAATCTTTTAGTTGCATCTTTTGTATACTTGCGTTCACACATTCACAATGCTTTTTTAAATAGTGCACAATGAACGTTTCAACATTAATATGAGCTATAATGTTAAAGAAATTGATGAAAATTAAGTTACTAGAGATTCGTAGAGTTCTTGGTCATCCTAGATACCCATAAAAATTAATTTAACTCATAAATACAAGGGGGTCCCCTAAAACTGTGGTCCATTGGTACACAATAGTGACAGAAACACCTGAACGTCGAGGCAGTGCCAGGCAGTGTGAAGAAAGGTTACATTATGGCCAGAGCTTCTTAAACACAAATCATCAAGTCCTGCTAGCTCTGAAGAACTGTATACATTGGTAGTTGACCCCATGAAAGATTTTTAGTAGTACCAGTCTAAATCTTTGAGGTAGCAACTGCTCAGAATTAGAACTGTGTTTCCGCCAAAGTTGTGCCGCTTAAAGGGCCAAGGCTAGTCTCCAGCCTAGTTTTCAGGTGGTCTAGGGTGCCTAAGAAATGCTTGACACGCATGGTGTAGTTCAGGGATACTGCTTTCTTTGTGAGTGGTTCCGTCAATAATCTTTTCAGCGGTGGAGCATTCTTGAATATAAGTGTTACAGTCAAGGTACTGTTTCAGAGCTTGTCACTGTTGTAAATAACTTAAGGTTTCAATCCCTGTGAGTGTTGAATACTCTTACAGATGTCTAAAAGTGTAATACCTTCCGAGCTTCAGAATTCACATCGCTTGGTGATCCGGATAGTGACCCACATTCTTATGCGGAGTGTTTAATATATAGTAGGATCACTAGCCCTTAAAATTACCCTGAGTCAGAGTGTTGCCCAATTCAAGGATATTGATGGCCATTTTCCATGGTCTTGTCATGCAAATAATGGGTTCTGCAAACCCAGCCCAAACTTGTTCCCATTTATGGTGCCATTATAACCCTTGTAACGAAGTGTGTGCTTGTCAAATTGAAATTAGGGTTCCAACTGAGGGGAAGCCCCAGTTCATGATCACGAGTAATACCCAATAGTGAAAATGCATGTCTGGTAGTGCTATGCCCCTATCATAGACACACCTAAATTAGGTTTTCAGGGAATTCTGGGAGAGCCCTTGTCTCACAGTAGAGTGCAAAGTAGAAGACATATTTAGTAACCCCGAATATCTGTTTTGAAGTAAGCATAAGAGTTTGTTGGGCATGAACATTTTGTACAGTGCTGCACACTCGATGAGGGACAAATACCGTAACATAATTAGATTGTAGAAGAGTAGGGACGGCCCTGCAATTGAAACCTAGAACTTTAGATTTTACACAGCACAGAGACATTTGGTAACTATACTGAAAGCTTTCCTTTTGTTTTCCAGACCGAACTGGTATGATTGCACTGGATGTTGATGTGGACAGAGATCAGAATCCACGGGTGTACCAGTCCAACTCATCAGCAATATTGGCATTGGAGAGCTGCCTTGATTTGCTCTACACCAGCTCCAACTTGTGGGGTGTCTTCTTAAAGGTCAAAACAGAAGCAGCACTTACTCCAACACTCAGGCTTCTTAGCGGGATGTACAAAAGTGGCTTACTACTGCACCCTGTCTGGGTCAGCATGGATGTCTCTTACGGACGCTTTCACACTGAAGGATACATCGAAGGCACAAAATTCATTGACACCATTAATACAGTCTTCCCTTATGTCACGATAGCCCCAAGTTGGCCCAATGAAGTCCTCAACAATGGCTACACTGAGCCCCTGATGGACGACATGTTGAGACTTGTTGATGGCCTCTGGCAGGATATATCATTTCAACTACAAGCTGTTCCGTTGAGCAAAGCGTGGAAGCCTGCTACTAAGCTGCTGGAAGTTTCGCCATCCTACACGATCACTGTGGAACACAAGCCTGCCCAAGGGACATTCTACGACGGATATCCTGGACTCGTGAAAATCAGATCTCACACTGAAACAAATGTCTACTACAAACTGCCGAGGGATTATAGAAATGAATTCATGGTGATCATCTACAACTCCTAAGACAAGCGATGTAAATATGGCAACAGGCGCATTTCCAAATCACCCCTTCTTAATTGTGCACTTTCTGCTCGACACACCAATGATTCACTGCATGGATTGCGTCATGCAGCTCAATGATTTTACTAGTGTTTGTAGCGCACTGATTTTTCTCTCCATGACAACTTTACGCTTCTAACATGTTATAGTCAAAGTAATGCTAGAGTTTTGCAGACTCCACATCGCCATAACAATGACATCCTTCCTCTTTCTTTTCGATAGCACTTGAGACTTAAAGACTAGTTCATAAACTTAGATTATGTGCAGAGATGCCTTGCTGCAATAGACAGCTATGTTTAATTTAAATACATGGTGACTTGTATCATTATGTAGTTACCTCTGTTGTATTTGGTTGAAGACCGGCTATGAATCTATGGAATGTGTAATAAAACCTTTTTATTATTATTTTAATTAATATTGATTGTGGTACATGTCTTTTTATTCAAAGGAATGGAGCCAGTTTTATATGTTGGTCTTTACTGTCACCAAGCAGCAGACGTCACTAGGGGGGGGGGGGGGGGGGGAGGGGGGCTGCATGTATTTAAGAAACAAGAGGGCTCACCTGCAATAGGGAACAGGAGAGAGTTCAGCTCACTAGTCTGGGTCACCTCATCATTTCTGGGAAAGGCTGAGCCTGTATGTATGGATATATGTATGTATGTGTATATGTATGTATGTGTAGAAGTCATTTCTGTAGTGCAAAGCCAGCAATGGAGTTCCAGCCAGAGGGAAGGAGCACGGGGTATGATTTCAGGTCGTGTACAGTGATGCAAGGATGTCTTGTATGGTGGCAGTGTTCATTAAAGAGATCTATTTCCAATTTATTCCTAATCAACAGGATGGTGAAAGCAGTTCCAATATCACTGGAGAGGTTATACAAATCTTGGGTGCATTGATAGGAAGTCCTGCCTACTGACCTTTTTTTGTCCTGCATTTCTTCATTTTCAATCTGGAGATATCTGCGCTTGGAGCATATTTGTAGTCCTACTTGAGTCATCACTTTTCCCTTATTTACAGGCAATTTAAAGGCCAATGGGGTCCTGCGTAGTATCGCACTGTATATTTGTTCAGTTCGAGCTACAGTGAAACTGCTAATCAAATCAAAGCCTCTGATGCATACACTTCCGTGACCACCAAAGGTTTATGTAGCCAAAATAGGAATGGACGTAAATTTTTACTTTACATTGCTTAATACATGATTGTATTGTATTGTTCATTGAGTTAATTGAACATTATCTACCCTAGGTTTTAGAAACCAAGAGAGATTGGAGAAACCACGCTAGTATGGAATTAAAAACAGAAAACACTGGGAAACTCACTGAATTCTAAAATGTGTTTCATTAAAAAATTTACCAAGTGGCAAAACTATTTGAAGTGCAAATTTGTGATTTCACCGGATCACGGCTTTTGCTCTCTGAGCCGTTGCAGCACACAATGCTAAATTCTCTTCATTTTCAACATTCTTTTATACATTTTCTATAATGCAGCAAGCAGAGGATAGAACATATGGTACAATGTAAAATTCAAGATGGCTGTCAATGAGCAGGTGCCTAGCAATCAATGAATCACAGTACTTGTAAAGCACGCTACTTACTCGTGAGGGTCTCAAGGCGTTGGGGGCGGGGGTGCCGCTACTGCTCAAATAGCCAGGTCTTGAGGAGTCTTCCGAAGGCAAGTAGGTCTTGGGTCTGCCGTAGGTGGGTAGGGAGGGTGTTCCAGGTCTTGGCGGCGAGGTAGGAAAAGGATCTGCCGCCAGAGGTTGTTCGTTGGATGTGGGGGACAGCGGCGAGGGCGAGGTTGGCGGAGCGGAGCTGGCGGGTGGGGGTGTAGAAGCGGAGTCTGCTGTTAAGGTAGGCTGGTCCGGCGTTGTGGAGTGCTTTGTGTGCGTGGGTGAGGAGCTTGAAGGTGATCCTCTTGTCGACTGGGAGCCAATGCAGGTTTCTCAGGTGGGGAGTGATGTGGCTGCGGCGGGGGACGTTCACGATCAGATGGGCAGAGGCGTTTTGGAGCGTTGTAGTCGTCGTAGGAGTTTGGCTGGGATTCCTGCGTAGAGTGCGCTGCCGTAGTCCAGTCTGCTGCTGACGAGAGCCTGTGTCACCGTTCTTCTTGTTTCGGTCGGGATCCACTTGTAGATCCTGCGGAGCATGCGGAGGGTGTTGTAGCAGGAGGAGGAAACAGCGTTGACCTGTTTGGACATGGAGAGCGAGGAGTCAAGGATGAGTCCTAGGTTGCGTGCGTGGTCGGTGGGTGTCGGTGCTGTTCCCAGTGTTGTCGGCCACCAGGAGTCGTCCCAGGCTGAGGGCGTGGGTCTGAGGATGAGGACCTCCGTCTTGTCTGAGTTCAGCTTCAGACGGCTGCTCCTCATCCAGTCGGCCACGGCCTTCATTCCCTCGTGGAGGTTGGTTTTGGCGGTGTGTGGGTCCTTGGTGAGGGAGAGGATGAGCTGGGTATCGTCAGTGCAGGAGATGATGTTGAGGTCGTGGTGGTGGGCCACTCGTGCGAGGGGGGCCATGTAGACGTTGAACAACGTAGGGCTGAGGGATATGCCCTGGGGGACGCCGTAGATGATGTCGGTGGCTTCGGATCGGAAGGGTGGGAGGCGGACGCTCTGGGTTCTGCCGGAGAGGAAGGACGTGGTCCAGTCAAGAGCCTTCTCTTGGATTCCGGCTTCTTGGAGGCGTGTCTTTAGAGCGCGATGGCAGACCGCGTCGAAGGCAGCTGACAGGTCCAGTTTGCGCCGGATGTCGTCTGTGGCGGCGATGAGGGCTGTCTCGGTGCTGTGGTTTCGTCTGAATCCGGACTGGGACGGGTCCAGGATGTTGTTGTCTTCGAGGTGGCGGGCCAGTTGCATGTTGACGATTTTCTTGATGACCTTTGCTGGGAACGGGAGCAGGGAGATGGGCCGGAAGTTCTTGAGGTCCTTGGGGTCCGCCTTGGGCTTCTTGAGTAGGGCGTTGATTTCGGCGTGCTTCCAGTCCTCCTGGAATGTCGCTGTATCACAGGAGATGTTGATGACCTTCCGTAGTTGGGGTGCGATGGCTGCGTCTGCTTTGTTGAATACGTGGTGTGGGCACGGATCTGACGGGGATCCTGAGTGGATGGAGTTCATGACCTTGCGTGTTTCGTCGTCATTGACGTTGGTCTAGGAGGTCAGGCGGTTGGTGCCGGTGATGTTCGTAGGGGAGGTGGAGTCTGGCATAGTTGGGGTGGTCGTGGTGTTGAAGCTGTCGTGGATGTCAGTGATCTTGCGGTGGAAGTAGATGGCTAGTGAGTTGCATAGTTATTGTGAAGGCGGGGCGCTGGGGTTGGAGAGTTCCTCTCCGATGCTGAGGAGCTCTTTGCTGTCGTGTGCGTTGTTATCCAGGCGGTCTTTGAAGGAGGATCTCTTGGCTAGTCTGATGAGGTGGTGATGTCTGCGGATGGCATCCTTGTGGGCTGCGTGATTGTCCGGTGTGCGTTCATGGAGCCATATCTCGCGCGTTTGGAGGTCTGGAGTTCATCGGTGAACCAGGTGGCTCTCTTGCTGGCGTGGTTGTTGGAGGGTTTCTTGAGCGGGGCGAGGGTGTTGGCGCAGTCGTCGATCCACTTTCTGAGGTTGCGGGCTGTGGCGTCTGGGCTGGTGGGGGTCGTGGGTGGGTTCTGGGTGAGGGAGGTGCTCAGCTGGTCTTCGGTGACTTTGCCCCAGCTGCGGCGAGGCAGCTGTTGGGTGCGGTGGTGCGTGGTTGGTTTCTTGAAGGTCTTCGAAGAAAGATCAAAACCCACTGTCTACACTAAATCTGATATCGTTGGGCCCAAGATTGGGTCACATTAATAAAAGAAAAAGACCAAGGGCAGGATTTGACTCAGAATAATGAGGAGTCAGAAGAGTAAAAATAGAACAATTTTATTTCGATAATGATATTCACAAATGATAATTATTTTTGTAAGGGTTAAGCCAAATGGCATACACAATGTTTAGTCTGTACATAAAAGTCCCACACGTAAAGACAAACAAACATACACTCATTCAAACGACATATTTATATACAGATCAGATGTAATGCAATACAAATACAACACAATATACATTTAAATTTGCCAATAAAGTTTAAAAATCGCCTAAGTGATACAGGGCTTGAACAGAAACAGGGGGTTGTACTTCAGGTAGGCTCGTGCATTACCATTTGGTGGGGATAAATGGGTAGCTCAAAGGGCACGAGGGAGCAAGGGCCAACACACGTTTCGGTGTGAACTACACCTTCATCAGGGCAACGAAGATGTAAGGCGTGTGGGACAACACAGAAGGAGCCTATTACCGGATCATAGGAAAGACAAATGACAACAAATCAACAAATAAGTATTAATGCATTTTAGACAAAAACATTTAAGTCAATATACAATTGCATGAAGGTATCTATTTGATAGTTTACTAAACAATATTAACATATTGGGGGGATAAATAAAGAGGTGAAGGGGTAATTATTTCAATGAAGAGTCAAAAAACATTGCCCAAGGTCAAAACGATATATAGGAAGATAACATATGAGGTCAGGACTGATAGAGAGCTTAGAGATGGATGAAGTCGAAGTGCACCCAAGAGAATGAAGTCAAGGTTTAGGTAGTTAGGATTTCAGTGAAAAGGTAAATACACACCCATGAAGAAGAGGATATAGAGTCCAAAAAAGTACAGCTGTGGTTCGCCAATCACCAACAAATAAAATAAAAGTAGATAATAAAAATGGGAAGGATGAATATGAAGAAAGACGAGAATGAAGAGTAGAGGTGATGGAGGAAGCATCGTATCTTTATATCAAGGATGCCACTAAACTCTGGGGTCTTCTATGGGATATACAGGAGTGGAAGAATGTAAATCAAAGTACAAATCAGATCTATAGATGAAGAAACAAAGGGAATACCCAGGAATAAGCAAATCTTAAGATCCATAGGAACTAATAAATAGCCTAGGTATAGAGATGGAATAAAGGAATGCAGAGTGGGCGTAGCTTACCCGGAATAGAGTCCAATCAAAAGACGTTTGGAGTACATGAACTGGTATTGGACAGAGGTTAGGGGGGTCGTCACGGGTGAGAACCGCCCAGGTATTACAGATAAGGATATCCCAAGCTATCAAAAAGGAGACACAAAAGATTTTACAATGAGCGGATAGTCAAGGGTACACGGACGTGTACACCAGGATATGTATCAGGTAATGTGAAGTTTAGAACACTGGCTGGATAACATCGAACTTACCCAGCTAATAGTAGACCTTCAGATGACGCCGGAAGTGGGGAGGGGAACTTCGCAAAACAGTTTCCTAATCTTGTGACCATAGAGACACGGATAAGGATAGTCATAAGTACGCCCGTTAGATGGAGGGTCTAAGGGAAATAAAGGAAAACATACAGTTCTGATGCAGGAAGTCTTGATTACTGATAAACGCGGGGGTCAGAGAAGCAGTATCTTAGGCCGCATCAGAGCGCTAGGTGGGAACCCAGATGATAAGAAGGAAGGGTGCAGATGTCCTGGGGGTGATGATACAATACGGACAAATGCTCGACATAAGAGGTGGAACAGACGGGGGTTAGATACTACAGGATAGTGCAGCGCGAGACAAAAGGTTACATCCGCGAGCAATAGGTAAAGGGGCAAATAGATTCCTACCGTTAGTCAGCTTGTCAATCCGGCGAGGACGTGGCAGTAAAGGTCGAATCCGATAACGGAGGAGATCAAACTTAAGGTTTACGGAATATAAATACGGTCCGACTGGTTCGAAAAAACTGAAGTGGGGAATTCTCGCGTGAATGGGAAGACTAAGAACACAAAGAAGGGACCAATTTTAGAGAGGCCGATCAATTTAGGCGGCCATGTTGGAACGGGACAAAAAGGGGAAAGGGTAGGAAACAGCCAGGACGGCCAGGATCAGGGCTACAATGCGGGGGTAACTGTGGGCGGATAAATAAAGAAATTAAATAGGGCAGCGAGGATGAATACAGCAACATGCTAGGGCGTGATATATCACTACAATTAGAAAGTGGCTGAGAATGGGTCATCAGTCTAATGCTCAAAAAATAGAGTAGGTGAATACTATATGAAGTGACGATATTAAGGAGTACTTTCTAAAAGTTCCTGTAGGGAGTAGAATAAAGGATAGGATGCTGAAAGGGGAAAGGTTAAGATCAGTGAAAGGATCATGCCAGATAAAAGTCAAAGAAAAAAGGGGGGGGGGGGCCGGGGTAGTCCTCATAGGGTGGAACAGGTCCCGCCAGGGGAGCAGAGAGATGACCAGGGGGGGGCCAGTTCATGTAATGGCATTTTCCCAAGGGCAGTTCTCATTAAGACCCTGGGCTACAGAGTTCAGGTAGTAAATCCAGAATACTTCCCTCTTTTTTCTCAAGGTCGTGGGGTCCTTACCCGCTGGAGAGTGAATTTTTTCCAAGACAATCCATTTGAGGTCGTGTTCCGAGTGTGCAAGGCTCGTCCAGTGGGAAACGAGGGGAGCCCCTGATTTTTTTAGACGAATGTTGGATTTGTGTTCCCCAATCCTCAGACGGCATTCCCTGCCAGTTTCACCTATGTAGGTCAGGTCGCAAGGGCAGAGGATAGCGTAAACCACATTGGTGGTTCGACAGTTGGTCATTTCCGTCAATTTGATGGTTCGTTTATTGATGATAAGGTTTTGTTCAACCAGTGCATTGGGACAAGCTTGACAGGATCCACAGCGGTGGTGGCCTGTGATAGGAGGTAGGCCAGTAATCGACAATTGGCGGAGGGAGGGAGAGCATTCTGGTAGTTTGCCACGGACAAGATGGTTCCTAAGGTTTTTGTTCCGTCTGAATGCAAACAGGGGTTTGGACAATCGGTCATTGTCGTCCATATTGAGAAGGTACCAGAGCGAGTTGATAACCTGATGGATTTTGTGATTGATGTTAGAGTGCCGAGTGACGCAGACCAGTCGGTCAGAGACCTTGTCATTTTTTCGTTGGAATATGGTATCACGGTTGTAATACCTGGCTCTCTTGAAAGAGTTCTTAATCAGTCTCGGGGGATAGCCCCTATTCAGAAGCTTGGTTTTCAGGATGTCGGCCTGATGAAGGAAATCCTTGATTTCAGTACAGTTTCTTCGGAGCCGGAGAAACTGGCTGAAAGGGATACCCTCTCTTTGGCAGCGGGGGTGGTAGCTGTCAAATTGGAGCAGTGTGTTCCTGGCGGAGGGCTTGGTGTATAGGGAGACATACAGAGGCGTCTGGGCTGGTGGGGGTCGGTGGGTGGGTTCTGGTTGAGGGAGGTGCTCAGCTGGTCTTCGGTGACTTTGCCCCAGCTGCGGCTAGGCAGCTGTTGGGTGCGGTGGTGCGTGGTTGGTTTCTTGAAGGTGAAATGGATGCAGCGGTGGTTGGTCCAGTGGAGTTCGGTGGTGTGGTCGAAGGCGACTTGGGTGCCCGTGGAGAAGACGGGGTCCAGCGTGTGGGCGGCGGCGTGGGTGTGTGCGGGGACGAGTTGTCTGAGGCCGAGGTTGGCAAGGTTGTTGATCAGGGCGGCGGAGTTGGCGTCATTGTTTTTCTCGAGGTGGAGGTTCAGGTCCCCGAGGAGGATGTAGTCCGTGGATGCGAGTGCGTGTGTGCTGGCGAGGTCTGCGATGGAGTCGCAGAACTGAGCCTGGGGTCGGGCTCATGCGTGTGAACAGGCTTCCGCTGCCCGCCATTGGCGTTAGCGTTTTTTTTTTTTTTAAAAAAAGCACGTGATTGGGCAAAGGCGGGCGCATGTCCCACCTTTGCAATGCCCATTCCCGTCGGTGGCCAGCATGCGCAGCAGTGCGCATTCGCCTCGCTGCCGCGCTCCGTCCCCCCGCTCCTCTGTGGTGCACGCGCACCACTGCTTTCCTTTCGCGCCTCGCGGCCATTGCTGTTTTTTCTTCTGGGAATGTATCCATTATAAAGCAGAGGGCTCTGGATTGGGCATGAAGGGGGTGTGCAGGGAATGCCGCCAGCAGCAGCGCTGGTCCAGGGCAGTGCTGTGAAGCGGCACTGTCTCTTTGTCACCCGCCTGTCTCTGGTCGCAGTAAACGGCAGCTCTTTGTACTCCAGGCATTCCTGCGGATAGTTCACAGGCAGCTCTCGGAGGTGGGAGTGGCAGCTCGTTCCCGGGGTTTGCTTGCTGTGTGCTCTCAGTGTGTTTGTGTGCCTTTGGTTTCTGCAACATTTTGCTCTCCGCTTCCCAGCAGAGGCGCAGGACGCCCGGACGCGTGGACTCACGGGACCGGACGCGTAGGCGCCTCACCTGCATGCAGTCTGGTAAGGGCTCTGTCTTTATATCACACTACACTTGTGGCATGGGTGTCTGTACTCTCGGCTTGCCCGGGCTCTCTGATCATGCCATACAAACGGGAGAGGCTGACGGGTCGCATGGCACCAGTGTCACGTCTCAGTTGCATGAAGAAAGAGACTGCCTGTGTATTATTGTCTTAACCAGCGTTACACTGGTCTAGAAAAAAGTATGCTACCACTTGGCAACATTGTGAAATTTCTCATTTGTGGCAAAGCTCTACACACACTGCTTTGAAAACAAGTTTACCAGATGTCATTGAGTATAATATGCTCCATTCCTGTGCTTCAATAACCTAGTGCATTATGGGTGTTGTAGTCTTGGTTGATTGCCGCTGCACCTGTTGAACCCCAGGGCTGGAATGTGGTGTCCTCCATTACATGGCTGCGTCTGGTGGTTCCATTCACTAATGCGTGATTCTGTGTGACTCCTCCCCCATCACATGTTGACAGTCCATACAGCCTGTCCCACCCTTAAGATAGATAAAAGGAGTACCATATAGTTGGGTAACAATAGACATCTGTTACATAGTGCCAAGAACCTGAATATGTGCTAGCAAGGACACATGCCATGTTATTTCATGCTATGGTGTTATGTTTTGGGGTCCTCTGTAGTAACGCGGGCGCAGAGGCATGCCATGGAGAATGAGCTCCGAGGCTGGAATGGAAGCTTTTGAAAGTGAGGAGGGTAAGAATAGCGGTGTCCCCTTTCTGCTCTGAGTGACAGGCTGTAAAATGAACCCCCTTCTACCTCAATATCCTCGCCTGATTTTGAAACTGCCATTAACTTCAAAAACACCAAGGGAGGGTTTTATTTGGGGGAATGGGTTTTAAGTGTTTTGTTTCTAATTATTATTGTATATTTAATATGTATATGTTGATGACGCATCTAAAATGGTTTAACCTCACCGCTTACGGATGCTCATTTAAACTAACCGCAGCATTCAACACTATGTAAACAGTTGTTTTGATTCCGTCACAAACATACTTCCGAGCTGCTGTGTGTGACCCAGTGTCACGTGACACATGCAGTGCGCTCTTCCATTCACCACAGCATCGCGGCGAACTCTGGGTTCTTGCACATCAGCATGAGTTATATCCCTGTGTGTGACGAGTTCCGGGTACAGACCTTGGGTTGGACCTCATGCCATCAACGTCAGAGCATTCCATCCTCTGCCTCCTCACTATGCATTGTTGTTCTCTTTCTATGTAGCCTACTTGCATGTAGATAGCGCTTACTTCCACTGAAGGGGGTCTTAGCGCTTCGTGGTGAGTAACATGTTACTCCAGAAGAACTCAAGGTCAGTGTTGGTTATTTTGGTGTATTTGTGTTAGTATTGAGCTTTCAAGGAAACCATTCCTAATTTATTAGCAAAGGTATCAGAGTAGAACTAGAAGTGATTCCTAGCGCACTCACAGAAGTGTAGCCTGTTATCCCTCCCGCTCAAACAGGCTCACATTCATGCAATAGGGCACAGCTGTGTGTTTACTACCAGAGGAGTGTCTTCGCCCCCAGGCTGCAAGAATACTGGAGGCACATGTGACCTCAGAGTTTGAGAATTCTAAACGAGGGGCGTGGCCATAGGAAAGAGAAATCCGTGTTGTCAAAGAAACCAGAAAGCCTGGAACAAAACACCTGAAGCAAAACTGAAGTAAGCAGATAGAAACATGCTGTGGACTCAACAGACACATTCACAGCTAAGAGCTCAATTTTATCTTTACATCCGATAGCAACAACATGGACCCCTTGTTAGGTGTGGCACCTTCAGGCAGTCTTGAATGTTTACCCAAAACTATTTTCCAGAGTGCTGGTATTTTGAAATGATACATATAATGTTAAACAAGCACTGGTAAAGCAAATTGGTCTGGCCTTGACAAGCTTAACATGCTTTTTTAATGGTTTTTGTTTGCAAACACTTGTAATATACATTAAAAGTGATACATTAAATAACAAGCATTTGCAATGCAATAGGTCTCGCATTACTGAATGTTTGAGTTATTGGTGTTGCTTTATTATTAGCAATGCCAATAGCTTAAACTTTAATAATGCGAGACCTACTGCATTGCAAATGCTTGTTATTCAGAGGCTGGGGAAGAGGCAGACAAAAACAAAGAAGAACAGTACAGAGTACAGTGGGAGAACAAACCCACCACCAGCGGGGGAGCAGTGACACGGAGCAGGGGGAGGGGCGGCGGCCCAACGACGAGCAAGGATTGACAAATATCGTGAAGCTTAGCAATTACGCAATCAGCAAAGATGGAGAAGCCATCCTCTCGAAGGAACTCAGCTTTGTCCCTACTCCAAAGAACGACCCATTCTCACTCAACACGGAGTTGCCACAGTTCTTTAGAAAGATCAAACAGAGATTTCTTTGGCGAATCCCAAAAAGAGGCTGATGAAAATTCAAACACAGGCCTCCGGAAGAAGTCCATGTTTTCCCCACCGACTCATAACATCTCATGCAACGTGCTAGCCTTTGAACAAGGAGTCTTAAAAGAGGTCGAGGAAATTGACTTCAACATTACTAAGGGGTTCCAGAACCTAACTAAAGGAGAGAGAACAGCACTCCAACAACTCGAGAACAATCATGAGTTAGTGATAAAACCGGCGTACAAAGGCGGCGCCATAGTTTTAATGAGCTACACTATGTACAGGGAGGAGTGCCTTTTGTAACTGAAGAAAGTGCTGTCGTCATAGGTAGACCAGGAGCCAGAGATATATTTAAGTAGATTTATTGTTCAAGTAAGATGGTACAGGGGCTCAGCCCCTTCAATCTAACTGATCACTCTTTCAAAGCATGCACACACTCCCAACATTCCATGACATCACACTTATACAGGTTGAGCAGCCAGGACTGGGAAGTATAGGATATAACATATCTCCTTCCTTTAGAAACAATTAAAACAACAAGAAGCAAATTGAAGGAACAAATCACATTTCGTCACTTGGAAATAAAATCAATTAGATCACGAAAATCACTTTAGATAAGTAAATGCATACCTATATCTCAACATCAATCAATTAACTTCTAGGATAATAAGATCGACAAGATCAAATAAAATAAGAGATAAATGATTTATCTCTAGTTCACATAAGAACATATAGCATATTAATAGTGTTCTTCATATAGAATGGTATTGAAACATGTAAGATCACAGTAAAGATTGCACATGTTTCATGCAGGGTGCAAACAAAACATATTGCACAAGTTTCAAGGAAAATGTACTCAAAACACTTACCCAGTACACCCTGAAGAACATCACAACACACCTATCTCCCTCTGCTTAAAAAAAAAACATGTAAGAAAAACGTGCACATGTTCCAGTAAGGATGTAATAACGCACAATAACTGATGTGCGAGGGAGAACAAAAATGTAATGTACGCCCAACATTACAATTTAATAACTAGTGCACTACCTATGCAACCTTGACGTGTGAGGTAAAAGATAAAATATATGCACTCGACAACTACAAAACTAATTATTGAGTACTCTGCCAATGCAACCCTGACGTGAGAAGCAAAGCACCTTCCCAACGCAACCATGACGTGCGAGGGACACTGTCAACGCAACCTAGACGTGCGCGGCAAAAACAAACAAAAAAATACGCTCCCAACGCAACCATGACGTGCGAGGGACACTGCCAACGCAACCCTGACGTGCGAGGCAAATCACATTCCAACACAACCCTGACGTGTGAGGGATATTCCCAACGCAACCCTGACGTGCGAGGGAAAACAAAAAAATAACATATTGCACGGGGTACACCTAGAAATGGACAAGATGCTCTACACACACAGAAATCACTGTGCACCTAGAAATGTAATTCATACTAATACTTTAAAGAATATGCAAGTATCCAAAAGTGCAACCACACCCACACTGAATATTCACTTAAACACTGAATACAATTAAATACAAAAATATTCGCCTAACGACATAAAACACACACATGCTAAATTATGCACTCTCCTACTGCTCACATGTGCTACAATACACATGCATAAATTGTGCAGGAAAAATATGTAAATTACTTCTTGTTAGTTTAGCAGATTTTTCAAAACAATAAACTAAAAACAACAAAAGTAGTCACCGTTGTCGTCAATTCAAGTGTAGAATGAACATCAATATGTCATGCTCCGATGAGAAACTCAGCATGCGGAAATAGAACCGGTTCATAACAGCCCCCAAAACAAGACTTCGCAAGTTATTCATCAGATGCAGCAAAATCGTGGGCAAATCGTGTACAAGTTGAAGAACACCCGAGGTTGGACTGTCAGAACGGTGCTTTCAAAACTTTAATGACTTTGACAACCAAAAAAAACGTGGTTGGCAAAATTACGTAGGTTATAAAGGAAATCAATGACTGCAGGCCTCCACAAGATGGCGCCACATTACCACGCAGAGGCGGATGGCTCACGGCACCAACGTGCATTCTCTGTCTCTGCGTAACGATACAGACGTCACCAGGAGACAATAACGCAGGAGGAACACTGGAGCAAGATGAAGGTGAGTGATGTGTGCACCGAATCCCACTCGGATTCAAAAGGAAATAGAATCGTTTAACTGTCACCAAGAAAATGTTAAAGCATAGGCAACTTCATTTAAAGAAAAATAAAGCAACTCGCAATAAACAAGGTTTAGGATAAAAGCACTCCTCAAAGTACTTAGCTGTTGCCTCCCCAGGTTTTCCTCCATATTGCTTGCACTAAGTTGCACAAATCTACAAGTGTCTCCCACGCAGTAGACTAAACATCCAGCCAACTCCACTGCAGAACGCCCGGTCAAAAAAAATGCTCGATAGTCCCTTGATTGCGCTATCGATGCTGTGTAGGAAACTCTTTAAAATGCTGCTTCTTCTCACATATCTTACCCCACATCTCATATTTACTCTCCAAATACACGGACTTGCCAGCTACGTGAACTAACATATGTCCCACACTGCATTCTGCTCGCTATAGTATCCACTATTTCCGATTGCTTTACTTGAAATCTGCTTCCTCCACGGCAGATATGACATGCAGATCAGTTGCACCGGGTCAAACCAGCAAAAGCTTCACGGGACCCGACTCATGCCCCCGATTTCGGAATGCATTAAAGATGTTCTCTCCCAGCTGAAGTGAATGCTTCAAACCCTCATTGCCGGTTCGCTCTGTGATTTACGACACAATTCAATACATGCCCCCTTTTTAAATTTTCTGATGACTTCAGACTAACATACAGCTTAAACCCGACATTTAAATATCTTCTGGTCTTCAGTATGTCGTACGGACATTGTGGCAATTGTCATTACAAGAGGCATTCCGTTTATATTCAAACTGCGATTAAAAGCAGGTTCAAGCCACTCAAGCCAGATAATGTCCAACGCCAAACACATACCTCTGTGGACTGTCTGTTGGAAAAGACACCGGTGGGGCATCCAAGGCATTGCGCAGGCTTAAATTTCAGGCTTCTTTTAGATACTGGCCATCTTCTTTTAGTTCCATCTGTAATTTCTTGGTTCTTCACGCGTGGTTCTTTTCAAAATCGTCGCCATTTTTGTAACTGAAGAAAGTGCTGTCGTCATAGGTAGACCAGGAGCCAGAGATATATTTAAGTAGATTTATTGTTCAAGTAAGATGGTACAGGGTGCCCCACCGGGAGCAGCATCCTGCTGCTCAGCCCCTTCAATCTAACTGATCACTCTTTCAAAGCATGCACACACTCCCAACATTCCATGACATCACACTCATGCAGGCTGAGCAGCCAGGACTAGGAAGTATAGGATATAACAGTGCCTACGCCTGCTATCAGACACAACTAGCTATGAGAAACATCGGAGGGACCCCACCACACGGATCATGAACAAGATTGGAAGCATGGTCAATGAAGGTGTGAACAACGATTGGATCACCAAGCATGAAGCAGAATTCCTTGTAAACCGACCCGAGAACACCAAGGTTCCACACCCTTCCCAAAATCTACAAGAATAGGGTGGCACCCCCAGGAAGGCCAATAGTGTCGGGCATTGGCTCAGCACTAGAACCTTTGTCGCAATTTTGCGACTGTTTTTTAGGACCTATTGTGCAGAAGTCCCCTTCGTACCTCAAAGACACAAAAGATGTTTTATGCCATTTGCGGGATATGGAGGTCAACATTAATGAAGATCTGTTCATAACCATGGACATCGAGGCGCTCTATATGAGCATACCCCAGAGACTCACTCTGGCGGTTGTAGAACAAATCCTTTTAAATCAAGATTGGATTTTCATGACCCGAGACATTTCATTATGGAGTGTGCGAAGATGTGCATTACCGAAAATTTCTTCGAGTTCGAGGAAGTGCTGTACCATCAGATCAAGGGCACGTCCATGGGCAGCACTATCGCGCCGAGCATGGCGTGCCTGTATGTCCACCAATCCGAGGAAGACCATATTTTCAACCCCAACAACCCCTTTGCCCAACAGATGAAAACTTGGAAGCGATATATAGATGATATTTTCATCGTGTGGCATGGAACACCAGAGGAAGCCACGACTTTTGTTAAGTGTGTTAACAGCAAAGACAAACACCTCAACGTCACCCACACCATTGAAAAGAATCACGCAACCTTCCTGGACTGGGATCTTACCCTGACGAATGAGGGGATCTCCACTAAAGTACACGTCAAACCTACTGATAGGAACAGCCTATTACTGTACGAAAGCTACCATCCAAGAGCACTGCACCAAAACCTACCAGTGGGACAATGTCTCAGAATCTGGAGAAATTGTTCTGAACTAGAAGTGTTTAAAGAACAGGCAGAACACCTTGAAACCAAACTCCTGGCAAGACATTACCCTAAAAAATGATCAGAAGAGCCAAGAAAAGGGCCAGGAACAACAATAGGGAAGCACTGCTGGACACTACACCAAAAGAAAAATCTGAATGGATGGTATGCGTAACTATGTATACTCTTGTGTCAAATAAGGTCCTAAACATCATTAAAAAAAAATGGGCAATTTTGAATAGCGGACAGCGACAGTGGGCACCTCCGTTATTTGCTTTTAAGAGGAGCAGGAACCTCAGGGATGATCTGGTACACTCTAAGATCAAGCACGATGAGAACGAATGTCAAAACACACTCTGGAGCCAGCCAAGACCTACAGGCCATTTCCCCTGCGGGAATTGTGTATCCTGCCCTCTGACCATCACCACAAAAGAAGTGGATATCGGTACCAACAATCCATGAAAGCTGAAGGACTTCAGCGACTGCAATACCGAGAATGTAATCTACCTCTTGAAATGCCCGTGCAACCTGAGGTACGTGGGAATGACCACATGGAAAGTGAAGACACGGATCAACGAACACCGAAGTACCATCCGGTGCAAACAATCGAATACCATACTCACGAAACACTTCCTAGACCTAAACCATAAGGAATCTGATCTACAATGGGTTGTGCTGGAAGTGATGAAAAAACAAAAAACGGACATCACCTGAAATCTGTATGTTAGGGAACAACGCTGGGTGTACCTTTTGCGCACATGGGACACAGGCCTTAATGATGAAATACCATGGCTACAGATGGCACGGTAACCCAACCTAATCTGATACAATCGTTGCTTAGTAAGGTGACATCAAGAACAATCATGGCTACGATACTCATCACTGATAGAATGGTGAACGGAGACGGGCAGAAAACATCTAAAACACTGAATATTCATACACTGTATACCTACACATACACCTTCTCTTATGATATCCGTCACTAAACAACACAACATGTTCAGACTAGGAACGTGCTCTGATTACATATGGCATGTGACCAGACAATCACACCCCTTGCAAAAGGGCCGCAGGATGGAGAGGAGTCCATCTGTAGTAAGATAAATAACAAACACCAGAGGCGGTATAACCCCATCAGGGTGCTACTCATTAGGTTTGACTCCAAGGAGGAGTCTCGTCCTGTACCCCCATCTGGGATTAGTTTCATCATTTGATACAACGAGGGTATTGGTGGGCTTATTTTATTAATAATTTTTAATTATATTGCCCAAACACAGATAATTAACAATAGTCTTTCCTCTCCGCCTATGAAAAACAGGTCACTCGCTATCTTATATAGTCACACTTTTTTTCTGTGAGACTGTTGAATGAGCGCTTTCATCCGCTCCTGTCAAACGTGAGTCCAGGCTTTTGCCTGACTGTATGTAATGTATCAAACGCGCACGCGCATCAGACGCATGATACGTTGCTCTGCCCCCATCCACGCCCATTGTGGGGAGGAGAGCTGGAAGAGAACACATGCTCTGCCCCTTTGGGACGCGAGCAGCGCATTTTTACCCCCCGACCATGCCTACAATACCGGGGGGTTTGTTACCAAGGGCGCACACAATTGAGGAAGGAAGCAGCAACCTCACATCCTCGACCAATACGCCCACAACCAGGCAACCAGGCACCACCATACGGGGACACCGGATCTCATCCAGGTATTACTAGTATACTACTAATTAACACCAATTATATGCACGCAAGCACTATAGAAGACCGCTCCCCTCCCGCTAACATTCTTCGACGGGGAGGCGAAGCGGACACCTGTAGGCTACATGGCGGAAGGCGCACCTAAGACGGTATGGATGGATGTTAGAGCGTGTACTACGCCCAGGTGTTGATTAATTCCCTCTACCAATTATGTAGGGTACCTGGTTTCTGCCACAGTTTTTAATGTTTTCCTGCATTTTCAAACTTTATATCATGAACCTGACCTAACATCACCAGGCGCTGATATTGTGTTTTCTCCCACTTTTTCCCAGATTGTCAGTTTAGGGGCTTTCCCCACTCGACCTCCCATGGAGAAAGTAGGGTAATTACTTAGGGTAAGTCAAGAGAGAGATCCTCTCGCCTCTTTTGAGGAAGTGTAAACACGTATGATTGACACGTGTTTTGCACTTAGATACCACCACGCGCGATTAAAAGTGTGGTGATGTAGGTTAACTTGCGTTACAACCGACAGATATCCACAAATTCTGTGTGTTTTTGTCTTCTTTTTTTCTACAGACATAGTTCGGAGTACTATACCAGCGGGGATAGTGACAACACACACACCATACAGTGGTTGGTCTTTATTTATTCACTTTAAATACAAAGACGGAGCCCCTTAGATACATGGTCCTGACGAATGCTATGAACACTTCGGGGACATTTAGCAGAAACATGTTGACTATAACCATCACGGTGAAGGGATAATCTGTTCCCAAGTCACCGCCCACTTCTTTTACTACCGTACAGTTGCCCAATTAATTAAAAACTAGTATTTATGACAACTGTAATGTTTTTTAAATCACTTTCACTATTCACAGGCCCCCACTTAGTTTAGAAGTGCATCCCTGTCGTCAGGTGTATGCCCGCCCTCTATCAAACCGAGTTTTTAGAGGGCGAGGACGGCATATGATGAAGCATGACACCAGGTGGTGTGTGAGGCCAGTCCTACATTTTTTGTGAGATGCCCCCACTTCACACGCATCTCTAAAAGACCTGTAGAAATCCCTACTAGGGGCAGCCCCATTTGTGTTTACATTTCGTGTTGGAGGCTGGCTAACCCCTACGCCCTGTGCCTCTAGTTACCATCCCTGGCTAAATGCCAGGGCTAGTGTGTTCGATGTCGAGAAAGTAAGACAGGGTCATCCAGAGTAGGACGATGGTGATTGGAACAGGCATGATCAACAGAGACTCCAGCCACTGGCCTCGGCCTAGTTACCAAAATAATATCATATAGAGACTCTCCATAGGGCAGTAACAGTTCAACACCTGTCACACCCTGAAGAAGCAGATCCAATAAGGGATCAAATGGCAAAGTCACCAGAGGAAGCTGAAATTTCAAGACATCAGCAGCTCTCTTTATAACCTTAGCAAAAGCTGCACTAAGCCTCTGTGGCCTTTCATGGTGGAGGAAGCAAATCAGAATTAGGAGAGGGTTGTAGACTACCATCCGCACCCAATGTAGCCATAGAACCTACCCCAAGAGGCTGAACCAGACCAACCAAGTGATCACCGTCACTGGCGTCACCTGGACCACCTTGCAATGCTGGAGAAACAGCAACAGGGCCCGCTTCGTCCTCAGAATTTGAAGGAGAAAAAACAGGAACCGCAGTGGTTATGAGCGGCGTCTCTGGCACTGATCGACGTCGATGTGTCATCGTATCATCATGCACTATGAGTGGCGCCTCTGGAAGCTGCACCGGGCTGTGCTTCTAAAGTGGTGATGAAACCAGGCACTGAGTCAAGGTCTTCGACTGGCGCCGATGGCGAACCCGCTGGAGTGTTTCCAGTCAGAGTACCCCATACCTCCTTGGGGCCCGAAGGCGCTCTAGGGGGAGGCATGGATCCACAAAAGGCATGCAGAGCATGATATTATGTCCGCATCTGGGTCATAGTCACCCTGGCTCCAGGATAAGGAGGGAGACATGGGGTTGACTCTTGTGCAACATCCTCCATTAAAGAACGGCAGGACCCAGTAGAGACCACATCTCACCGTGGTGAGGCCGAATGCCGCTGCATCTCCGATCCCGTAGGCAGGGATTTTCACGACTTAGGTGAGCGATGCTCATGGGAACGGCTCTTTGACCAGCCCAGGGCAGGAACCTTAGAGCAGGAAGGAAACCAACGTCGCCTGGACTTCGACCAGGAGAGCCGCGCCGTCAACAGCTTCGCCTTTCCCGCAAGGCCTTAGGATTCAGCCGTTTACAGGTGTTGCACTCCTTGGAGTTGTGATGCTCTCCTAGGCACCACATCCACATGCACATGGGATGGGGATCTGTAGCGGACATATGTTGAGCACAAGTCTCACGTGACTTAAAACCCATGGGCACACTGTTCCCTGATGCATTGAAATAGTCCAAAAATATAAACGGCCCGAGGAACTGCTTCTCTGGATCAACGTTACAGCACAGAAAAGAAGAAACTGTTGTCCGCACGTCAGAGGGGTCTTATATGGCACCGCTGATGTAACATCCGGAGACGATGTCCTGGCAGAGCCATACGGCGCTGTCCCGCGGCGCGCAGAGGTACTGCTGAAAAAGTTCACAACCTTGAGACCTAAATTTAGCGATATCTGTTTTAAATATTGTCTCTGGGATCCTTCCACCATGAGAGTATGGAAAGGAGAAACTTCCAAATCTTTCAACCACACTGCGGATCTAATAACATACCTGAATCAGTTTCATTATTTATCCATATAAACTCAAAACATTACTGACACTTAATTCTATGTCTATCTTTTATGCATCAAACGTACATACTGTGGTTTATGCCCTGATGGCCGATATGTCTAATTGGCTATGCATTGCCTGTTATTCTTGGATATGCATGGTTGTGCTACAACACGGTTACGTTTGTTCCATTGAGATTGATTTTTTTCACTTCTATAAGCTGCTATACTCGTTTCTACATTGGTCAGAGCAGAAAAAGTATTTTAAGTGTTCTATCTTTTCTATGCATGCTATACTTCTTTCACTATGGCTAATCCTAATAGCCTTAAAGTAACTTCTGAAAACACCCAGTTAAACTTAAAAAGGTAAGAACTATTTAGCCAGAAAAGAGTCTGATATAGGTCTATATGGGTAAAGGATGAGTTGGAAATTGTGCATCCTTACCATCAGTTGGGAATAAAATGGGAGTTGCAGTATTTTCTAGGAAACCCCAGATACAATTTCAGACAAGCATGCCGACTCAAATGGGCGATTTAATTACACTAAAATTAAAACTGATACATTTATTTTAAATGTTATTAACATTTAAAGGCCAACTAATGATGACCCAATATTTGGGAAAGTATCACTACCGGAATTATAAGGTTGGGTAAAGCCGCTCTTATAGCACGTGGTGGCTTTAGTTTGATAAGAGATACACTTCTCAACAGACTATCTTGTGCCACGTGCAGGCCTCCTAAATCTTTTCAACTCTTTAAGACCCGTTTTTAATAATACTAAACTTATATACCACTGGAGAGTTCTCCTCCCCACTTTTTTTTTCCAATCCTCATTCTCTCCTTCCCAAATTGATTATTTATTGTTGTCAAGAAATGTATGTCTTTTTCATCTTTAACCCTACTATTGGATAAATAGACATCCCAGATCATGCTATGATCTCTATGGTTTTAAAACTAAAACACTTTACTATTTCACGCTCCAGATCCGGGATTTGCAACAGGCCGATCGAAGCTAACAGTATCTCAATGCCTGCCTCTCAGTAACTTGCACATAATTACTTGTCAGCTTCTTTGAAAATATAAAGTTGCTCGTTTTCTAAGGCAGCACTTTTAAACATTGTGCACCCCGTTCTATGAGGCCTGGAACCTCGAAGTTCTCTACTTTTTTCATATTCTCCTTCATTCCTCTTCTCCCCTCCCTTGGCTCCTTTTCTTTCTAGCCTTTTTCTCCCCTTTTTCTTACTTCCACTTCTTTCTCACTTTCTTCATGTCTTTCTTTCTTTACTTCTTTCCTTCATCCTTCTATCTTGCCTTTGTCTTTTTCCTGCTTTCCTTCCTTTCTGTATCTTGCTATTTTTCATTCCCTACATTTTTCTTTTTTTCTCCTTTCTTCCACAACATTTCTCATTTTTCTTTCTATGCTCCTAATTTCTGTCTACTTTATTTCTTCATCTTTTTCCTTTTGACTTGCTCATTCCTTCTTTCTATACTTATCCTTCTTTATTTTCTTTTCTTCTTCCTCTCCTTTCATTCACTCAATTTTGTGCTTTTCTTTTTACCTTTTTTCATTTACTTTTTTTTCTGCTGCTTTCCTACTTTTTCCTTCCCCTTTCCTTTCATTTCCCTAGTCTTTGTTTTTATATTTTGTGTTCAATCTATTTTATTAGAATCGAGCACATCATATTTATACATTGCTGTAATGATTAACAAGTAGTAAGCAGTACAAAGTAGGGTGGGGAGAACAAGGAAAACAAGGTGTTACCCAGCCAATAGAAAGAGGGAAAGACCAAATACCCCCATATCAGAAACCTGGTAAGACAACGTAGGGCGTGGGACAAAATCTAACCAGGATACAAGTAATAGGACAAAAGGGCCAGAGTCTGTTAAGGGCCTATGAGACAGGTCGAGAGAAGGCTGCATGTAAAGGGCCTGAACATCCGGTAAATGGAAAGTCCATATCGCTATTTAACTGGGCAAGCAGTAGAAACCATTCGGCTAAGACTTCGGTGTCCCAAGCGTTACCCCCACCTGATGGATAACCATATCACTGTGCAGCAACAAAAAACAAGTTATGTTTTACAGAAGAAAAGAAGAAACCAAAACCAAAACCATTCCCAAGGAGGAGACAAAGAATGTAGAGAAGGAAGAAGGAATAACCGAGGAAGGAGAGAAGAAAGTCAACAGGGAGGAGTGGCAATCCCTGATCCGGGGGAGCGGGGCGAGAGAAGTAGGGAGGGGGGGGGGGTTGACCATACTTTGTTCCTTGTCTGATGCTTTCTTTTACTTTTTCTTTTTTGTAGCCGTCTTCATTCCACGTTCTTCATTCCTTTCATTTTTATTTTTTATTTTAACTGCACCTTTCCATTTCTTACTTTCTTTTGGCTCCTGACTCCCTGCTTTCTACTGCCCCTGTTCTTTCTTTTCCATTCATCATCTCTTTTCTTCCCTTCCTTCCTTTCCATCTTTCTTTCTTCCTTCCTTCCTTTTCCTTCTTCATCCCTTTCCGATTGACCTTTTGCTCCTTCCTTTTTTAGACGCTTAGCCATTATAGACATCACATGTAACCCTATTGTAATAAACCTATGGTGACTGTTGTATGCTCACTGGAGCACAAATGGGGGTACTTGCGTTGCAGTGTTTGAGTGCCTTTTCAGAATCCTTATGTCAGGCAGTAGCTGATGAAAGGTTTCAGGGATCAGAGGCAGCTCTCACTATAGGAAAGTTTGGAGACCTCCGTTCAAGATAATTGAATGCTGGGACTGTTTTTCATGATGACAACAAAGAGAAAATACTTTAATGACGGTTTCTAAAAACATTAAAGTATCATTTTAGATTCAGACATTTAAGTATCTGCATATACTGATGATGCACTTTTATTTGTTAGTAATCATGACACTACTATTCAAGTTATTTTGTAAGTAATTGAAAAACATTCTAAAGTCTCTGGATATACTCTAAGATGAAATAAAACTGATGTTGTACCATTATATGTTCACTGGACTCAAGCTGTATTAAATAATACCAATATTATATGGAAAGAAGCATTAAATATCTTTGAATTTTATTTTCAAAATCTATTAGATATACTATCTCTCTCAATGCAGATTTTATAGTTTTGAAAATTAAATAGAGTATTGATAAATAGTCCTATTTACATATGATGTGGTGGGGGAATTGTGTTCTTTAAAATTATTATTATTCTACAAGCTCTATAGTAGCACCGTATGTCCGGCACGGCCAGTCCCCTTTCATAGACCCCTCTCTGGAGTTTACGGAGTGCAATCCGTGGTGCCCCTCCCCCATAGCAGGTTGCGTTGTTCGCCCTCAATGGTACGGAAAAAGGCCTCAGCAACTTATATGGCGTATTCTGTATCACGTAGAGCAGCCGCGGTAGGGCCATCATTTTAAATAAGACTGCCCTACCCATGAGCATGATGGGAAATTGGAGCCAATGGGCGATATCCTCACGCAGCTGTACCAATTACGTCTGAATATTCTTGAGCTGAAGTTCCTCGTGGGAATGTGAGATCCATATACCCAGATACTTGAATTTGTCCCGCTGCACCAAGGCCGCGCAGTCGGAGGTGACCGGATGAAGCGCCCCAGACAGGGTAAACACGAAGGACTTATCCCAATTTATCCGATAGCCCAAGTAGGTAACAAATAGTCGGATGACATTAATGAGTCTGTTGAATGTCTGACTTGTGCTACCTGCTTGGAGTAAGATGTCATCCGAGTATAATGAAATGGGCTCCTCCCACGTCCCTCCCATATCAACACCTTTCACAATGGGATTCACTCTGATCCAGGCCGCTAATGGTTTTAGTGCCAGTTCAAACAGGATGGGGGGATAGAGACAACCCTGGCGCATACCTCTGTGCAACGGGAAGGACCGAGAAAGCACCCCGTTCACCCAAACACTGGCACATGGGTCACGATATTAAAGGCGAATCCATGCCATGAACCTGGGACCCAGTCCGAATTTAGCCAACACCGAATGGAGATAGTGCTATTCGATGCTATTGAACGCCATGCGTGTGTCAAGGGAGAGCAGTGCCGTCAGCACAACCGGGTTGGCTGCTGTAGCTTGCATCACCCCATATAGATGGCGGAGATTCAATCTAGTATTGCGTTGGGGCATAAATCTGTTCTGTTCGGAGGGACCAGCGAGGAGATCACCGGCACCAGATGGTTCGCTAACACCTTCCTCAGTACTTTGGTTTCAAAACCGAGTAAGGAGATGGGTCGATATGATCCGCAGAGCTGCGGCAGTTTGTCCCTCTTAGGTATAACCACCACCGTGGCAGAGCGGAGATCCAGGGGCAGGCAGTAAGTCATCGGAGTCTTCCATTGACCTGCTTGTTGCAGAACGGTATATCTGCTCATAATAAGTCGCAAACTCCTCTGTAATATCCGTTCCTGATTGAAGGGTCAGCCCCGCCTCCGTTGTAATCCCAGCCACCCAATTTCTGTCCCGTCTCGTTTTTACAACCAAGCAATGAGCTTATTTCTTTGTCGCCCACATGGTACAGCCCTCTCTGCACAGCGGTTGCATGTTGACGAGCTGCATCCTCCCATAGGTCCCTAAGTTCCCGTTGCTTAAGGCGAAGTCGTCGCAATGAGTCCGAGGTACCTTGTGTCTGCCGCGCCCCTCTCCGCCTCCAGAGCCTCAATTTCTTCACACCTGGCACGGTCCTGCTTCTTTTTAATACACACCTCAGCCTGAATATATCCTCTGATCACTAGTTTATACGCCTCCCATAGTGTACAGTGCGAGTGGACAGACACCAAGTTCTCTTTGAAGTATTGTCTAGTACGCTACCTAAGTTTTCCTGGAAGTCCATATCCTTCAAATGCCAGGGCGTGATACGTGGGGGTAGAGTAAAATCCCTGACTGGGCCTCAAAACAAGATCTCGACCGGTGAGTGGTCAGATATATCTCGCGTCATGTGATGTGCGCCATGGAAGTTTCCCCACTTATGTGAGGATGTAGTCTAGTTGAGACCAGAGTCCATGTGCAGCAGAGATGTGAGTGTACTGCCTACAGGAGGGGTTGTACAATCGCCACAGGTCCGATAGCCCCATTGCAGAACAGAACATTTGCAGCAGCCCTACCTCCTCAGGTCCACCCCTATCTTTTTCAGAATTGCAACATACATTTTCTTTACCTCATCATAAGTATGAACTGCTACATACATTAATTTTAAATATTTTCTAAATGCTTTACGGGTTTCAAAAATGTGTTAATTAGAACCATGTTTAAACATGCTTAATTTATCGTGACACATTGACTTTAAAGTATATAAAGAGCATTACAACAAAGAAAATACAAACTCACCATATATTAGTAATTTTTAGAATACTACACTCTCCTGGTCATTTCCTCCTGAACAATGGCAAATGTTTTGGGGCCAGATGTACCACTGTTTTTTGCGATCGCAAATGGGAAATCGGCCCATTTGTGACTGCAAAATAGGCCTGCCCTATCTACAAACCCTATTTTGGGAGTTCGTAACCTATTACCGACTCCCAAAATTGGGTTTGCGACTCGCTATTAGGAAGGGGCGTGCCAAGGACATCCCTTCCTAATAGCGACTCGTACTTCAATGTAAAATTATTTTGCAGCAGCAATTGTGGCTGCAAAGCACACACAATTTACCATCAATTTGAAATGGCTGGTAAGCCGCTTGCAAATTTGTAACTGGCATTGAAAATATTTTTTAAGAGCAGGCAGTGATCCCACGGACCACTGCCTACTTTAAAAAAAAAACTGTGACGTTTAATTTTCCTTTTTACATGCATCCTGTTTTCCTTTAAGGAAAACAGGCTGCATTTAAAAAAACATAACTGCTTAATTTAAAAAGCCGTCACAGACATGGTGGTCTGATGACCCTAGCAGGCCACCATCCCTGGGAGTGCCAGCCATTCCCAATGGGGTTGCAAATTGCACCTGCCTTTTGAATGAGGCAGGCAATTTGCAACCCCATTAGGAATCGCACACAGTTAATTCCAATTTGCGAGTCACAAAACGACGCAATTTGCGACTCGCAAATTGGAAGGGTCACACATCTGGCCCTTGATCCTCTAATACCTCTTGCTGGTCACCTGTTTCTTCATATCAAGCAAACAGATTTCTTCTGTTTAATCGTTTTTGGACCCCTTTTTAAGCTATTTCATGCCCAACCTATTGATAACCCAAAACGTTGGCGTTGTAATTGTAATGATGGCTCTCGAACACATATATTATTTGATTGTACGATTATTTCTATCTTTTGGTCTTGTGCACGGGGCATTATAACAAACAATTTGTATGTCCTAGATAGTTTAACTTTCACTATGCTTACATGCAAGTCATAAACCTTATCTCTTCTTCGGAATACATTTGATTTTGTAATATAGTCTGCTATTAAATCCATTACTTCCAAAAGGAAAGATGCTTCCTTACTCTTGGCTCTTCCATTGTGGTCTCGGATAGAATTTACTAGACAATGTGCAAATATTTATATTACTGGAACTCACAATAACTCACGATTTTCCAACTATTTTTTAAAGCAATTGATGAATATTGCTAATTAGCCATAATTGAATTCCATATTTTAATGTCTTACATGACTGGCTAGTTCTATATATTAAGCATATATAAGAAAAAAAGCAACTTCCTTGGCCTAACGCACGAGAAAAGCACTTAAATAATTAACAAGTGCCCATTCAAAGTCTATGGGTTTTAAGCAAATGTAAGAAAATTATGTTTTAGTATGAACTTTTTCTTTTTTAACCTTTTCTAAGGGAAGAACCCACTTTGAACACCACCCCCACAGAAGTCAGACTTGCTATCTTCAATTGCTCAATGGAATTTAGGGCAAGAATTATGCCCAACCAGTTTGCCAGCTGTCACAGTCTTAACAAAGAATAAACAGTTATTCAACCCTTTTTAGGTCTCGCCTGGCATAGGCCGCACTCATGCGCAGTCTCGCTGGCGAGATTTAATGAGATGTGGGTATTTTCTGTAAGGGGCATTAAGCCGCGCCCCTCTTTCCTATTGGCCGGCGTCACCGTTTATGCTAAACGGCGGCCAGCCATTGGGAAAGA
The DNA here is from genome assembly GCF_964204655.1 of Triturus cristatus. Lineage (NCBI taxonomy): Eukaryota > Metazoa > Chordata > Amphibia > Caudata > Salamandridae > Triturus > Triturus cristatus. The sequence continues at coordinate 703,075,989 of NC_140586.1, forward strand.
GGTGTGTGTGACGTTTTCGCTTGGCTTTTTCTGCCGTCCCACTTGGATGGCCTTGCCTGCTTTCCTTCTGAAGTAAAAGGTTTCTTATCTTTATGATAAGAAACCTTTTAGCAGGCGAGGCCATGGCAGAAAAAGCCAAACGAAAACGTCATGGCAGCGCTTGTTCCTGACTGTCTGCCTCAGCCCGGGCGTCTTGCGCAGACTATGGCGTTTGCTTCAGGTAATGTACCGCCGCCCCCTCCCCTGACTAGCCCGGCATCTGCTGCCTGGGGGTCTTTGACGAGTAACGGGAGGGGGAGAGAGGAGAAGGGCATGGCGTGTGAAATGAGATGGGGAGCAAAGCACGGAAAAGGCGCCACACTTTCCAATATTGAGCGCCGCACAGCCTGCGAGGGCTAGCCAGCTTCCGAGGTGGCGGAGGGGAGAACGTGAAATAAGAGCTGCCACCATGACCTCCCTACTCACTCAAGGACTGGCTGCGAGCTGCTGGAGCTAGCGCCGGAGGCGTCAACCTGATTTCTATTCCGATGTGCAATAGTAAGTCTGCAAAGTCTGTTAGCGTAAGGCTTTTTTTATATATATTTTTTATAGCTGCTATATCTCTTCGCAGGTCTCGTTTTTATAGAACCACGAAGGTTTTAATGACATTAAAGGCAGAACTGAGAGGCAAACGTTAGGGGAAGAAAGGTGAACACAGGAAGTTGTACAACGTTTGACCCCTAGCGGGTGGGGGAGTTTGATATTTGTATAAGGTTTCCCGTTTCTTGCTGATGGAATGAGCGGTGGGGCTAGGGAGCTTTGGGAGGAGCGAAGGAAGACGTTCTTACAAAACCCTACTTTGGAAAAATATCAAAGATGGAAGCCTTTTTATTTCGTTATTTTCAAGTCACCTGGAAACAGATCGTGTTTTTCTCCTTAGATTCCTTGGCACCAGCGCACGACATCACTGTCTGCCTCAGCCCAGGCGTCCTGCGCAGACTATGGTGTTTGCTTCAGGTAAAGTACCGCCGCTCCCTCCCCTGACTAGCCCGGCATCTGCTGCCTGGGGGTCTTTGACGTGTAACGGGAGGGGGAGAGAGGAGAAGGGCATGGCGTGGGAAATGAGATGGGGAGCAAAGCACGGGAAAGGCGCCACACTTTCCAATATTGAGGGCCGCACAGCCTGCGAGGGCTAGCCGGCTTCCGAGGTGGCGGAGGGGAGAACGTGAAATAAGAGCTGCCACCGTGACCTCCCTACTCACTCAAGGACTGGCTGCGAGCTGCTGGAGCTAGTGCCGGAGGCGTCAACCTGATTTCTATTCCAATGTGCAATATTAAGTCTGCAAAGTCTGTTAGCGTAAGGCTTTTTTTATATATATTTTTTATAGCTGCTATATCTCTTCGCAGGTCTCGTTTTTATAGAACCACAAAGGTTCTAATGACATTAAAGGCAGAACTGAGAGGCAAACGTTAGGGGAAGAAAGGTGAACACAAGAGGTTGTACAACGTTTGACCCCTAGCGGGTGGGGGAGTTTGATATTATTATAAGGTTTCCCGTTTCTTGCTGATGGAATCAGTGGTGGGGCTAGGGAGCTTTGGGAGGAGCGAAGGAAGACATTCTTACAAAACCCTACTTTGGAAAAATATCAAAGATGGAAGCCTTTTTATTTCGTTATTTTCAAGTCACCTGGAAACAGATCGTGTTTTGCTCCTTAGATTCCTTGGCACCAGCGCACGACATCTCGACCACGAGGGCGAAACGTACAACCACAAAGCAACATTGGGCGACCTTACTCAGGGTTTGTAGAGCGAACAACCCTAAGACCACCTGACCCTCAACACCAACATAGTAACCAAACAATGACGTCGCAGCGCTGTGGCACGGACATTCGAAAAAGTAGGTCAAATTTAAGATTCAGCAAGACTCAAGAGTGTTGTGTGTTGTGATGAGTTTAAAGTGACCTGTTAAACACACAATTCATATGAAAAAAATAGGTTGTTTCAAACAGGTCTCCGGAATACACTCATAAGAACCAGGGAAAACACAGTTTTATTGCGAGCCGCATAATAGCCTAGTAAAGTTTTTTTCGAGTGGGCTTGTAGTCGGTTGTGACAGTCTTTTTTTTTTGTTTTGCAGTTTTATATATAGTGAACTCGACCCCAAGGTAGTCATAGCGCTTTACATGAGAACCAGTTGCATTACAGACGGACAAATTCAGATGAAGTGATTTTCCCAGAATCACAGGATGCTAACCTGGGTGCTTCTGGATGAAAGGGAGAGAGAGGCCCCTGACGGGGGAGCGAGCAGAATGCAGGGCCTCTGGCCTCAATCCAGGCCCAACAGCGGTTTCGCTTTCCTGGCTGCTCCAGGAACAAAAAGTAAAGTTTAGTTTCCTGGAGCCGGGGTGGGGCTGGGAATGAAAGCAACCAGCGTGGCTAAAACAGCGTGGGGTGCAACTGGGGGAGGCCGAGAAACCGTCATCAGGTCTTAAACAAGCATTTGCAATGCAATAGGTATCGCATTTACGCGAGTTTGAGCTATTGACATTGCAAATGACTGCCTTTTATTTAAGTTTTAAAAACAAATAAAAGGCATTGTCATTTGCAACGTCAATAGCTCAAACTCGCGTAAATGCGAGACCTATTGCATTGCAAATGCTTGTTTGAAGAGTCACACTGTATGGTCCTTCATTAGTGACAATTAATTTACCAGCTCCTTAGCACTACACCATACCCAATTTCTCTGCTTAGTGAGTGTCTAACAGCATCTAAGAGGATCTTGTCCTTCAGAGAAATGTTTCGCTTCACAGAGAGCCTGGCACTTTAGCAAATCAATGGTGGCCAGCTCATGCGCTTGATGTGCATGTGCTTTTTTAATTAGCTCTGCCTTATGACCATTGTGGAGGACGCACTCTTTGCGACTGCTTGAGTTCATGTTCTCCATGTGTGCGTGAGACTGAGGCTCCACACAAAGGAATAAATGGATATTTGGCACAGGAATTCATGCGTGCATTCCAGGAATAGGCGTGCACCAGAGAAACAAGTTAACATTCTCCTAGGTATAGGAGGATTCCAACGATGAAAATGTCAGGCCACTTAATACTTGAGTAAGCAGATTGGAACTCCTCACCGCGGTTGTCCAAGAGCAGCAGCCACAAGACAAAGCTTTGTTGCAAACTGTGATAGTATGAAGGGGGAGGGTGTTCAGATAGGGACTGTGGGGAATAAAATTCTCTTGAGACAGAGTTGATCCGATTACTCCACTGATCCAAGGTTTGTTGTCAATCACGTCTCTAAATTCATTATAGACTATAAATTCGATCTGAAAGAAGAACTTCCCTTGGTCTGCCAATAAGAATGAGTTCCTGGGAGTTATCTGCCGCCTTGAGGTAATTTGAGAAGTGGGAAGGTATTCAAAGTACATTGGCTGGCCAGATCCTGGAATTAAACCCCTTAAAAAAAATTATTCTTAAAATGTTGTAAGGGTTTAACCAATTTTTCTTACCACCCACTGTCGAGACAACGAGACAATGAGACTCACTTAAAATACACTGCATGAACATGTATCTGTTCATCATTGCACATCATGCAGTACTCAAGTATCCGGATCCCGTGAGTCATTGAGCTGACAAGCTCGTGGATGAAGCACCCGATTGCATGTGAGAGGTTCCTGACCTGAGAAAGATGTTTGCAGCCTACTCAGCAAACCCCAAATTTGAAAGACTGTAATCTCTACTGATGATAGTTAAAGAACCAGAAACATGTGTCTAGAGATCAGCACCATCTGTGCCAACTGTGGCGAAACACTCGAATACTTTTGAATCAAGCAAGTAACTGAAACTGCATTTACCATAATGCCAGGGGCGAACCTTGCTGGGAGATGAAGCGGTGTGCTCCCACCCCTGTTCCCACCCTCCCCCCTCACCTGTGCTGCCAGGGATTAAACCCTACGTCACCAATTCGCAGTGCTGCCCTCCCCTTACACCACGGGAAAATGGTGAGCCATTTACTTTCTTCTCTAGTACTTTTATGCATCAAGTCCACTTTTCTCCAATTTCATTTCGTTTTTTGCATGCAGTGATTATAAGTGTAAAATAAACTATGCAGTGTGTCAAATAAAAATCACCGCATCCGTTAAAACAATTTTTATGTGTAATATATATTCTGTAAAACGGTTCAATAAACGTCTGCTATAAAATCTGCGTCTGCTCCCTACTAACAACAACAAACACATTTTATTACAACTTCCGTAAGGCTCTAATATTCTCTTTACAATGCTGGTGCTTGTTATTTGATGGTTTTGTAAACCTCTTTTTATACTTACGAAGCCAGTAACGCTGCTGGAAAGTGGCTTCTAAGCACGTTAACCAATATAGATTAAAAAAATAAACTTGGTGGGAAGGATGGAAATGGGGTTGGTCGACGAGGATGTTGAGCCATCCAGTTACAAAAAAAACATTCTTTGAGATTGGGATAAACCAATTTCTTCTCTATTATTATTTTTTTACCAGCCAAAAACATCTGACGTATCTCACCACGTGGAAGGAATTATGAGGGCTGTTTGGCTTAAATGGGGCAATTTTGAACCCTAAATGTGTCTGTTAGTATTAGAGAGGTGCCTGCTTTGAATTTCACACTCTGGAAGACAGCGATTACACAGTTATGCAAATTTCACTTAATTGTTACTGGAGGTGATCATTCCAAAAGATGGAGGGACTGGGTGGGTAATTAGCCTCTGATTCAGTCACACAGTAGACCTCTCAGGAGAGGCCAATGATCGAATGGGTATTTCTACTTCACTCTTTTTCTCCATCCCAGAGTGCAGAGGAGATACATCTCTTACCGACTTGCATCTCCACAGTACTGGATTTGTATCCATGGGTCGGCCTGTCCCATTGCTTATGTCTGCCCCATCGTATATGTGTGTATACGTGTGCTGCTATATACATATGTGGTTTTGAGAGAAGTCTTCTGGTCTGGGTTCATGAGGGCTCATATTTATGAATGTATGCATCTTTTGTCCTGTGTCCAATGGTGCCTTTGTATGTTGGACTGTGTTCCTGTATCTTGTGGGTCTGTGTACGCACAGTACACTAGCCAAAGCTTTTGACTTTGCCAATGTTTATTCATGGATGGGAGGCCACATTGCTCCACTCCAGGTCTGTTGGGCCTGTTGTAATTTGGCTACCATTCCTAATGGGAGGTCAGTGTGCTGGAAGAGTGGGCAAACAGTACATCGCGATAATGACAAGTGTGCATGGTGGCGAGGGTGTACTGGCGGCCGGTGTGGTCTGTGTCCGGCAGAAGGGGAGGTGATGGCTTTCTGCACTGACACGTGTTCATTACGCCTGCACAAGCTCCCTTGCAATCCCTGTACATGTTTCACATGTTCCTGCTCGGTACCTGGACGCCGCTCCCCCCACTCCAGCCCCCAGGCCAGTGTAACTTCGTTTCACATCGGTTTCGAAACAGCAGGTTTGCTGCTCCTCTTTGTTCCATGACCGTCTTCTGTGGCCGTTGTACAGACTGAACTCCGACCTTCTTGCCTACCTGCAGCGGGTTGGGAGGCAGCTCTGTTGTCGAATGCAAGTGTATGTAGCTCCTAGCCACATCCTTGTGAGGAGTCTAAGCTCCTACCATAATATAAAATTACGGGCAGTGGTGTACTGAAACTTGAGGGGGGCCCCTGCGAAGTATATAGAGGGGGCCCCCAGGCAGCCCGGCCCACCACCTACCACTTTGCCCTACAGCCCAAAAATCGGATATATTTTGATTTGAAACCTCCAGCGCTTAATGAAATGTTTCTATGTTGTCTTGATTAAAGTTCTAATAAGAAAGTTGGAAACACTCTTAACATATAAACTACGCCATTTGTAACATTGGCAAGAGCAGATTAATTAACTGAGACAGCAATCAGAGCAATGCCAAGGAGCGATCCTATTGTCTCAGGAACCGCCTATCGCTCAAGAACAAAGAACAACCATGAAGTGTCGGAATTAGACTTTATATTGATGGGCAAACTTGAAACTTTGAAAGTCTAACCTAAACCTGCAATTTCACAGACTCAACTGACGGTATACATGAGTACACAAGCTATAAAAAAGTATCCTGCCTACTCCAAGAGAAATAAACGTAAATTGTCTGCATGCCACACACTTGTGACAGTCAAGTGTTGTGCGTGATAATAACGTGATCTGAGGAAGCAATTTCAATTCCTACCATCATGTCTTTATGAGTCAGCAGGACAAAAACACACAAGCAAGTGGCTGAGGATGAAAACTGCTTGGATGTTTCAGAACATTGATGCAGATATTTTTCAGTTTGTAAACAATGCTAATTACAAGATTTAAGGCCTATGTATTACAGACAAGTGTAATCAACACCATAAATAGCACAAAATGTAGAATTAAAACAAACCATATCAGCAGCTACCCAATTACAGAATCTATACAAATGGTAGTTGGTAAGGTAAAGGAAAAAGTGCAAATACTTTCAAAGTGCATAATAAAACAATCACCAGTCCAGCAATATACAAAAAAATCAAGCATGTTTTGTAAAACAGTTCCCCTTTCTTCTTGCATCAAGGTGGAATTTCTTTTATAGTGCATGACAAAAACAAGTCCAGCAGAATAAAAAATAAAAAAGCCAGGTTAGTCTTACAATTCCCCCTTTGGTTTGTGAATAAAGGCACAAATATATCAAAGCAACTGGTAAGCAATAACAAGTACAGCACCAATAATCAAGTCAGTTTAGGCAAACAATTCTCTTTTTGAAGGCACACATATTTCAAAGTGACTGGTAAAACAATAACAGGTACAGCAGGCAGCAGCATACAAAAATCAAACAAGTTTAGTCAACCAATGCCCCTTTAGTTTGTGCATGAAGGTGTAAATATTTCAAAGTGACTGGTAAAACAATAACAAATATAGCAGGCAGCAGCATTAAAAAAAAACTATTCAGACAAATTAATTTGTCTTTTGTTTGTGCATGAAGGCACAAATATTTCAAAGTACCTGGTAAAGCAATAACACATTTAGCAGCATAAACATCAAACTTGTCTAATCAAACAATGCCCCTTTTATTTTATCATAAAGGCGCAAGCTTTTTAAAGTCACACATGGTAGCTTTGTATATCAAATTTAGAGATGCGTACAACAACAGTTGTTTATTCATTCAATAAACAGTAAAAATGACTAATCCTTGCCACCCAAGCTATTCTTATAGCACTGGGGCATGAAATATTCTGAAATGTCACACGTGTTGGGAGTGTGATGGTTAGTAGGTATGTTGGTGCTGGCATTTGCAGCACTAGACGGGGAAATTGGTTTTGCAAGCTGCAGTTACCTCCTGACGAGGGACCTGGAACTTATTTTTTTTACAAATTAGGCACTGCTCTGAGGCACCCACGTCGTGGTAAGAAATATTTGGAGATATATGCACAGTGTGCCTGCAAGTGTACCTCATGTGAGTAATGTACAGCATGGTGTATAACCCGCTACTGGCAGTCAAATATGAATGTGGGCCAGTAACACAATCATCCCAAGTATAGAGGGAACTCGCAAAGTTGCATGGTACAGGGTGCCACTCCAGATTGTTCCTTAGACTAAACACTGTCCTCACATGATTACAGAAGCAGGGATGCTGCTCACACTGTATTATGTGGTCCTCTTAACCAGACCTCATCATCAGATGGAAGATCAGTCTCTGCTGTTATTGACAGCCTGAGCAACGTAATGTCGCGTGATGCAGATATCAGGCCAATGTGGTCACCTGAGACCTCACACACCAAGGATAGGGGAAGTAATCAGTGGTGACCTTCAGACAGCAATCTGTCTGTCAAATACCATGGCATTGTCTTCTGGGGTTCTCTATTCTAGGCCTTTGCCTTCTTTGTGGGTTTCAGGTCATGAACGAGAAGCTACAACGTCAGGGGATTCCTGGCTGTATTGAAGGTAGCCAGTGACCATAGCAAGATCAGTCCCATCCACTGTTAACTTTGTCATTTACAATTTGCAAAGCTTATTAGTGGAACATTTTCATTTTGGGCCTCTGTGTATTTAAAGGTTAGGTTTTTACCACCAGCAAACCCCAAGGATGACACATGCATATTCAAGGCTGCGGATTTCTTATGTAGGTTGGAGGACTTCATAACTTTGTCTGAGGATCATCAGGGTTTATTTGCATTCAGTCCTAGGGCCCTTTGCAAATTACAAAAAGAACTTCATAGCTGAAAGGAAAGGGGATAGAAAATATTAGGGAGGACAGCAGGAGTTTAGTGAGGGCATAGTATACTAATAAAAACAAGCATTGGCAATGCCAATAGCTCTGTCTTTAAAGTGAGAAAACGTGCAAACACAAGCTTACACAAGTGTGCAACTATGTAGGCGTGTGTTTGCATGTGCTAGCATGTTAAAGCCAGATCTATTGGCATTGTTAGTGTCATTCCTAGTGTGTATTTCTGCTCCATCAGGTGAACAAAGTAGGTTGGCTTGTCTGTGCATGATGCAGCACGGGCTATGGGAATTATATTGGAACTCTTATGATCTCTTTATGTTTTACTCCTCAATCTGTTTTTTAATTTTCAGTCACTAGACATTACAAATTTAGATAGTAAAGTATGGGTATTGTCATTAAAATTATACCTCCATTGTGACACAATACACAGCGGCCCATGCGGATTACACCTTTTACAGGCAATCCTTTTCAGGGTTGTTTCCATTCTCCAAGGAAATAATTTCCTTCGCTATGTGCAAAGCTAATTGAGGCACACACAATACTACAACGAGAAACAAGAGCTCTAGATGTTGGTAAGCCACAAGTACACCCCAAACATCCCATCAATATAGCCATGTTGGCCAAGCATATCACTTATATGGGCAAATGTAACAAATAATAAAGGCTCCTGGCGTGCAGCAGACAGCAGTGTCCAGCACACACAAAGCATAACCACACCTCCTTGGCAAGTGAGAAGAGGCATCAGTGGGTGTAAATGAACCTGAATCTAAAGAAATACACATGCAGCAAGCCTTTGGAAATAATTATGTAACAAGTGAAATCTGAAGAAAAGAGCACTGCAAAAAATGGAGCCAGTGAGAAAAAACACAAGGAGGAAAGATAAATAATAGAGAAAAGACAGAAAAAGAAGATTAAACAAACACATGGATGGGGAAAACGAATGTATAAATAGAGGTGAAAGTAAAGAATAAAGGGAGCAGGCCCAGGTTCAGAAAGAAACAGACCAGGAAGAAGAGAGGCGAGCTGAGGAGCATTTGACTTGATGCACCTGGCAGAGTTTGCTTCGGCTACAAATAACTAATTTTTGCACCTCAAAGACGCTTGAAGATTACCTGGGGCACAGAGCTCACGAGCAGTTGATCCACAAAAAGACAAAAATGTCCTGCCCGTATTTTAGTAATGAGGTGATGTGTAAGGCTGTGTGAAGGCTCTTGATTTCACTTGCGCAGTTTCCTTTTCTCTTTCATCATTTGTCACTGTTATCCCATCTTTTCTTTCTCCTTCTTTTCCCATTTGTTGCCTTTCTCTCGTTGATTCTGGATCTCAGTCTGGTGATAAAAAGCAATTCCCATGCCCCAAAATGGAGTCCTGGAAGGAGCCCACCTCATTCTACTTCCGATACAAATTAAGCACGGGTTTTTGAGCTGCTGTAGGCTGTCTGGCTGGTCTGGCGTCCATCTTATTGCAGCCACAGCTTGTACTTCACAGGTCTTTAAAAGACCATTTACGTTTTAATGAGGCTTTGTTTTTTTCCGCTACTTCTTAGAGCCCCTGCATCTCCACTCTGCCTATTGCTGGAAGAATTAGCCCCCCTCCCCCACCAATTTTTTATTAGCCCCCCCCCCCCCCTTCCCGTAAATTTAGCTCTAGTTGCACCTCTGATGTCTGTTGCTAACAGATGGACCAAAACCTGCAATTACAGTTGTGCTTTTGATGAAAGAAGATATTGGGCCTCATGTAGGTAAATAAATTTTACCGGTTCTTAAATACCGAGCCGTACCGAATCGGTAAATTAGAATCGGTAAGTTATATGTAGGTAAAAATTCGGTAACAGTTACCGATTCGGTAACATTCGGTAAATACGAATCGGAATTCACCGATTCGGTAAATACCGAGGTGATAATTACCGAATCGGAAAATACCGAGGTGGTATCTACCGATTCGGAAAATACCGAGGTGGTATCTACCGAATCGGAAAATACCGAATCGGTATGTACGGATTCGGTAAATAACATCACATGACTTGACGAAACAGCTAATCCTGTGCAACGACAGCCCACCCAACCAGGAACTGCCCACACCCAGGCAGGTGTACACAATTAGCCGACGTGGCCACACCCAGGCAGGTGTACATAATTAGCCGACCCTGGAGAGGCTTGGAGTGCAGAGGAGAGGCAGGGAGCAGTTGCATGTGCGAGCGGGAAACGAACAGCATGTCCAGCCAGAGAACACAGAAAGACGGAGGGGAAAGGAGGAGGAAGCTCAAATTCAGCCCCAAGGAACTCCAGGTGCTGGTGGAGGAGGTGGTGAAGCAGCACCAGAAGCTGTTTGGGAGGCAATCCCTGCAAGTGCCTGAGGCCGAAAAGCGCAACATATGGCTGGCCATCCAGGCGCAGGTCAATGCTGTGGGAGTGACCCACAGGGACATTGAGGTCCTCAAAAAGCGCTGGTATGACCTGAGGATTGTGACCAAGAGGAAGATGGGCGACATCCAGAAGGAGGCCAGCCAGACCGGAGGTGGAACCAACAGGGCACCTGCCCTCACCGAACTGGAGGAGCTGGTGGCGGCCACAATCGAGCAAGAGAGCGTCGTGGGTCTTGGGGACGCCGACAGCTCTGCCAGAGCCGCAACACACCAAGGTAAGACGAAAGCACAGCAATGTAGCCTCCCCTACCCCTATCCCACATCCCCCATTGTGAAACGAGAATCACACTGCAGTCCACACGTGTCAGTGCAGACAGGCAATGCATTCCGGGAGATGTAGTCAGGGCAACACTAACCATGACGTAAATGTCACAGGGCAACAAGGCATGTCACGCACTCGAGGCACAAGGAGACAGAGGACAGATTGGAATGTGAAATGATTTATTGTGACGCTTGCAATGCAGCCCTTCGGGGACACTGAGCCAATGTTGTTTTTCTGTCCACAGATGTGACATCATGCAGTACAGGGCATGCTGCAGGGGAGACGGCACACCGGCCACAAAAATCACCTCTAGCCAGCACGAGTTCAGACCAGGGAGCAGGCCCACTGGCAGCCGAACCACCAACACAGCCAGCCTCGCCGCACACAGAGCCAGCATCACCTCACCGAGAGCCAGCATCACCACAACCACAGCCAGCATCGCCACTCATGTTCGAATCACCGGCCACATCTCCGCTTGCAGGTGTGAGAATGAGGAGGCGTCCAGCAGCCAGGCTACGAGCCTTCGACACCTCGTCAGACGACAGCATGGGCCCAGAAGACCGCACCGGGCACCAGGAAGGGAGCCATCCCACTGTGCCCCACACCTCACAGGCAGCACAGACGGGAGCAAGAGGGCGCCGCAGGTCGCGTGTCCAGAGTCCACCAGCACCCACTGACGGCCATGGTGTCTTCTTGGGGCTCGAGGGCCAAATGTTGAAGCAACAGCGCCTGCAATCAAAGGCAGTTATGTCAGTCCAGAGGCACATGCGGGTGATGAAGACAAGCTTAGTCAACATGGACACAAACATTGGCGGCATGGCTGCGGGCATTCGGGACATGTCCCAGTCAATCCAGCAGTTGTGCAGCAAATTAGATGCTGACATCGAAGCACGGCGCCGGGAACGCCAGAGAAGGGACACTACCAGCAGGGCACTCAACCGTCTGGCAACTGCGACTTCCCTACTTTGCCGGCGCTCTGTGACGATGCAGGAGGGCCTAACACAGTGCTGCAGCGACCTGTCTCGGGGGATGGTGCAGGTGACAAGTGCACTAGGGGTGCTATTGACTAGTCAGGCGTCGACAACTGCTGCAGGGGATGCTGCGGAGAGCATCGACACCAGCAGCAGCATCACACCCCCCGTCCCCGAAGCACGCAGGAGCAGCAGGCGGCTTGGGGTTGGCTCTAGTGAGGATGCACAGGCCGTGCAATCCACCACTGCAGCGCGTATGCGCAAACATTGATGTGGCCCTGCTTAGCCACTTCCCATTGGGTGACGTAACCCTGGACATACTCCTTGTATAGATGGTATATTGCCAGATTGGCCTGTTCATGTGTTCATGGCGTGGTGCCACATTAAACTACGTCATGACTTCTCACAACTCGCTGTGTCCCCTCACTTACTCAGAAATAGTTGCATGTGATCTCTGCCCGTCTCTCTCTCCCATCGATTGCAGTTGGCACTCTAGCTGCGCTGCCCTCTGGCTGGCCTGACTCATCCTCGTTGTCCTCAAAATATGTTAGTTCCACATCTGTACCTTTTTTCGTGGAAAGGTTGTGCAGCATTGCACAAGTGGCAATAATCTTGCAGCAGGTGATGGGTTTGTACTGGCGTGCGCCTCCGCTCTTGTGGAGGCAGCGGAACCTGCTCTTCAGTAGTCCAAACGTGCGCTCCACCACATTGCGTGTTGTTTTGTGGGCCACGTTGTATCGTCTCTCACTCTGGGTTGCTGGGTGTAGGTAGGGAGTGAGGATGAATGAACGGCATGCATATGCACTGTCGCCTGGATGAGTAAAAGGGAACCATCAGTTACATGCCTCTATACACTCTGATTTGCAGGTTTCAAGGGGCGTCACTGTTACTTACCCAGCAGGTATCCCTCTCCGAATTCGCCGGCACTCAGTCGTGTGTAGATCCCACTATTCTGGAAGATGTAAGAGTCGTGGGTGCTCCCAGGAAACTTTGCAACAATATCTGTGATGATGTTCCCTGCATCACAGATCACCTGCACATTGATGGAGTGGGTGGACTTCCTGTTCCTGTAGATGTGCTCTGTATCAGCTGGTGGACAGATTGGGATGTGTGTACCATCAATACAGCCGATGACATGGGGGAACTGTGCCATGTGATAAAAGTCTGTTTTTGTTTTCTGCAGTGCAGCCTGTGTGTTTGGGAAGCTTATGTAGTGGTGCATTCTCTGCATCATGGCATCCAGGAACTTCCTGAAGAAACGGGACAGGCAACTCTGGGATACACCACCCACCGCAGCTATCACCACCTGATAACTGCCGGATGCCAGTAGATGTAGGCTGCAGAGCACCTGCACATGTGGTGGTATGGCGTGCGCCCTTCTTGTTGGCTGGTCCAGGAGTGGGTGCAGGTCCCTTATCAGGTCCATGATGGTTTCGGGGTGTAGCCTGTACCTCTCATGTATCTCTGCATCAGTCAGCTGTAATAGTGTGATGCGCTGTCTGTAGATTTGTTCCTCCCGTCGCCACACCCTCAGTCCTGCTGCCTGTAGACGTAGGCGCCTTGCAATGACGTACATGGCGGCCATGTTGTCCACGCTGTTGCATTTTGGGATTGCTTATGTGCATTGTTGATGGTTACCACCTGCTTTCAATCCGTGTTAATTACCGACTCTTATTTACCGATTTTCCTGGATTTCTTAATTACCGACTGCTCCTACATGTCATTTTAAATTTTTACCACTTCATATTTACCACTTCATATTTACCGATTCGTTAATTATGTATTCGGTAAATATGAATCGGTATTTTAGAATTCGGTAACTATGAATCGGTATTTACCGCCTCATATTTACCGAAAAGTGGTTTTTGGACTCCTACATCTCACTTGTCTGAATACCGGTCGGTAACGGCATATTTACCGAAAATCGGCCGTTACCGACCGGTATTTCGCTACCTACATGAGGCCCATTGTGTGGTAACTCACAAACTAAGGAGAAAGAGAAGGGCAAGCAACTGCACAGACAGCAACTGAAGGCAAGCAGCAGCATGGGATGGAATGGGGCAAGCAACAGCATGGAGTTGGGCAGCTGGTGCTGGCAAGCAAAACCACAGACAGCAAGTGGGGCAAGCAACAGCAGCAAGGGGGGTCAAAAGCCCATGGGTAAGGAAGGGTGGAGAGTAGCACAGGAGGGAGACAACCTTCAAAAACATGTACTCTATGGAGTACTTCAACAAAAGGAAAAAAGTAGCTGCAAATGCACAAGCAGTGGACGGACGCAAGTACTTGGTCATGCTTCAGGAGAGGGACAAATAAATAAAGAGTAAGGGAAGCCGGCACATGCTGACCAAAGAGAAGAAAGCAAATCGGAATGACGATGAAGCCAAGCAAAGGTAAGAGATGGGCAGGCTATAAGCCCACTGTAGGTTAGCAAAATGCCTTGCAAGCGACAGCACATGCACTGTATCAGGTCAGACCTAAAGAAGGGGGCAGAAACAAGGCAGAGCTGCCACTGAAAATTAGAGCGCTTATTCCCTGAAACCCCCTCTATAGTAAATTATCAGGAATAGGATTTCAGAGTACCTTCTTTTTATCATTGTAGGTTTTTTCCCCCAAAGATCCTGACCTAGCCCTTTTCCCCCTTGGCTTGGTGTTCAATTTGTGATTTATATGGTAATTTGGTTCAAAGGCACAGTTGATTGGGAATGGGTATCACACTACATTGTACACAGTGCTGAGATTGCTATGAGTATTCAGTTATAACATCTGCAATATTTCAAGTTCTGAGCCTACAAGCTTCACAATGCTTAATTTACCCCCACATTTCTCCAAAAATTAGATGCCTGATACTAACTAAGCAATGTTTTATGAAAGGCTGCACTCCTCGAATGTGGGCCACTTTTTATGGGTTGCCCAGGCCAATTTTTGGTCCCAATCTGACCATGCTCATATACTCAGCCTTCACACAGCCTTACACATCACCTCATTACTAAAATACGGGTAGGACATTTTTGTCTTTTTGTGGATCAACTGCTCGTGAGCTCTGTGCCCCAGGTAATCTTCAAGCGCCTTTGAGGTGCAAAAATTAGTTATTTGTTGCTGAAGCAAACTCGGCCAGGTGCATCAAGTCAAATGCTTCTCAGCTCGCCTCTCTTCTTCCTGGTCTGTTTCTTTCTGAACCTGGGCCTGCTCCCTTTATTCTTTACTTTCACTTTTTTTCTCTATTTATACATTCGTTTTCCCCATCCATGTGTTTGTTTAATTTTCTTTTTCTGTCTTTTCTCCATTATTTATCTTTCATCCTTGTGTTTTTTCTCTCTGGCTCCATTTTTTGCAGTGCTCTTTTCTTCAGATTTCACTTATTACATAATTATTTCCAAAGGCTTGCTACATGTGTATTTCTTTAGATTCAGGTTAATTTACACCCACTGATGCCTCTTCTCACTTGCCAAGGAGGTGTGGTTATGCTTTGTGTGTGCTGGACACTGCTGTCTGCTGCACGCCAGGAGCCTTTATTATTTGTTACATTTGCCCATATAAGTGATATGCTTGGCCAACATGGCTATATTGATGGGATGTTTGGGGTGTACTTGTGGCTTACCAACATCTAGAGCTCTTGTTTCTCGTTGTAGTATTGTGTGTGCCTCAATTAGCTTTGCACATAGCGAAGGAAATTATTTCCTTGGAGAATGGAAACAACCCTGAAAAGGATTGCCTGTAAAAGGTGTAATCAGCATGGGCCGCTGTGTATTGTGTCACAATGGAGGTATCATTTTAATGACAATATCCATACTTTACTATCTAAATTTGTAATGTCTAGTGAATGAAAATTAAAAAACAAATTGAGGAGTAAAACATAAAGAGATCGTAACAGATCAAATGTAATTCCCATAGCCAGTGCTGCATCATGCACAGACAAGTCAACCTACTTTGTTCACCTGATGGAGCAGAAATACACACTAGGAATGACACTAACAATGCCAATAGATCTGGCTTTAACATGCTAGCACATGCAAACACACGCCTACATAATGGCACACTTGTGTAAGCTTGTGTTTGCACGTTTTCTCACTTTAAAGACAGAGATATTTGCATTGCCAATGCATGTTTTTATTATTATACTATGCCCTCACTAAACTCCTGCTGTCCTCCCTCCATATTCTATCCCCTTTCCTTTCAGCTATGAAGTTCTTTTTGTAATTTGCAAAGGGCCCTAGGACTGAATGCAAACTAACCCTGATGATCCTCAGACAAAGTTATGAAGTCCTCCAACCTACATAAGAAATCCGCAGCCTTGAATATGCATGTGTCATCCTTGGGGTTTACTGGTGGTAAAAACCTAACATTTAAATACACAAAGGCCCAAAATGAGAATGTTCCACTAATAAGCTTTGCAAATTGTAAATGACAAGGTTAACAGTGGATGGGACTGATCTTGCTATGGTCACTGGTTACCTTCAATACAGCCAGGAATCTCTATCCCCTGACGTTGTAGCTTCTCGTTCATGACCTGAAACCCACAAAGAAGGCAAAGGCGCAGAATAGAGAACCCCAGAAGACAATGCCATGGTATTTGGCTGACAGATTGCTATCTGAAGGTCACCACTGATTACTTCCCCTATCCTTGGTGTGTGAGGTCTCAGGTGACCACATTGGCCTGATATCTGCATCACGCGACATTACGTTGCTCAGGCTGTCAATAACAGCAGAGACTGATCTTCCATCTGATGATGAGGTCTGGTTAAGAGGACCACATAATACAGTGTGAGCAGCATCCCTGCTTCTGTAATCATGTGAGGACAGTGTTTAGTCTAAGGAACAATCTGGAGTGGCACCCTGTACCATGCAACTTTGCGAGTTCCCTCTATACTTGGGATGATTGTGTTACTGGCCCACATTCAAATTTGGCTGCCAGTAGCGGGTTATACACCATGCTGTACATTACTCACATGAGGTACACTTGCAGGCACACTGTGCATATATCTCCAAATATTTCTTTCCATGACGTGGGTGAACAGTGGCCTCAGAGCAGTGCCTAATTTGTAAAGAAATAAGTGCCAGGTCCCTCGTCAGGCGGTAACTGCACCTTTCAAAACCTATTTCCCCGTCTAGTGCTGCAAATGCCAGCACCAACATACCTACTAACCATCACACTCCTACGTGTGACATTTCAGAATATTTCATGCCCCAGTGCTATAAGAATAGCTTGGGTGGCAAGGATTAGTCATTTTTACTGTTTATTGAATGAATAAACAACTGTTGTTGTACGCATCTCTAAATTTGATATACAAAGCTACCATGTGTGACTTTAAAAAGCTTGCGCCTTTATGATAAAATAAAAGGGGCATTGTTTGATTAGACAAGTTTGATGTTTATGCTGCTAAATGTGTTATTGCTTTACCAGGTACTTTGAAATATTTGTGCCTTCATGCACAAACAAAAGACAAATTAATTTGTCTGAATAGTTTTTTTTTAATGCTGCTGCCTGCTATATTTGTTATTGTTTTACCAGTCACTTTGAAATATTTGCACCTTCATGCACAAACTAAAGGGGCATTGGTTGACTAAACTTGTTTGATTTTTGTATGCTGCTGCCTGCTGTACTTGTTATTGTTTTACCAGTCACTTTGAAATATGTGTGCCTTCAAAAAGAGAATTGTTTGCCTAAACTGACTTGATTATTGGTGCTGTACTTGTTATTGCTTACCAGTTGCTTTGATATATTTGTGCCTTTATTCACAAACCAAAGGGGGAATTGTAAGACTAACCTGGCTTTTTTATTTTTTTATTCTGCTGGACTTGTTTTTGTCATGCACTATAAAAGAAATTCCACCTTGATGCAAGAAGAAAGGGGAACTGTTTTACAAAACATGCTTGATTTTTTTGTATATTGCTGGACTGGTGATTGTTTTATTATGCACTTTGAAAGTATTTGCACTTTTTCCTTTACCTTACCAACTACCATTTGTATAGATTCTGTAATTGGGTAGCTGCTGATATGGTTTGTTTTAATTCTACATTTTGTGCTATTTATGGTGTTGATTACACTTGTCTGTAATACATAGGCCTTAAATATTGTAATTAGCATTGTTTACAAACTGAAAAACATCTGCATCAATGTTCTGAAACATCCAAGCAGTTTTCATCCTCAGCCACTTGCTTGTGTGTTTTTGTCCTGCTTACTCATAAAGACATGATGGTAGGAATTGAAATTGCTTCCTCAGTTCACGTTATTATCATGCACAACACTTGACTGTCACAAGTGTGTGGCATGCAGACAATTTGCGTTTATTTCTCTTGGAGTAGGCAGGATACTGTTTTATAGCTTGTTTACTCATGTATACGGTCAGTTGAGTCTGTGAAATTGCAGGTTTAGGTTAAGACTTTCAAAGTCTCAAGTTTGCCCATCAATATAAAGTCTAATTCCGACACTTCATGGTTGTTCTTTGTTCTTGAGCGATAGGCGGTTCCTGAGACAATAGGATCGCTCCTTGGCATTGCTCCGATTGCTCTCTCAGTTAATTAATCTGCTCTTGGCAATGTTACAAATGGAGTAGTTTATATGTGAAGAGTGTTTCCAACTTTCTTATTAGAACTTTCATCAAGACAACATAGAAACATTTAATTAAGTGCTGGAGGTTTCAAATCAAAATAAATCTGATTTTTGGGCTGTAGGGCAAAGTGGTAGGTGGTGGGCCGGGCTGCCTGGGGGCCCCCTCTATATACTTCGCAGGGGGGCCCCTTCAAGTTTTGTTACGCCACTGGCCACCAGTGACCGGATTTGGGGGAGGTGGGGCGAGGGAGAGGGGTCGAGGCGTGAGCAGACACCTCTGTTTTGACAATGTTAATTAACCATTACCTCGCAGTGTGCCAGGGAAGCTGGCTCAGCCTTGGCGGCAAGGCTGACCAGGGTTGAAGAGCAGCAAAGTCAAAGAGAAGCAGCAAGGACACACAACAGGCGGATGATTTGGTGGGGAATGTTTTGCAATGGAAGTCTGAAAGACCCTTGTAACTAGGAATGCAATCTTAATTATAACCTCTCTCACCGTCTTAGTGCCCCCGGCCCGCCTCACGTTCAGTTTACACTGCGCAGGAATATTCCAGACCAGCTCTGCCCCACCCTGAGGCTGAAGACTACACGCTGCGTAGCATTTGATTTATTTGATTGGAGCACGCATCCGCGTAACATTTCAACATCTACGTCCCAGCGGGGTGCTCGGGCCCTGCTCTCAATTCCTACTGGTGGTGTATTCTACTGCATGATTTCGAGTTGCAGTTTAAAAAAACGTTTGTTTTATTTAACTATTTCTGTGAATGAGTCTGTACTCATACACAGGAATAGTTAAATAAAACAACGTTTTTTAAAACTGCAATGTTCAAAGCAATTCAGCGACTACTGTGTGCTGAGGGGGCCCCTAGAGCTCGGGGGCCCCCCTGCAACACGGGGGCTGCGGGGGCCTTTGTTACGCCCCTGGGCACAGGTTTGCAACATCTTTGTGAGGGAGTGGGGTTGATTGAGTCGACAAGGTGCTGGGTTATGACTTCAAATACTCGAAAGGGCTTCACCACCCATAGACCACAGCAATCCTATAAAAATAATTCTGCACACCCACATCCTTACACAGGGATTTAAGTGGGATGAAAAAACTGAGGGGTCTCATTGGGGATTGGCCGCTGTAATTAAGGGCGTGGCTTAAAACACAAGCTAAAAATCTGTGTTTAGCATAATGTGCTGCCCCACTGGTATTTTGCTGCTTCTGTCCATTTATCCAGATATATAACACAACAAGTAACATTACACCTACAACAAGCCAGGACTATTGGCTTTGTCAACGGTTGTAAGTTGCATAAGATAAATAGGCAACAACTATCACTTCATTGTTTATAATAGTGAAAATGCTACTTCCCCCCTGTGGGCGAGATTGTGGCGTAAGGCTAGAGCAGTCAAGCTTTGAGCCCGACGTTCTGTGATTGAAAAAAAGAATATGTCGTATAATGTAACTGGTTCTCAAGTAAAGCGTTCTAAGTTTGCGCTATATAAAACTGAAAAGCGAGCCTCTTGAAGTTACATCAAAGGCGGTGGTGGGTTATACTATTGCAGAGTCCATTTTCTCTCCCCCTCGGGAGAGCCCGATAGTGACCAGTTTTGACACCTGCTTTTAATAACTGCCGGTGCTGAGCCCGGCAGAACCCAGCCCACTTAAAGCCCTGTTATTACATAAACCATCAGGAGACCTGCAGAATGGGCATATTACTTTGATCCAGCAGCCCCCACCTCCCGCAGTGCTAGATCACATGTGGAAAGATGAGGTACAGTTCGCAAACCCCATGGGCAGTATACTGTGGAAGGTGTTTGGGAGCTTTCCATGGGCGGTTGTGCACACATTGTGCAAATTCCTCACACCCTTTTTCCCGTATGCATACTTATGACATATGCAGCAGTTGCCCAGGCAGAGGGATTCCCTCATCTACATGGAATCACAGGTAAGTGCCGGCACTGGCTCACACTTGCAATAGGTCTCGCATTACTGAAAGTTTGAGCTTTTGGTTTTGCAAGTAATAAAGCAACGCCAATAGCTCAAACTTTCACTAATGCGAGACCTATTGCATTGCTAATACTTGTTCTGAAGAGCTGGCAGTTGCTGCTGCTTCGCAGGCACGACTGCATTGCCTAGCTATGAGTCAATATGTATGGACTATTTACAGGACCCCGCACAATTCCCCTTTGATCTCACAAGAGTTTTATGCAGTCTCATAGGATCCAAGATAGCCACCAATGTAGAGGGTATAGTTTAACCTAACCATATCTGCCGGCACACCAGTGTTTCAAACCATACTGCCTCCTCAAACACACCATCTGTGAACCAGCAACCTGCAGTGCACTGCCCAGGAATGGGGAGATCACGAGTCTTTTTGGAATTACTCTTGCCACTTGATGGGCTAGTGGGCAAACATGAGGGAGTGTGGATTGATTCTTGGTAGTCCTAACAGAAAAATACAGTGAAGCTTTGTGCTGTGAGAGAATCTCCAGCAGGTGATTGCTACTGGGCCTTGTGCAAGAGCGGTCTTTGGTCCCAGTTTAGGCAATGTGGTGAATACATTGCTTGACATGCACTTGCAGGAGTGGCTCTTTCATGGCAACTTAATGGAAAGGTTAATCCAAGATGCTGTTCTGAAGCACAGAGGATTTTTTCTGAAACAAAAAAAGGAATGAGTCCTTCGGACTATAAACGGCTGGGGAGGAGAGCTGAGGAAAACAAAAAGTGATGGCCGAATTGCATGAAGCAAAACAAAAGGTGATGGGCGGACTGCTTGATTTCATCTCAACCACTTGTAATTACTCTGGGAAGTAGTCTAAACCCTTGCTTTTTTAACCATCATGCCACCACAGATAGCAACCAGCCATATGTAAATCAGCCGTAGCCCTGTACAAAAAAAAGAACAGCCCACCCTGAACTACCAGACTAGGTCCTCTTCAAATGAAACCATTAGTTACTCCAGACCAGATTTGACCTCTATTTGGTGCGAGTGTCAGCCACCACAGAACTAAGATATCTTAGATTGCATTACCCGGTCAGGTGATGGTGTATAGTTTTTAAAGGAGCTTAGTATGGAGGCAGATACTGGCAAGAGTTTAGCTAGATTAGTATTATCTTGTCAACATGGTTCTGGCTTTTTGTTGTGCGAGTAGTGGTGACTCTTGTGGGTATTGTTTATGTGCATGTTCTCGTTTTTCTCAAAAATATGTGACGGTTGCCCTTGCCAGCTCAGGCAAATCATCCCTTAGACTGGGGCAGTGAAAGAAATGTGGTTATATCTACAGGGAGGGTCTCTGCCTTGTGCGGCAGAGCCAGCTGCAGCCCATCCTCTTTTGCGTGAGTTGTCTGGGTTTACCCTGGAGGGGCGCGTGAAGGTGGAGCGGGCAGCATCCTGCCACTTAAGCAACAGATTAGGGTCCACCTCCAGCCACTGGCCCTGATGGGGTGTTGCGGCTGGCTCTGTGAAAGGTTTGCTCTAGAAGAGGGGGGGCTTTCAAATCTATTTTGCGTATGAAATGAAGCTGCTGGTAATTCAGAACGGCTGATTTACAAGTTTTTACAAGGGCAGGTCTTACAGGAGTAGGCGCCTGGTTCGGTCACAGTTAGTTATTTCCTCTTTCTCACTCTCAAGTGTCAAGCAGCTTCTTCCTCAGCCTATGTTTTCTAGCCTTGGACTCTTCAATATGGGATTCTAGGGTCTGTGACCCACTTCATTTTTAGGACGGAGGCTGAGCAGGTCTAGTGTCAACTGGCAAAGGCTTGAAATAACCCGCAGAGCTCAGGCCACACCTCTTTCCATGCAATCTGGTTCACAGGGTCAAGTGACATGGGTCAGCGCTACCGTTCATGGAGGAGACAGTCGCAAGGGAGGAGGAAGAAGCTTGCGGGAGCATATGTGCGATTGAAGAGGTGGGCGTTTCTCTCTCATCACTGAATCCTAGATGTGGTAAAGGAGAAGAGTATCCGCTTTCTGCACTCCTGTGTCTCTAGCAATGGGAAGCCTCTATGCCTGTTGTGATGAGCGTTCTTTGTGATGTTGAAAATACTTGTTGCTGGAAGATGGTCCTTTACTTATGGGAGTTTCGAGATCCTGATGTATGTATAAACCCTATGGAATATCTGGTGCCAGCTTCATGAATAAAGTTCTTCTAACTGACATAACAGGTGTTTGTAGGCCCAGTTGGGGTACAAAAAGGAACTGGGCTTTGCTTTTGCACTACTATAGACCAGAAAGCATGGTATTATTGCACAGAAACCTTAATTGGGTGGGGAAGATTTACAAGAAAATGATCAAGGACTTTGAAAACAAACTCTAGGGTTAGAGACGAATAGGGATGAAAAGTGATGTCCAGATACCAGAAAGTTATTCCTCTAGAAATGCCCAGCACCTGATATGCATAAGTTCACCCTCCAGAATTCCAGGTAGCGAAGCTTGAGCGATCACCCTGTGAAAAAATGTATTTTCTCGGGAAGTTGCAGACTTAATGGCAGGTGAGTGCTATGGAGGGTACAGATTTGACTGAGGGAGAGTTAATAGACATGTAGGTAAATTGGTACCGGTTGTAGGAGAAAAAGGAGTCCCCTACGGAAAAGTGTTACGACTTCGTATTACTGCTCCAATTGTATTCATGCTGGTGATGGAAAAGTTGGTCTCCTTAAGTGTAGCCTTCCAAAGTGATGATCGGAGGTTAAGAGTTGTCCCTATCCTGACATTTGTTTATTTTGATATTCAGGTAATATTTAGGAAATAAGTGGCATATAATAGATAGTATGTAACTGAGAAGGGTAAATACATTCTTGGGTAGTTATAGCAGATAGGTCCATGCATTCTATTGGACACGTATAGTGAGAAGTAGCTGCTACAGTTTAGTAGTGAGAGTCTAGCACAGATGGCAAGATTTCCCTATGCATTTAGTAAAGAGATGCGGTGCCTAAAAGGTTTGAGACATGAAACTCAAGAAGAGTGAGGTGAAATCAGTTGTGAGTAAAGTGAGAACTGTGTCTGGGTTTAAAAGAGGTGCTTTCTTGGGAGGTCACAGTGTTCTGGTGTAAAAGAAAACAAAAAATGAGGTTAGCGCATAGTGCTCTAACACGTTTATTGAATAAATAGTCAGCAAGCATTCAAAATAAGCAAAGGCAAAATGTCAAATCAATGTACCAGAGCTTCAAGTCCCTAGTCCGTTAGAACATGTAATGCTATAAATCGATACGTTTGGTGCTACATACATTTATAAATGTTTTCTTACCCGCTGCTGTAACCTGCGCATCACGGGCCTTCCGGAGTCGACCTCAACGGGGCGAATGGAATGTTTTGTGGAGTCACTGCTGGCTGAGCTGCTCGGCCGGGAAGAGTTCTCCGGAATGTTTGTGGTGGAAAGGGCGCACAGATCGCTTGGTCCCAGGCCCCCACCGGGCGCACCGCCGCGGCCAATTATTGCGAAACTATTGAACTACCCCGATAGAGATGTGGCCCTACGATTGGCACGAGAAAAAAAGACGCTAGTATACGAAGGGTCGTCCATCTCGCTCTATCCTGACTTCACGGCCAGGGTGCAAGAGGCGAGGCGGCAGTTTGTCCCGGCTAAAAAACAGCTTCGTGAAATGGGACTGGACTACGCGATGTTGTATCCAGCTAAGCTGCGGGTTAACCGACAAGGGAAATCGCACATCTTCACGGACCCTAAGGCACTACACAGGGCGCTGAAGGACTGGCATAGGGACAGGCGGAGCAGCCCGGAGCAGAGACAGCAGAGTGAGGAGACGGAGAGCACGCTGGAGCTGCAGGACTGAAGTTGATGGTTTGACTGGCAGTGTTAATAACTATGCAGCTCTGCGGCAGAACTATTTAGAGGGTCTGGCGGGAAGAATATCGGGGTGTTGGGCACGCTTGGCGACCTCGGGATGGGGGGCGGTTGTAATTCCGTAGCACTGTATGCACAGGGGCCTTCTGTTACCAGCTAGTACTGTAGATAAGTGCGCGTGGGCGGACAGGGGGCTCCTGTCATCAGCGACCATACGAACTAGCAGGCTGTTGATGGGTGGTAGTGTCAGCGGTGAGTGTAGCGGTGAACTACAAGCGACGCCGGAGGGAGACTGGTGAGGAGATTTGTAAGGGGCGGCAGGGCAGAGATGGGTTTGCTGTAAGGGGGGCCAGGCAGGCGTTACAGCGATAGGTTGCTACATATTACGTACTGAGCGACCTCCGCCTGCACGTGCAGCCCACCTACTCTTTTGGTTAAGTTGTTCAAAGTCGGGAGGTGGGTGGGGAGGGTAGCCTATTGATGGGGCACGGCAAGGCCAAGTTGGGGGGGGGGGGGTCTGCTGTGGGAGGGGGGGGCGGGGTTGCAGTTATTTGTTTTTTTGTTGAGGGGGTCGAACTGTCAGTTAGCTTTGCTAGGGCCTCATCCAAGTACTCATCACATACGGCACACAGTTGTAGACGATAACTGCTATAGTTGGGACAGGCATGGCTAGTAACGGCGCAGGGAACGGGTTGCATGCCTCCATCAGAGTGATGACCTGGAATGTTAGAGGCCTAAATGATCACCGGAAGCTGCGCAAGGTGCAGCACTACCTTACTCGTCATAATGTAGACATTGCTTTCCTTCAGGAGACGCACCTCCCCAGCTGTAGCCCGATGCTGCGCGTGAGAGGGCTGGTGGGTAATTCGCATGCGGCCGGCTTCACAACCCATGCCAGAGGGGTATTGACCTGGTTTAACCCTAAGCTGGGTGGTAAGGCGCAACTGCTCCATGTGGATGGTGGGGGTCGATTTGTGCTGTCGCGGTATCTGGGGAAGGGACTGGATTTACTATTGGTTAATGTGTATGGACCTAACCATGATTGTCCTGAGTTTTACTCGGAACTGGCAAAGCGAGTTAGGGACTCTGGTTCAGCTCACATGCTATGGGGGGGATTTTAACACGGTTATGAATCCTGATCTGGATAGGTCGGGAGGCCCGACCAGATTGCAGACAGCTGCGGCGAAGACTATTCGGAGGGAAATGCTCTGTATGGACCTTTCAGATGTGTGGAGAGTCCTCTACCCTGGGGAGGGGGGCTTTACGCACTACTCCGCTTATCATAACCTGCATAACCGTATAGATTACGTGCTGGCGCCTTCGTCGCTCATGTCGCAGGTTCGGGCATGCCAGGTGTTGCCACGCACACTATCGGATCACTTCCCCATACTGGTTGCGTTGGCTACGCCCGGTAGGTCTATGCCTCCATTTGTGTGGCGGTTCCCCCCTTACTCCCTCCTTGATCCCTTGTTTAAAGAAGAGATGGCGGAGGAGATAAAGTTCTTTGACACCAATTTAGGGTCGGTGGACAGATTCCAATCGTTGTGGAAAACATTTAAAGTTTATATCCGAGGGGTGGCAATCGCTAAGCATTCCGGAGTGCTGCGATCTATAAGGCAGAGGTTAGCGTCACTGGAAAATAGGCTGCGGGAGGTAGAAGCGGCGCAGCGGTTGGAGGCGTCGGAAGTCATTGCAGAAGAGCTGAAGAAGCTACTGGCAGAATACCATGACGCTGCAGATGCGGAAGTGCTGCATCTCGGGAAGTATGCGACTGCCAGAGTGTATGGGGAAGGTGAGAGGCCTAGTTCCGTACTGGCCAATATACTGAAAGCGACTAGATGCAGGGTGTCGGTCACCAAAGTTCGCTCGGAAGAGGGGGAGTTGCTTACTGAAGAGGCGGACATTGCCGCGCGCTTCCAGTCATATTACGCTACCCTGTATGCATCTCAGCAGGCCAATATGGACGACAGCATACAAGACTATTTAGATCATATCCAGCTACCCTTCCTCTCAAATGGGCACAGGGAATTTTTGGCTCTACCTATAGAAAGGGACGAAATACTCGAAGCGCTGGCGGGGATGAAGGCAAATAGTGCTCCTGGGGCGGACGGCCTCACGGTAGCTTTTTACCGTTCCTTCATTGATATATTGCTTCCGCATCTATCCACGCTGTTTGACGATCTGTGCGTCACCGGCCACATGCCTCCTTCTATGAGGGAGGCTATTCTGGTAGCCATCCCCAAGCCAGGTAAAGATTTGGAGGAGTGCAGTTCGTATCGGCCATTATCTTTACTGAACGTCGACACTAAACTATTTGCGAAAGTGTTAGCCACGCGGCTTGCGCTGCTCACTCCGGAGCTGGTCGCCCCGGAGCAGACGGGGTTTGTGCCGGGCAGGAACCTCACGTATAACGTTAGGATGGTGTTTAGTGTGCTGCAGCATGTTCGACAAGATTCAAGGGCTCTCGCGGTCTTCCTTGATATGGAGAAAGCTTTCGACTCGGTGGAATGGCCCTTTATGCGGCGGGTCCTGACCAAAATGGGATTGGGCCCGTTTTTTTTTTAAATGATCGGGGTGTTGTATGTGGGTCCCACTGCTAGGATTAGACTGGTAGATCTGGTTACGGACGCACTATCGATTTCCAGGGGGATGCGTCAGGGTTGCCCCCTTGCCCCCATTCTATACGCCCTGGTGGCTGAGCCGCTGGCGCGAGCCCTGCGTGAGTATCACAGCCTGAGAGGCGTTAACTTTCCATCGTATCGTATAGTGGTCTCCACATATGCAGACGACACTCTGCTCTATGTCAGGGAGCCGGAGAGCAACTTGGCGCCAGTGCTGCGAGAGGTCGTGCAGTTTGGGGCGCTGTCTGGGTTAAAGGTCAACTGGAGCAAGTTCATTGCGTTCCCGTCGACGCCGTCCACCGCTCCGTTTGTTATGGAGTACCCGCTGCAGTGGTCGGACGATTCTGTCAGGTACCTGGGGATCCAATTGCACAGGGACTCTGAGGTAGTTTTCACTGAGAACTATGGGAGGGCCATTAATAGACTGGAGGAGGACGTGGAGAGATGGATTGGCCTCCCCCTTTCACTTTTGGGTCGGATATCCATCGCCAAAATGGTGGTGCTGCCTCGATTTTTATTTTTGTTCTCCAATATCCCTATAGTTCTGCCGCGTTCATTTTTTGCTAGGCTGACTCAGTCTCTGTTACGGCTGGTGTGGGCGGGGAAGCAAGCTCGTGTGCGTTGGGAGTGTACTGACGCTACCGTACCACATGGGGGGCCTAGGGGCGCCCGATATGAAATTATACTACAGGATTGCACAGGGAGCGCAGGCACATGCCTGGGTACATGGAGATGAAGCGATTCCATACCTAAAACTCGAGAGGTTGTTTGCAGCTCCTCTCCCATTACCTGCGGTAGTGTTTGAGACAGCTGATCGTAGAACTGGCTTCTTAGATTCTCTAAATGCTACTCGGCATGCATGGAATTGGCTGCTTGGGCAGACTGCGGGAGCGCTGTTATATTCTCCGGCCATGCCGCTTGAATGGGCGGTGTGGCTGGTCTCCTGCAGGGACGGTGGCGTTGTGCGGTCCCTGCGGGGATTAGGTATACACTTGCTGGGTGATTTGTTTAAGGACGGTATTGCTAAAACGTGGGAAGACGTGGCGTCGACATCGGAGACCACCACTCCGCTACAGCGATTTCAATTTCATAGGGTCAGAGGCGCTTGGCGGCAATACCTAGGTGAGGACATGGTTGAACCCCCTGAGGTGCTGGAATTATCGTATCTACTCAAGCACAAAAGCCCACTTAGGATGATGTCCAAGTTATACTGCATAGCAATGTCGCAGAGATCCCAGAAATATACTAAAGCTTGTTTGGCCTGGCAGAGGGACCTGGATACAGTGATAGACGACGCATGTGGTCTTATTGCTGTGCTGGTATACGTCGCATTTCGCTGCATGGCAAGCATAGACTTATACACTTTAAATTTCTAAATAGAGTATATAACACGCCGGAAAGGCTGCACAGATATGGCCTGCGCGAGGGGTCGATGTGTGAGAGGTGTGCTCACCCGGATGCAGACTTTATGCATTTGGCGTGGTACTGCCCTGGCGTCAGCAAATTTTGGGAGGATATATTTCAACAGATTGGAGAGATTGCTGAATTGGAATTAAATTTGGACCCTGCGGTGGCACTGTTAGGTCACTCAAGGGGGCTCCCAAAGGCAGCGCGTAGATTAGTAGATATGGGCATGCTGATTGCCAAGCGCAGAGTGGCTATTTGTTGGATGCGGGGCCCATTGCCCACGATGGTGCAGTGGAAACGAGATGTGCTCTATTGCTGCACACAGACGGAGGCGTTTAGTGAACTCCTTCCCCCCAGAAGCAGACCAAAGAACTTTTGGGGATTGTATGCTGAATATCTTAGGAGGGGTGGCGTCGGGGAGAAGCCTAGGGATGGGGAAGAAGAAGAGCAGGACCTTGCTGTGGTGGGTACTGATCCCAACTGAGTCAAGCTCTATGACGTCTGATGGAGTTTTGAATTGCTGTCTAAAGGGGGGCGTGCGTCCCGGGGCGCGGCTTGAGAACTAGGGGCCACAAAAGGTCATTAGGCAGTGTTCAATGGTGTATGCGCTGGTCAGATAAAGTAGGCCTGTTAGGGAGCGCGACACAGCAGGCAATGAAGGTGCCGAGGGCGCCTGGGGAGCGGCTGACAGAATTTTTTTATTTTTTTTTGACAGGATGGGGTGGGGCCGTTGATGTTAAGTTTTATGTAATGATTTAAAAAGGAAAACTTTTAGTCCCTAATGGGGAACAGACTACGAGACATGCTGAAGATAAGCTGTACTTCTGGATAGAGATATCAAATAACTGCATAAGTGTACGGTGATGCCCAGCCCCCGGGATGTGGGATAAGCCGTGAGGTGTAACGTCTAACAGAAAGGAAACGGCCGGCCTCCGGGTTGTAGGCGAGTGATAGTGCATGTCTGTGTGATTATTCTTTTCTCTCTTATCAAAAAAAAAAAAAAAATGTATAAATGTTTTCTCAGTGCAAATGAAATAGAAGCAAGAACACGTCACAGCCTGAACCCTACAGACGGGCACTAATGAGCAGGGGCCAGGCTCTTGTCTTGGGAAGAATACGACAAGATCTTAGAATACTGCTACAAATACTGCTACAAATTTCTCGAGTGTAGGGATGATTGTACTACTTTGTTTTCTTGTACCAACTTGTGAGTGAGGCTACACCTGCTAAGACAGTTTGTCAGTCTGTTTAAAATACTTCTAAATGTGCACTACTGCTAAGGCTATAGGAAGCTTCAAGCAGCTGTAGAACCTAAACAATATAATTCATAAACTATAGATTAGCACTTATTAATTGTTTAGGCAGTTGAAGCGCCGTAATGACTGGAACCACCATCCAGACTGGAATATCTCAATGGGACCATGGTGGCTGGTCAGGTTCTACCTTCATACATTGCTTACGGTGCTATTCAAGATGCTGACTTTGTCATTGGGTTATCACGGGGTTTCAGCTGCTTCCTTCATTTAGTCTGCCAATTTAATGACACCGGATCCAATTTCCCACATTAAAGAAGGGCGTTTGTTCTGATGTTGGATATATTGCGATAGGAGTAAAACTTTCTCAGTTGGAACTATTCTGCTTCCGCATCCTAGTCTATAGAATTTCCATAGTCAAGCTTGAGAAAAGGATGAAGGACAACATGCACTTTTTGTGACGGAAAGGGCAGACCATCCAAAGTGAGAATTCAGATTTTCGTGAAAAGAGTCTATAGCATCTTGACAGAAAACCTTGCAAGGGCCACATGTGATGCTCTTGTTAGTTGGACTGGCGAAATTCATCATTTGCTCTACGTTTTGAAGAGAAATAAGGAAACATAAGAACACTAATTTTATAGTGACTCTTTTGCATGATCAAGTAGCTGTTTGAAGAAATGTGATCAATAAACCATTTCTTAAGAGCCCGGATCCACAGTGATGGGGGACAGTAGTGACGAAGGACCTGGTGTGGTCCGATCTCCAGAGTGCGGAGGGAAGCAAGTCCTTCTTGGCTTTGATTAGGGTGTTAAGAGGTGCTGAGATAGTTTGCTATTGGAACAGAGGGGCTTACTTATATGTGATGAATGATGATACTCCGGTCTTCCATACGTGGCAGGCAGTTCATTAGACCATAACATCACAAGACCATCTTAATTATTGAGGGGTGCATGCTCCGTGAGAGAATATGTAACTGTGTAACATGATGATGGATGGAGATGGTTTTTATGGAAAAGCAGTTGGAAGTCAGCAGAAAGAAGTGGAGGGAGGAGAGTGATCTGGATGGTCAGTAGTTCTAAACTGTGTAACCGAGAGTTGGCAATCCAGGCTTGGACTTAAGGAGGGACTGTCTTCAGCGGGTGAGAAAGGACCAAGAGTTGATGTTCTTTTTCCTTCATGAGAGTATAGATTGGTGCCTCCTGCTCGGGGTGGGTACAAGGTTAGTCCAGCTATGTCTTGAGGGACGCGTGGGTCGCTTGTTCATTGTTGTAAATATGCACAGCAGAAGATGGAATAGTTCGGGGATATGCCTGGCGCTCGCAGAGTGTCTGAATTCTTTAAAAAATCCCGACTACTTTGATTTCTTTAAACTTGCTAGACTGTCTGGGGAGGGGATTTTAGGCCATGTGTCCTAAAGAACATGATTCCAAACAGGTCATTTTGTTGATGATCATCATCCACATTTACCAGAGCTTTCTTCGCACAGAAGTTTTCTCTGTGGAATTACAGACTGTTATGCGCAGCTATTTTCCAAAAAGAGCAGCGCCTACTTGGAATGTAATGCCATTATCTTTAGAAATCTGCAATAAAAAGGTGAAAAGACAAAAACATTAAAGGAGAGTATATGAGATTGAAGGTGGAAGCTGGGCTGTACATTTTGGTAACTACACACCTGTGCCTCATGCCACCACTGATGAGATGCGAGTCACGGTTCTGAGTGGTTGCATCCTGGTAGGCTGACACATATCATAGGGTGATACCTGATTCATGAGAAAAGAATGAAGTTCAGTCATGAGAAATTAAATACATTTATGCTATGTACACATCTGTCAGTATTAGGTTTGTGAAGGAAGGAGAATGGGTGTGAGTACTACTGTTTTATTGGCACAACACCTAAAAATGCTGGGAGATTATCAAACGGGACAGTGTGGCATCAGAGCTATATTGCGATATGGTCGTAGGAGATATGGTCCAATGTGTTTGTATCGTGGAGCAAGAGGGTTTATTTGAGGGGAATGTGGATGCCTAAGTATCTTCATGACTATGGTCATGTTCTTCCATATGCTTTTTTTCCTTTTAATAGGTTTTGCAGGTGTAGAGCTACAGAGAGTGGTGCCAGGAGTGTTTGTGAGCGTGTGTCAATGTGCCTGGGTCAAGAGTGGCATTGGCTAATATGGAAGGTGTTTGAGATCAGTCCTATTCTCCTTGGGGCATGGGATGCTTAAGTGGAATTCTGTACCATTCCAAATCCCCCCTGTGTAGAGGATATTGTGCTGAAATGAACAATGATGCTAAAGTGATGGTTTCTCTGTGCATGCTTACAATGTTATGCCCCAGACTTTGCTAATCACAAGACTCCTCTCTCTTGCTTATTATTCAGTCATTGCACGTGGCTAATTAATAGTAAAGAGATAAAGTCTAGAATTATGGCTGGATCAGGAAGACCAGGCCCACAAACTGGTCAACAGATTAGAGGCATTTTACAAAGTTCAAAATGAGTGAAACTTGAAAAAGAGGTAGTCCATAAGTAGTGTACAGCATTGTAATGTGCAGTCTCAATCACCTGTTGCTAACTCTGCTTACATAAGATGTGGTTGCAGACTTATAATTGACACAAGCACCTGGAAACATCTGGGTAACATTCTGCTCAATACCAGCAACAAATCCAAACACCTACAGGTGAGTAAACCTGAAACTTGATACGCATATTCTATCAATTGTGAAACGTACTTCCTAAATTTAATTTTATGGGATAAAAAATGCTCTATATAGAAAACGAAGCTTAAACAATACAGAGTTTCCAAGGAGGTTGCAAGGATGGGTAAATAGGGCCCGGTTTATAACAAGACACAAACAGACAAGCCTTTACCATACAAAATATTTTATTTTTTTACAGTTTTGCTGTCACTCACCAAACGCCACCATTACCATAATTAGTACTTAAATACAAAATGGCAAACAGGAATAAAAGAAAATCAGGTTATGACTAAAAAGTATCTATGGCAATTGAAGAAGATTAATGATGGATTAGAGTTGGATGACACACATAAATGTCTAAGAATACAGAACAATTCGTTTTGATGCCCAAGCAAGGAATTCCTCAACCCATTTTGTGCAAATTTACAACAGATTGCATATTTTTAAACTTAGCAAAGTAGCAATTATTTGTTAAAAGGAGTACATCAAAGTACTGCAAGAACATATTGGCTCATGCATTAGACCGTGAAAATGCCTGACAAGAGGTGTTTTCAAATTCCTAATGTTTATTATATGAAATGATCACTGTTAGCCACTTTGTTCTGTATAATGTCACTGAAGAGTTCGAATTGTAATGCTTTCTTGATGTGTTTTTTAAATAGCATTTATCACATTCGATCCTCTCCGATGCATTACCTGGTTTAATTAAGTATCTGTTGGATATGGGCCAGTAAAAATATAATTAACTGGGAAGACTTATATTAATGCATATGACTACAACGGTTTCAAAGCATGCAGTTTTACTAAAAATGCCAGTTGTCCAAACTCTTATATGGTGCCTATAGCAAAAAGCTTGTACTGTCAGTTCTTTAATAAAAAACAATAAATGTGATTTACTGCCGCCTTTGTGAAAGTGCATTTCTTTACCCATTGTGATAAATAGAAATCGCCCCAACATACTTTTATAATGAGCGCCTGATTGACAGTATATAAACAGTTTATCTACATAACAGAAAATGAGTCAATGCCCAAATACTAGCCACAGTTGTACTAAAAATTCAAGGGAAGTTAGCTGAGGTTATGACACGTGTCAACTAGATATTGAAGATAATGAGATGGCAACGCTTTCTGGTTTCTACCTCCATGCTAGACTTTAGTTCGTACCTTTGGTATATTATGCTAACAGGGTTACTCATTCTGTTGCAAACTCCCATCATGCCTGTTTCATCAGCATTTTGATTGAACGACAAATGTTGATGAACTCAGTACTATTGAATCATTTCTTTAGAACACCTATATATGTACTGCCCTAGGCCCATCCTTGGGTTTTAAAATAGATACAAGTGAGTTAATCTGGCGACCACTTCCCCTTGTTGTGGGCCCCGCAAACATAACATGCACCAAGCCACTCGTAATCAATGAAAAGATGTACTGGTGCGGATGTTAAAGATTCTGGAGTCCCACAGAAATATCATCTTTGTTCTTTTCCAGAAAGGATTCACAGTTTTGGAAAGTGGTGTAGAGCTCGGAGGATAGTCCAGCAATATTTGCAGTGATGTACGAGACAAATCCAGGGGTAAATTGGTTGTAATATGAAATCTAAAAAGAGAAAGTAGAAGTCATTTGCAATGAAATGCCACCTTTCCATCAGATTAATGATACCCCGCTTGATTTTTCAGTGACTGGGTGGAACTTGTTAGGCGGTATAAGAAGCCTGCACACATGTACACACATTGCTCTGTCACTAATGGGTGTTCTAACTCTGATGTCAAAGGGGCATGTATCACAGCATTTCTTAACTGGATAGAATGAATATAAAATAGCATATACTTTTACAGAAAATATTTTACAAAAACATCAATAACCATCAAATGTTTTAACAAAAGCGCTTAAGTGCTTCTAAGATCGTTACATATTGTTTTTTCACTTGCAGGAACTTACCATTGAAATAATTCTCAAATGTGGGAATTAATTGCATCTGGTATGAATATATATTATACTGATATGAATACTGACGTATCCCTGGTGAGAAGCTCTTAAAGCAATTAACTGAAGGAAGATAAATACGTAAATGAATTTTGCTTACACAACTTTGCACAACAAATAAAGACCAACAGTGGTGATGCAAATAGGTGTGGCCTTGACTGTGTTTTTAATGTGTTTTCATGTAAAGAAGTGTATTTTTTTTCCTCGGAGTTTTATATAGCGCGAAATTGACCCGAAGGTATCCGGTATCGGAGCAATTTACATGAGCACTGCTGTGTCCTAGCAACAAGTCTTGCATTCTTGTTATGGTTACCAGCTCCCAGAGTTCTGGAAGATGGACCAGAGAAGAAGAGACTGTTACTGCTGCAAAGACGGGTCTAGAGGTTGTTCCTCTTTACTTGAATAAAGTTCCAGTTCCAACTACACTGTCTGCGCCTCTTAAAAAGTGGCGACGAGGATGGGATGCTGTGTTTCCCTAAGGGCAGACTGGGAGGGTAACGCTGATATGCCATGATCATAACCCCTAGACACGTCTTTGCAGCAGTAACAGTCTCCTCTTCTCTGGTCCACCTTCCAGAACTCTGAGAGCTGTTAACCATAACAAGAATGCAAG
The DNA here is from genome assembly GCF_964204655.1 of Triturus cristatus. Classification (NCBI taxonomy): domain Eukaryota; kingdom Metazoa; phylum Chordata; class Amphibia; order Caudata; family Salamandridae; genus Triturus; species Triturus cristatus. Next base: position 703,110,775 of record NC_140586.1, read on the forward strand.
ACTTGTTGCTAGGACAACACATCTAGCACCAGTTGCTTTACAGAAGGACACATTCATTTTTGTTAGGCACGGGGAGATTAAGTGATTTGCCCAGAATCACAGGATGTTGAGCGTCTTGTCCGAGATACGAACCCGGTTCCCCAGATTTGAGGTCAATAGCAATTTTTGAAGTATGTAATACGAATGTTGCAGGCATTTTATAGAAGTGGAAACTCCCAGGGAAAATATTAAATTAGAAAGTAAGGGTAGGCCTGCTGCCCAGGCTGATGGGATGACGTCGGGGAGTGGGCGACCTTCTGAGGTTGGGGGACGTGGTGGTGCAATGCTGGAACAAATGTTGGCATAGAACGAAAGCGGTGATAGTTTAGGCTCCAACAATCCCACTCAGACAGGCTGCTGACCTGGTCGGGCACCAGAAGCTCTCCAGAGGGGGTGGGCAGAACTGAATGACCTTACCATTGGTGACTGCTATAGAGAAGGGACACTCTTGGTGGGGCAGGAGATGCAAAGAGATCTGGACCTCCCAGACACGTATTTCCTATTATAAGGGAAAATAGTGGGTACGGTGCAAGAGCTGTGGGGACATGGGCACTCTGAACTGGCCATTCATGAAGCCCTCTAGCTATTTTTCCCTACGGGAGGAGTGGGAAGATTGCAGCCACGACCGGAATGACTCGGGGGTGTGTGGAAGGGGCTCGTGGGGGAGGTGGGGGGGAGGGGCTCAGGATGGGGTCATTCAGGGGGAGGGGAGGTTTAATTTTAATTTAAAAATATATAACTTATCTTAGCCAACCTGATCTGGTCCCACCCTGTCTCTGCTTCTCAGCTCCTCACAGGAAGCAGGCAGCCTCCCTCCCCTCCCCTAAGCCAATCACAACGCTGCAATGGCAGCGTTGTAATTGGTGGGGACGGCAACCAGAGGGCCGACCAAATAGTCAGAGCCCGCAACACTGGGCTAGCCACTCCTCCCCTGCCCTGTTGCAGGACGGCCCACCTGCCCGCCCCAACCAAACCCTTCTGCTTTCTCGCAGTGCGAGAAGCAGTAACATAAAATGGTATTCATACCATTTTATGTTACTGCTTCTGGCACTGTGAGAAAGCAAAGGGGCGACGCTCCTCCGCCCGCATGGAGGAGCCGCCCTGGAAGATGGACTTCCTGGTTTTACAAGACACTCCTGAACATGTTCACGTCCCCCCTCACTACTTGAGGGCCCTTTGGAAGACCCTCCTCCAAACCCATCTCGTAGATAAGCAATGGTTGATGGTGTTGGGGAATAGACAGAAAGCCTTTAGCAATGCAAAGCTTACAAATCTGAAGTTTATTTATCTCCACGCGATCTGCCCAACCCCTAAGCGGTTAGGGGAAATGTTCTTCACACTGTCCAAACTTGTACCAGATGTGCTCTAGCCAATGCCGATTGGGGGTAGGGGGAAGCACATGAGCGAGAAAGCAACACGTATAGCTGGGGAGAGAGATAGTTTGGTAGGGGGAGAAGCACGAGAGAGAGAGCAATATGGAGTCAAGGGGCGGGTATTTGGCGGGTGGGAAGAAGCACAAGGGGAGAGCACTGGATAACATGTACTCTCATGGAGTGCTTAAGCAAAAAGAAAAACTTATTTTCTAAAAGTGAGCAATGGAACAATAATAGACAGCCAGTCGGAGATGTGGTAAAGAGACTGTGCTCCAGAGGAGTGAGAAACACATGGTGAATAGCGTGGTACAAGGAAAGACAATGAGTAAGAAACAAGTCAATGAGAGTGACAAAGCCAATCAGTAAGTAAACAATGTGTGGGCTGTAAGTCTATGTAAGTTCTTGGCAAGTCCACAATAGGTCTTTTGCAACCAGATATCTTTGCTCTCTGGTGGGCTCATCCATGGTTCTTACTGCTGCAGGCTCTCGTGTGTTGGACATGTCTAGAGTGTGAGGAGGCAAAAATTTGATGTGATGTCCTTTTATGTACAGTGCTTAGAAACCAAAGAAGTGTGGTTGAAGTGCTATATAAAAACAGGTATCGTCCTTGCGGTTCTCGTGTGTCAATGTGTGGATGGTTAGAGGAGGCAGCTCTGGTATGTCCTGCATTTACAGGGCATAGAAACCCCAGAAGTGTGGTTGAAGTGCTATTTGAAAGCAGGTTATTGTTATTATTGAGGAGGTTTCTTGTGTGTCAATGTGTGGACAGTAAGAGGAGGCTGCATTGTGATGTCCTGTATTCACAAGGATTAGAAACTACAGAAGTCCGGTTGAAGTGCTATACAAAACAGGAGAAACCTATTGCCGTTTTTAGGATGTTGCACAGCAGTCCGAGCTGCTGTGCAACATGACTCAAAGTAAATAAAAACAAAGTGCTATGGCGCAGCCCACGCTGGTGTGCAATATCTTTAAAAAACATTAACAAAGCCAAATAGCTCTACATGAGCCATATGGCTTTGTTAATGTTTTTAAAGGAATGAGGCATTACTGCCACAACTGCCACCTGTGGACCGCAGGTAACCAGGTTTGAGTCTCTGCATCGGCACAACATCCTGAGATTCTGGCCAAATCACTTAAACTTCCTGTGCTTAAAAAATTCAAATGACTGTGACCTTGTGTAAAGTAAATGATGCTCATGTAAAACGCTCGAATACCTTCAGTTCGAGTTTGCGCTATATAAACCTTTCAAAAATAAAATAAAGGGAATAAGAGAAAGGAGGGTGTGAAACAATGGTGATACGGTGAGTGGGTGAAATAGAATTACGGGGTGACAAAAAGGAAATAATATTTTTTTTAAAAACAGTACCTTAAGGGGTCTGTGGCCAGTAGGTCACTGGCCACAGGAAGCAGTAAATGGTCTCTGCTCCAAGAAGGGACGAAGAATGAAGCTGGTGGTGAGGAGGAGACGCCCAATAGGAAGCAAGAAAACAAAAGCAACGTGGGACCCAACCAATGGTAAGTAAAGGGATGTAATGGGCAGATTCTAAGCCCCTTTTAAGCTTTTTTTTTTTCCCCAAAGAACAATAGCTTTTGCTGACAGTGCATGCGCGCTATAGGAAAAACCCACAAAACCTAGACAGGTTATTGTTATTATTGCTGAGGGCTCTTGTGTGTCGATGTCTGGGTAGTGTGTGGAGGCTATGCTGTGAGCTGATGGTTTCCAGGTGTGCTGTTTCGAGGTGCAGTCTCACTTCCTTGTACTGTTGCTGCCTTTTCTACTGAGCTTTAACACAATGTTGTTTCTGCAGCGCTTAGTGCAGTGGGGGGACATCTACCATGGACACTTGCAAGGGAGGGAAAGCAGAATGAACTTCTCCCTGAAACCAGGAGGCACTCTGAAAGGGCATCTGGGGAACGTGAGATAGGGGTTGTGTAAATCAAGCAGAGGAAGTGAATGTCTATGTGTGTCAAAGTTCACCGGAAGGGTGAATGCAGCAGGCAGCGGAAGTTCTGAAGGGGCAGTCAGGGTCGAACTAGCCTATATGGCAATCAGGCAGTGTCCAACGGGCTGGTCTGACAGGTCAGTGTGAGGGCCGTTATTCTTGGCAATTTGAGGGCCTGATTTATGGTCTGCTGGGCCGTTTTTTTTTACTGTTTATCTCCCCAATATTAAAACAAACATTGTCTAAAGCAATTTCAAATCCATGCAGTCTTCCATACCTTGCAAATCACATATTCTGCATATCTTTTTAAATTCAAAACAGCCCTGTTAGAACTGGGGGTCTCTAGTTGGCAGAGGTAGGTACCTTTGACCAAATAGGGACCCTTGGTTCTAAGTCAGGGAAAGGGGATTACACTACTGGACAACCCCTGCTTACCCCCTTGGTAGCTTGGCACGAGCAGACAGGCTTTTCTCAGAGGCAGTGTGTTAAGCATTTTTGAACACATACAGTAGTACAGTGAAAACACTACAGATGGACACCACACAGGTTTTATAAAAATAAGTATTATTTATATAGACTTAACACAAGACCACAAACCAAAAAAGTCCACAATACTGTACTCAAAATTGACTTAAAGATGGTAGAGTTAACTTAGTTCAAGTTGATGGTAAATGCGACACAGTTCTCACAAAAGTACCTGGATGCGTAACGCAAAATAAACAAAAGGCTTGCAGCGTTGGATGCGTCAGTTCCTTGCTTCGGGGGAGACGATGCGTCGTGCCTCAATGCTTGCGCAGAGTAGGGGATGCGTCTTGATCCTTACCGGAGAGGAGGTGATGTGTAGATTCTCATGCTGCAGCCCGGTTGCGATGCGGCAAGACGGCGCCTCGATGCGATAATCCGGTGCGATGCAATAAGATGGCACCCTTGATGCGACGATGTGAAGACGATGCGCACACGTCCTGGCAGCCTTGCGGCGACTCTGTACTTTGGAGCCGCGACAGGCCCAGCAACACACATCTCTGGTGATGCGACGGCGACCCTCACGGTTGTGACGCGCTTCTCCGGTGATGCGATGACTACACCTGCGGTGGCAACACGCTTCTTCTTGTTGTGTCGCGCTTCCAGCTCTCAGCGACACACAGACTTCTGCAGATAGAATGCTCAGCAAGGAAATTCAGGGGGAGCTGGTGGTGAAGTCTGTTGTCCCTGAGACTTCAGCAGGAGGCAAGCACAAGTTCAAGCCCTTGGAGAAATATTCTGCAAGATGATGAAGTACACACAAATGTTCCTTCTCCTCTCCTTGGCACTGAAGACACCACTGTAGGCCAACCCAGCACCATGGCAGGGGGGCAGTCCACTCCTACAGCTTCCGTTGGTTCTTCTCCTTGGCAGAGGTTTATTTTTGTTGTTCCAGAAGTGATCTAAAGTCTTGGGGTCTGGGTCCCCATATTTATACTACTTTTCTCTTTGTTCTCTGAAGGCAGACAGGCCTTTGCCTAGACCAAACCAGTTCTGGTCAGTCCTGGAGCACTTGGTTTACATGACTCCTTTACTTTCAGAGTGCAGGGCAGAAACATCAGACACACCACAGGAGGTGGAGCCAGCATTGTGGAGAGAAGGCACAGCCCTATTCAGGTCCCAGGTGCAACTCCTCCCACCCATCTACATGCAGATCTTCCTATTCAGCCCTGTGCTAACTCACCCTCTCCACTGGAATCCCCCCAGCCCCTGTCAATCACAGAACCAGACACACAATAAACAACCTAGCAGAGGCAGGCTTGGACAGTAAAGCAAGAAAATACCTACTTTCTAAAAGTGGTATTTTCAAACACAGAATGTTAAAACCAACTTTACTAAAAGATGTATTTTATCATTCTTAGTTCAGGCATACTAAACTCGAATTTCTACCATGTTCCCTGAGTCAGTTAGGATTATAAGATGTAATAATCAAACTGCCCATTCCGGCCTATCGGGAACAGGTAGCCTTGCAATAGTGAAAAACGAAAATGGCTGTAGTTCACTATTAGGACATGCCACACACACCAGAGCATGACCTACCTTATACTTACAATGCACCCTGCCCTTGGGCTTACCATAGGAGTGTATGATATGAAGAAAAGGGAAGGTTTAGAGACTGGCAAGTGGGTGCACTTGGCCAGTCAGCATGGCAGTACCAGACAGCACAATGGCAGACCTGAGACACACTTTACAAGCTGCTTCTGGGGGTGGCACAACTAGTGCTGCAAGACCACCAGCAGCATTTGATTTACAAGCCCTGGGCACACATGGTGCACTATACTAGGGTCTGACAAGTAAATCAAATAACCCGATCATGGAGTCACTAATCAATACATCAATTTAGGGAGCACTTGCACTGTGCACTTATAGCAGTGGCACAGTGCCCAAAGCATCTAAACCAGCAAAACATATCAAAAACAGAGGAGGCAATCAGACAAAAATGGAAGGGAGACTCATGCCAATGGTACCAGGTCTAACAAGCCGTAATTTGCAAAAGTAGGCCACTTTAACTGTCGAATTCACAAATGGGGCCACTTTTATTTTGCTGCACATGCCTATTTTTTGTCCCAGTTTGACCCTGGGGCAGTCTGCAATGAGGAAGCAGGAGTGAGGTTGATAACCATAAAACTCCTAATTTTGACCTATAAAGCCATTGATTGTTAAACAATTACTTCGTTTTGGTTCATAATTTCAAAGCTGGTGGTTTTACTTTGCAGTGCAGTGTTATTAAAGACCTGCTAACGTAGGATTGAGTGTCCCCTCACTTGTCTCCTTCTAGAGGCTATAAGGAACAGGAAAGGCGCTGCGGTTTTATTGCTAGTTCACTTGCCATACACAGGAAAAACGTGACTTGTTACTGTGAGATACAGTTTATTTCAGGTCTTCTCCAAAGGTGTGGTCACATTGCATGTATTGAGTACGTGTATATGTTCGCCGAGCCTATTTTGAACAGCTTTTAACGTTAGGAGTTCTTGAACACTGAACCTTGCATATTCATGTGGTGTCCAGTATCAAGTTTGGAAACTCCATGTGGATGAGTTCATATTAAATTAGTGAAGGAGGTTGAAACGTGTCAGCAGTTAATATGAGCGAGTCTCTAAGTGATTTATTGTAAGATCCACCTAAGTCTTTCTTTACTTCACACAGAATTGAATGAACTTTCCCATAATTTGATGGTGGTATCTCCAATTGAAGGGATTTTCCCCAGTCTGGGACATCATTTGCTGCCTAAACCAAAATAACTTATATATTATAGGTCTTTATTTTGCTGAACAAAAGGTAGAGAGCTGTTACTATGGACAAGGTAGACACCATTTATGTGTGATTTTGTGTCATTCATTAGTTGATTTATGAGCATTTTAATTGTATGTGGTTATGTCCTATAATATTTTCGATTGTAATCCAATCATCAATGTAATGCAAATACACCGTCAAATGTCCTTGTTTTAACACGTAACACATCAGTGCTTAAAAAATGTGCTAAATACATATATATTCACTGAAAAAACCATTGGGTTCAGGGGCGTTATAGTTAGCTGGACTTTTCACTCGTACAAAACCATTGAAATTCCCCCGTTATAGTTAGCTGAACTAACTATAACTCGCGCGCCCGCAATGCACTGCTGATGACGTCACATATTACATCACTCATGACATGGTCAGTGACATCACTGATGACATCACTGATGACATCTCAAATGACATCACTGATGACATCACGGATGACATCATCCAGTGCATGTGTGTTTTTCTGAAAATTACATATGTTTTATATATGTATATCTCAAGGTCGATGGAAGAATAAATGGGTATATAAGTGTCTAAATGGATGATTTGTTTTTGAAAAATTGATTGTATAACTGACTGATTAAGTGTATCTTAGTGAATACATGGCTTAGTGAGTAATGTTTAAATATGTAAATATCTGTATCAGTCTCTCACTTTGTGTACAAGTGGCTGCATGGGTTGGTGAGTAGCTACATGAGTGTCTATATAGGTTATTAGTTGGTTTTTTGAGTATCAGTATGAGTGTCTGTATGGTTCGGTGGGGGTATTACGTAGTGCATAGGTGCATGAATGAGTGACTCACTGTTTGTATGTGTTGAAGACAGCATGTGTGCAGGACTGTATGGGTGGATGAGTGTGTGCATGGGTGTATTAGTGAGTGAATGACTGTCTCAATAGTGTCTTTATGAGTAACTACATAGGTTTTAAACTAGCATATGTGACTATTGGTGTATATAAGTGAGTATATGTGAGAGTGAGAGATTGGAAGAGTTCCTGTATGAATAAGTATGTGTTTCTATAAGTGATTGTTTAAAAGACTAAGTATGTGTAAGTTTCTGTAGTAGTAAGTGTGGTGGTGTGTGTATAACTGTATATACAAGTAAATGGATGATTGATTCTTTATTAGCATGAGTGACTATGTGTGTGAGTAACTCTATGGATGAGTGGCGTTATGTAACAGAATGTATAGGTGTAGGAGTACATATGATGAGTGAGTACATGTATGAGTGACTGTATAGGACTGTTGGTGAATGAGTGGATGTGTATGTGGATCGTAGAATTACTGAATAGGTTGTTGTAACTAGTATTGGTATGTCCATGGTTTTGAAAATGTTAGGTTCTATTTTTGAATGTATGTATCAAAGGTTATATTAGGGGGAGAGGAGGTCTGCCACTCTATCACAAGGATGATGTCATCAGTGATGTCATCAGTGATGTCATTTGAGATGTCATCAGTGATGTCATGAGTGATGTCACTGACCATGTCATGAGTGATGTAATATGTGACGTCATCAGCAGTGCATTGCGGGCGCGCGAGTTATAGTTAGCTGAACTAACTAGAACGGGGGAATTTCAATGGTTTTGTACGAGTGAAAAGTCCAGCTAACTATAACGCCCCTGAAACCTATGGTTTTTTCAGTGAATTTCTAAGGTTTTTTAAATGCTAATTCCCAACTATAACGTGCCTGAAACCTATGGTTTTTTCAGTGAATTTCAAAGGTTTTTTAAATGCTAATTTCTAACTATGCCTACAGAGATAGGACATGTGAAGAAAGAAGAAAAAACGCACAGAAAGAAAAAAAAGAAATGCAGAAAGAAGCAACAGAAGTCCTCAAAGACGAAGAAAAGTGCAGGAAGAAGGATAACGTGCAGAAAGAACAAAAAGAAGAGCAGAAAGAAGCCTTGTTGAAAAATCATCCTGTACCCTCAACTTTTTCAGACGAATATTGGTGGTAACTGAGTCCGACTAACCAGTCCTAGAGCCAGTGCTATGTTAAAAGACACTCAGAATACAGTGAAAACACCTACATACACTAGGGAACACTATGCATTGGGGTTCCCCTGTGATTAGCATGACCTCCTCTGTAAGCCCCTAGTGTATAATAGGGCAGGGGATTGAAACTACCTCTTAAAACGTGCCACAGGGCGTGTTTGCACACGTCACCTCAGGCCCCGTCCCCTCCCTTCCCCACTGTGTAAACACGCCCTGTCGCCGTTTTAAGTTGGGAGATTAAGTCCCCTTGAATCCTGAGGGTCCCTAGGGGCAAAATAGCCCACTAGGTACGTCCAGTAAGCGCCATTGCAGACAGGTGTAAAAAGGGGCACGGCCTGCACCACCTCTCTGCAATGAAGAGCATTGGCGCTTACTGGAAGCACCTGGTGGGCTAGTTGGCCCCCAGGGTCCCTCAGGATTGAAAGGGAATTATTTCCCCAACTTAAAACGCGCCACAGGGCGTGTTTGCACACGTCACTTCAGGCCCCGTCCCCTCCCTTCACCACTGTGTAAACACGCCCTGTGGCCATTCTAAGTTGAGAGATTAAGTCCCCTTGAATCCTAAGGGTCCCTAGGGTCAAACTAGCCCACTAGGTACCTCCAGTAAGCGCCACAGAGCTGCGTTGCATAGAGGTGTAAAAAGGGGCGTGGCCTCAGAACACCTGTCTGCAACGCAGCTCCCTGGCGCATACTGGAGATACCTGTTGGGCTAGTTGGCCCTCAGGGACCCTCAGTATTGAAGGGAAATTAATTCCCCAATTTACAACTGGCCAGGAGGCGCGTTTGCAGAGTGCTGCAAGGAGGGGGCGTGGCCTCCGGCATGATGCAGGTCTTTTATTAAAAATTTTTAAGACGGAGGGTTGTGTGGCCCCCCTTCTTTTTCTAAATTATTGACCCTGGGGACCCCATCCCCCAGGGCCTGCACGCTAATTTTTTTTGTTGAAAAAAATAAATTTGTAAGGGGGCCGCGTGGCCCCACTCCCAAGGCCTTAATCGGCCCCGGGGACCCCAACCCCCGGGTCATGGCCTTTTTAAAAAAATCATTCTTTAGGAGGGTGGCTGCGTTGCCCCCCTCCTCAGGCCACTTATGGCCCCGGGGACCCCATCCCCCCCGGGGCCGGCCTTTGTTTTTTATTATTTTAAAAAATATATATATTTATAGAAACACCTAGGACATGCTGGATAAACCGTATGTACCTATCACCATGACGATTTGCGTGATATTCATTAAAAGGCGACTATGCATACAATGAATCCACGTGGAATTTATTTACACCGCTAGTGAAGCTCTGACGTGTCTGACGCCCTACCGTGCCTAATCCCGGTGCCCCCGCCAGTGGGTACTCTCCAAGTAGACACCCTTGTCGTTTATTTATACAAACATGGGTAGCTATTGACGGGCACATTTAATACACATGCACACCAAGCCATTCAAAGGGGATTCGACAAAAATTCGACCAAACTATGCAAGAAACCCCCCTCACAGTTAATAAAACACACACCCACCGCCGGATGTGTAATACTTTTTATGTTACTCTCTGGAAAGGAGACGAACCTCACTTGAGAGTCACAGCGTGCTCCTGGCTGAGCCCAATGCTATGTTACACCCACCAGTGCCCGCCAAGTGCCACACACCTCTGTGTTGTATTCCACCAGCTAGTGCGTATGCTATGACACTCTAGCCCATTTGCACTGTAACACCACCCTGTGAATATGTCATGCCACACTTGCCTTCGCACGGGTTATATTGCCCCATCTAACGTGCCTTCCTCGATGCCTATGTTATAACGCACAGCGCTATGCCATACATATTACAATCTGGGATCCATATCTTTGTCACAGTGCATATGCAACGTTACACTCCCCAGCACATATTTTATATTACAACTTTAGAGACTAGTTAGGTTACACAACACTGCCCTGTGCATATTACACTCCAAGGTGCATATCGCATAGCACGCGCTAGTGCCTGTGCTATCTCGCGCTCTCCAATGAATCTGTCATTGCGCACAATGTATTGCATATTATATTTCACGCCCCGGTTCATCTTATATCACACTTTTTGGTGAATAGTTTATACCATATACTATATCTAGTTTTCATTTTCAATCGTGCTCTCAGGACTATGTTCTATATAACACCGCGTCCACCTACCCTTTTCACAGGCATTACATTTTGCGATGGGGGGTGGAGGGTCAGGGGGTGTTTCTGCAAAGTGAGCCCGGAGTCAGTCACAAACGTCCTCTTCTTCCTAAATAAAAGTGAGATTATGCTGCATACTTGTTCATATTTTAAGTAGTTCAATAAAGTTCCTAATACCCACCTTCTCTGAACAGTTAGCTTGCTGCCCCATCCACCTCCTCCCTATCCTCTGTTGTCTGAATCCATGGACTAGCCTCCTCCCTCCTGCCATGCATGGTCTGATGTGCTGCCACTGCCCTCCATTTAGCATGATGAACCAGTCCACTCCTCCTGCCCTCCATTGCCCAATTCTATGGCCCATCATTGACCTCCTGCTTAGCCTCTGTGCTTAGCTTGTTGCCCCTATTCTCCTCCCCCCTGCCCTCCGATGTCTTTGTGCATGTCCCTGCTCCATCCTTTTTGCCCACCATGTTCCATGGACCTGCCACTCCTATCTACTCTGAGTGTTCTGTTGAGCTGCCACTCCCATCCCACCTGCCTAGCATTGTCAGATGACTATAACCTGTCCCTGCCACCTCCACCCTGCCTGTCCACATGTCATGCTCATATCCCCTTCCTCCTGTCCTCCATGGTCCATTTTACTGCCACACCCTTCTGCCCTCCCTGGTCTGTTGTGCTGGAACTGCTCCTCCTGCCTGCCCAGCGCGGTCTGTTGTGAGGCCCCTTCCCCTCTCTTGTCTGTGCCCAGGTCCTGACCCTCCCTTCTATCCTCCATGGTCCTTTGTGCATGCCCCTGCACCCTCCTTCTTGCCCATCATAGTCATTGTGCTGCCACTATCCCTCCCGCTTGCCATGCATGGTCTTCTGTGCTGCCATGGCCCCTCCCACCTTCCCTGTGTGGTCAGCTAGCTGCCCCTGACCTCCTCCCACCTTCCCTCCATGGTCTGTGTGTATGCCATCATAGTCTCACTATTGCTCTCCATGGTGTATCTTGTTTCTAGTGCCCATCCTGCCTGACCTCCTTGGTCATCTTGCTGCTCCTGCCCTGCCCCCTTGCCCCCAGCCGTCTGTTTCCATGTGCAGACCCCTATTCCCTCCCTCCTGGCTTGTCTGTTCCATTGTAATGCCCCTGATCCGTCGCTCCTGCCCTTTATGGTCTGTTATGCTGCAGCTTTCTCTCCTGTCTGTCCATTATGGTCAGCAAGCTACCATTGCCTCTTTCCCCTCTGTTCTCTGTTGTCCATGTGCATGGTCCTGTCCCCTCCCTATTGCTTTCTATGGATTGTTGTGCTGCACTCCCGTCCTGCATGCCCTGTGTGGTGTATTGTGCTGCTGCAAACCCTGAGGCCTGCCCTGTAGGGTCAGTTTGATGCAACTCTCCATGTCCCTCCTGTCCTCTGTTATCCGAGTCCATGTCCCTACCCCAATTCCTCCTGCCTACCAGGATCCAATGTACCATACTTGCGAACATTTTGAACTTGGTAAGAGGGAGATTTTGAGAAAAAAACTGGGGTATTGATTTTCCCCCTTGAGTTACATTGAAAAAGAGGAGATTGTAGACAGGAGACAGATCAAATAAAGCCCATTTGAGCTTAAATACATTGGACGTTTCCTGGCTGCAACGGGTCTGTTGGCATGTATGGTTGTACTACCACTGCCTCTTCCTTCTGCCCACATTGGTCTATTATATTGCCACAGCCTCTCTTGCCAGTCCTGTATTGTTGGTTTGTTGCCCCTGCACCCCTTTCCACTGCCCTCCATAGTCTGTTGTGCTGCCACTGCCCTTCCTGCCTGCCCAGTGTGGTCAAATTGTTGCCTCTGCACTCTCCTACCTGCCTTCAATTTTCAGAGTCCGTGCCCCTGGCCTCTGCCTCTCAACAGTATCCCAATGAACAACTAGATTGCTAACATTCTATACTTATTACAAAAGTGTGGAACGCCTGACGTCAGCTTAATGTAATCAAAACTGTAATACCTAAAGCATTTCCTTTAGACATTACATATATGAGAGGGTCTTATTTGCATCAAAATGATGGTTAGTGCTCTAAAAAACTAAAATGAGGACATATTTTCAGAGTTTTCAAATAGCGACAAAGAACTTTTAAATTATTTGTTATCTTTGTTTTTTTATCCAGTTGACCACTTGATTAAATGTTGCACTTAGGGGAGAGGATGTGGTGTTACTTCCAGAGCTGCAGACTTTGCAACTGGGGAACCAGGTTGGAGTTTCTGCCGCAGCTCAACATTCTGTGATTCTGGTCAAATCACTTAATCTCCCCATGTCTACAACCAAAATGAATTTGATCTTGTGTGATGTAACCAATGCTCATGTAAAGCACTCCAATACCTGACAACTCTGCACTATATAAAACTGCAAATACACAAAAAATACGTGTTTTGCACACTTCTGTCATTGGGCTACATGTGGGCTACATCTGGGTGATATTTGTGCTGTATTTGGGCTCTTTTGTCTCTGGTGGCCATCTTGGGAGATTTATTTGTTATGAAGTTTCCTAATTTCCTCATTTACTGCAGTCTCCTCAGTAGGAAATACTTTCAGTTTTTTTACTTTGGTTCCATCAAGAAAACATTCAGATGTGTCACACATTTGCCATAAATTCTGAATGTTAGCACTCTAGTTGCTCATTAGATCACTGTAGTAAAGCTACTGCTCACCAGGGAAGTCTGCTGCTGGTATTGAAAGTGCATGTTTCAGTCTGCATGTCAGAATTTTGTTAAGAAATAGAAGAGGATTTGACAAGTCAAAATGTGCCCTAATTTTTCTTTCTGCAGCACTAATCATACTTTCTATGGCAAAATGAACCCCCTCATTTTGTTCCTTTTTAAATTAAATGTTTTAAGAGTTACCACTTTATTCCAATCAAGATGGCTTCAGGTGTGCAATACGTTTGTCATAAGTAGGACTGTTAGCGCTCTAGTTGTTCTTTAGAACACTCTGGGAAGCTGCAGTAGAACACAAAGGAATCAACTGACAGTCTCTGCCCTTGTTGGATGTACATGTTTTACTGAGACTCTCAGACTTCATTCTCACATGACTGAGAAAGATAATTTGAATTTACAGAAAATATGCTCTCAGTTTAGCTTATAGATCACCTTCCAAACCTCTGTGGGAAAAGCATGAGAAAATAGTTCTCTCTCAAACATGATTCATGATGTCACAGCAGAAGGCTTTTCCACATGGTAAAATCACCTTAGAACACACCACAATTCCTAAAATGAGTATGGTACCATCAACAAATGATTTATAATGTAACTAAAGTCTTAAAACTTTCTATTAACTGCAATGCTTTTTAATGAGGTGCTATCATGTATATTGGTCCCAAGATGGCTGCCAACACTTCTTGGATGAAGTATCAGATCTCACGATGAGATGTGTGGATAGGCTGCGCCCAGATATATCTATCTTTTTAACTCTAATTTTCTCAGGAACTACTGAACGGATTTACACCATTTAAGCAAAAGGTACAAATCTGATCTGAGGACTACCTCTTTGCCAAATTTGGTGTAATTCCGTTCAGCAGTTCGGGCTGTAGCTGCGTCAACAGGTCCTATGGGAAAATGCATGGGGAAAACGCATTTTGGGACCCAACTTTTTTCTCGACCCCCGCTTGACGAATCACATTGAAATTTTCAGGATAGGAGCGGACCGGAGCTGGCCAAAAGTTTGGAAAATTTCGCGAAGATTCGTCAATCGGCGCCAACGTTATTCCAAATAGAATGTTGCGGATTTCCTATGGAAAATAGGTCCTAACTATAACTACCTACTGGCGACTGCCAGTAGGTTTTATATATATATATATATATATATAGATGGTGTAGCAAGTGTTAGATAATGTGCAAACATTGTGTGTAAAATAATTGTTGAATATTAATAATTTTAATAGAGTTGTATTCGATGATATAATGAAATTGCAAAACTTTGCCAAATCACGTGGGAGTGTAATTAATATTGTGAGAAAGTATGCCACATTTTCGTGCGTGACATCATTTTATTAAAATGTATGCAATTTTAATGTTTTCTGTTCTTCTTGCTCCTGCTCATGACTCCTCCCAATCAGTGTCCCTCTGCAAGTTACTTCTCTTCTCGTTTCTGCGGAACACCAATGACGTCAACGGTGTGCCAATGAACTATTGTATTAGGTAGTCTGTATGGTGAATGAAGCTTCCATTGTGTAAGTAAAGTATTCTTTCAAAGGACGTCTGATGGAGGTTCTGCTGTAAGCGTACTAATTCTACAATCCATTGTTAGAGAAATGTTTCATTTTGTGTTGTTCATCTCCGGAGTGTAGATGCGGAGGGAGAAGGTGGAAGATTTCTTTTACATTAAGAAATGGGTTGGTGCTAAAAATTTCAAGAATTAAGTTGGGATTTGGTAATGCAGCCCCAACCATGATCATACCATACTGAAATTGCAGAATTTATCAATAGCTTATATGAATAGTGTGTGAAAACTCATGGGTACTGAGAATCTGCTGAACTTTGGGCTTTTGGCTGTTTGACTTTTTGCTGGCCATTTTGCTTTTGGCTATTGGTTCTTGGCGTAGGCTGTGATGTGCCTAAATTTGAAATGAGTCTTTATTCTTTCATATTAGGATGCTATCAGTGCTATTTAAGAGTTTGACTCTTGGGGGTTTGTAATAATTGCTTAGAGAGTTTCACTAAATGCATAACTTTGAATTTCTGTATTTGGGCCATCATGGACATTTATGGATTCTTTCTCTGTACCTCATTTAATGTCATTCTGTAATAAACCCATAATTGCCTTATTTCTGATCTAAAACTCATTTATTGATGCTTATGTATTTATTCGGTTTTAATTCTGCTAAATTGTGAGTTTTTTGATGAGGGGTGTAGTCTCTTACTGCAAGATCAACTAGAGATTTGGATCTGAAACTGAATAGGGGTGTTCAAATATTGGGGTTCAGATGGTTATAGGGATTCGGCTCCCACACTAGGATCTGACCTGACATTTTTGTCCTGGGTGAGGATGCTGTACAAAGACCCGATAGCCAAGGTTAATGTTAAGAGGGCATTCTGAGTGGAATTTGGGCTGGGCAGAAACACCTGTCAGGTGCCCGCCTTCCCCCTTACTCTTTGCAGTGCGACTGAGCCACTAGTTCCGTGGGTGGGGAAGAATGCACCGATACGTGGCATACAGTGGGGCCCAGCGTGGGATGACGTCCATAGTATGTCCAGTTATACCTGGCAGACCCAGAGCACTTCACTCCAAGAGTATTGCAAATTCTAGAGGTATTTGGGTCCTCATAAACTGCCACAAGTCTCTGGCATTTCCATTATCCAAAGATGATCCAGGGCAGGGATGGAACTATACTCCAAGATGGGAACCCCTGGGATTCACCTATCTTGGGGGATGTTGATGATGGGGGACCACAAATCTGACCAGAATCCTCTAGGACTATAGGACAGACTCGAAGTGCTGGAGAAAATTCCTGATATCATTGCTGGGGAAGACAGCTCTCTCTATCAAATGGCCTATCTACCAAAATGTATTTATCAGCTGCAAAACATGTCCTTTGAGATCCCAGATGGGTTTTTCTGGTCTGTAGATGAGGGGATTCGGGCGCGGCTGTGAGATGGGGTCACCACGGATAGCTATGGTGAGCCTGACCATGAAACCCCTGGAATGCAGAATTGCCCTCCCCAACCTACGCTAGTACTGTTTGTTGGGTAGCACAAATGCAGATGGTTAACGATTGGGCCTTCTCCACTCAACAAGAACCTGGCTCCTGGCAGACAGACAGGCTGTAGACCTGGAGAGCTACATTCGGAGGCTGTATGGAAGGGTAGGGACATTATCACTGCCTGTCCTGACGGTGACTGCAATTAGCATATGGAAACGTTGGACATGGACCCTAGGCGGGAAGGTCAAGTTGATGCCAGAGACCCCACTGTGGGACTCAGATGTACTGAAAATACTGCAGGCCATAGAGGCAGATATAAAATGGGGGCTACTGGGTATGTATAACGAAGACAGTCTGGTGGGACAAGCATATAATACCATTTCCTGAATTACAGGAGCAGTATCTTTAAGACCACCAACTAAGAAATCTGCTGCGAGACTACAAGGACATGTTGCAAGAGGTGCAAAACGAGACAACTTTAGAGTACAGGGTGCTGGGGCCCTCCTGACCAGCCACACGGTGTCCCAAATATACTCCACACTCCTATATAATAGCCTCCCTCTACTGGACAGCCTAAGGCAAAAATGGGAATGCAGCCTCGGCAGACTGGAGGAAGATGACTGGGGAGGACCATGCCGCTACCCACGAGAGGTGACCACATGAGTGGGATTCCAATTGATCGAACTGACATTGCTCCACTGGGCATACGTCACTAGATCTACGCTATTCTGAATGGTTAGACTCTAAAACTAGCTCTGTCAAAAAGATTGCCTGTAAATGGGTAGCAGTCTACCAATGATCTGGGGCTTCTCAAGGGTTCGAGAATAATTGAACAAGGTGGGTCTTAAGATAATCAATAGTGGCAGATCAATTGGTGGTGACTGTGGGCATATGGGGGGGGGGAACAAATGCTGGACCGCTACACATGTCGCCCTGGTGGGTGCATGCTATGATCCAATTAGAAGCTGGAGGTGGGACAAGGTTCAGAGGAACACAGGAACGGGAATCTAACAGGGAATGCTGTATGTGGGCTGAAAACTGGTATATCAAGCACAGGGTGCCCGTAAATGTTTGCGAAATATGGGGTTCATGGAGCCATGCACAAGGAATAGAACCCAAGTAATCGAAAGATGGGGCCGGCCCATGGGAGGATACATGGGGGCCACCTTGAGGGGCATGGGGAGTTCATATATGCGGTGCTGGGGCCTGTGGGTACATGGGCCCACCGACCTGTTTCTACAGCTTGTGGTCTGAAATTAATGTGGTCGGAACTGGACCAGTATGCCTCAGGAAGCTGCTTGTAGCTAGTAGATGTTACAGTACCTGTTCCTGTACTGAAAAACTAATACAAATATTTATTAAAAAAAGACAAAGGAAAGCTTAGACATGTCAAGGAATAAGAAGCAAGCAAATTAGAGTGACATAGAAGCCAACCAATGGTAAGCAATGGGCGGGCTCTACGCCAAGTGCAAGTTAGTAATACGTATTGCATGATTTTTTTCTGTTTATTTCCGAATCTTTGTTGGAACAGCAAATACATTGATAAAAAGCAGATGCTTCATTTTGTAGGTGTGTGCGCCTACAAAAAGATGTGATAGGCCTTTTATTTCTTAACTGTGCTTTACAGCATAGGGGATGCTGTACAGCATGGCTAAAAAACATGGACAAAGCCAATATGTCCCAAAATCAAGAACTATTGGCTTTGCCAATACTTGTTAGAGAGGAGAGGACTCCTCCAGGACAGTAGGAGGCTTGCGTTAAAACATTTGATGATGCTTTTACCTTTCAGCCTAGCCTTGGCAAACAGCACATGAACAGCCACTGACCAACCAAACAGACAAAGGCACTCACTGCTTCCGAGTGTTCTTTCCACATGATAAATAAACATATTTCAAAACAATAACCGTACAAGTTGAGCTCAATACATCTGACAACCATGCCCCTACACCTCACATCCAAGCCAACTCATGGATTCTTTTCTTGGTGATTGACCAGCAAATAATTAAGAATGCTGTGTGAAGCAAAAAAAAAGTATTTCTATAACATGTGCAAGCTTTAACCTTAATAGATCACACCATTGCACTGAACTGAGAAGAACTAATTAAAAGTTATTATGCTGAACTAACGGGTTCTTTTACACGTTAATAAACGGAGTTTTGGTGAAATAAAATATTTGCCTAAGATCACACAATTTAGAAACCGTGATTTAGCCAGGATTTCTGGTTACACTTTGCAGAGTTAATCCACAAAATGTGTATATATTAGCCTCTGCTTTTAATGTTAATGCTTTGTTTTACCTCTGTGCATTTTTATTGAGTTTTCATTATAGCGCAAACACGACCGCTAGCTATTGGAGCACTTTACATGAACACCATTTACATTACACAAGGTCACATTCATTTTGTAGGCACAAGGAGATTAAGCGATGTTGAGCCAACATGGGTACTCGAACCTGGTTTCCAGTTTCAAAGTCAGCAGCTCTGGCAGTAACGCCACATCTTGGATAGAGGGAGAGTGACAGGCTGAAGCCACATGAAAGCTTGGATCGTTTTAGGCTCGAGGTTTGAAAAGGACCTCGAGATGAGTTAGAGCCAGACTTCAGGCTCGAGCTTTCTGTCACTTGCCCACCTCTAAAGAATAAACTGATGTAGCTAAGCATATGCGCAATATGCAGGCACATGAAGAAAAAACAAAAACAGAAAATGTATCTAATGTACAAAAGAACTGCCTCTAAAAATACAAAAAAACAGACAAGATGATAGACGGAACGTTTCACATTGGCAAAACATTCACCCCCAGTCACAGATCTGGGTTTAATCCATCGTTATTTTGCTCACCACACCACC
This sequence comes from Triturus cristatus, assembly GCF_964204655.1. Taxonomy (NCBI): domain Eukaryota; kingdom Metazoa; phylum Chordata; class Amphibia; order Caudata; family Salamandridae; genus Triturus; species Triturus cristatus. The sequence goes on from NC_140586.1 coordinate 703,130,083, forward strand.
CCAGTTCAGACATGGCCATATGCAAATCAGTCTTGACCCTGTGCCTCATGGGAACAGTCCAGCCCGAACTGCCAAGCCAGGTCCTCCCTGGACTGGAAACAAGCATCCTAGGACCGGTTTCGGGGTTTCACCCCTCTTGAGCCAGGACAGCTTGACTCTAGTGGCGTAGGGAGCAAGGGACCCACGTCTGGGTATACCCATCCCACATAGGGCAAACAGCAAAACAGACAAGATGATGGACGGAATGTTGCACATTGGCAAAACATTCACCCCCAGTCACAGATCTGGGTTTAGTTCATCGTTATTTTGCTCACCACGCCACCCCAGTTCAGACATGGCCATATGCAAATCAGTGACCCTGTGCCTCATGGGAACAGTCCAGCCCGAACTGCCAAGCCATGTCTTCCCTGTCTTCAGCAGCAGACCTGATCTAAGGTTGACCCACAGACCAGACACTGTCTAGGGTGGAGAGAACAGCCAGAGGCATGGTCGCTGTAAGGCCACGAAAAAACACGCCTGGCATTGGCTAGTGTATTTCAAAAGCGTCCAATAGGAGTAGCAGGGCGTGACAATCACAAGGCCAAAACTGCAGATAGCAGCAGCCCCTACACCGTGTCTCTACAACTTTGACTCACCCACACCGGCATCGCGGGGGTCGCAGCTGCAGGAGTCGAACACAATGGGAGGGCGGAGACAGCACACAGAAAACAGCTAAGAAAAGCACAATAGACCAAGGAAGAGCCACTCGAACACTGTTCTTGGGATGCCTCGTGGCAGCGACACTGGGTGCAGGCGAATGGCCAGCAAGGGGTCAGCACCACTTGCAGCCCTGGCAAGGCCTCAGGACCACCATACAGAACTTCAGTAGCAAGGGAAGCCTAGAAGCTGTGAAAGCTCGACAGCTAGAAAGGGGTCTCCAACCATGGATGTGCATAAAGTGCTATCAAGACTTAGGAGTAAATCAAAGGATCAGGGGACTGAATGCTAGGATTATGACAGTCACATGTTGAATTGACCTCATGCATGGAACATACCAATGACCATTAACTTGTGATAATTATGATCCATGATGCATGTTGTTGTTAATGAGCTGCCACCATTTCCACACTAGCAAGCTGTGTTCTCCTTATTGCTTAGGGAATGGTCAAGGTGGAGGCATCGGAAGTGGCCTGAAGAGAACGGGGTGGTAACTTGCCCTTCTGGGAGAGGTTAGGGCCCTCAGCGGGCCAATTGTGGGGAGCAATTTCTCAGAGAACACTCTTTAAATTGCCAGAAAGGGCTGGCAAGGAGTATATAATGGGCTAACGCCTGGAGCAGGGAGGACTAAATCAGTAGAGGCGAAAACAAATAACTCGCATTAGTCAGTGGTGTCACAGCCAAGCAAAAACAAAATTAAAATAGTACGCTTTTCAAAAGAGAAGATGGTAAGGCGCGTTGGGTGTAAACCGGAGTAGGGAAGAGAATAATGTGGTTGGTTTGGAGGAGGGCTGTCTGGCACCTCCTTCCTCCGCACAGGCACAGACAACACAGGGATTACGTGGCATTTTGTTTCCTCCCCTCGGAGAGACACTCTTCCCTTCCCTATGGCGGCGCGATGCATATCCAGGTCATTGTGGGAAGGGGGAAGAGAAGTACACTAGGGAAACAGCTAGACAACACACACACACTCTCGTAGACTACTTAACAACAAAGAAAAAAGTAGGTCTGCAAAAAGCAAGCAGGGAAAATACACAGTAATGCATCAATATTCCAGGGAAGAGGCAAACAGAAAAAGAGGAAGGAAACCTGACAGACGCTACAATAAGAAGCAACCTGTTGTAGGTTTAATTTACATGGAATATTTTATGTATGTACATCCCAATGTCATTGAGGTCCATACTTGGTTATTGGAACTCTGGTGAAGTTGAGTTGTGGTGCCTGGCCATGAAGGCGCCACAGGATTGTTGTGAATAAACAAACTATAATCTCTGGAGATTCCTGTTTCCAATTTTATACTACAACAATTTGGCAACGAGGTGAGTTTAAAGTTACATTATTCACAACAACCCTGAAGCGCCCTCATGACCAGACAGCACAGCCCAACTGAAGTGGCAGTGACTTCTGAGATGAATGTCCAAGAATATTGAAGGGAAATGTTATGGGTACATTGCACAACACACTCATGACTAGAAAGCCACCGTTTGAAATGATGAGGGGAAGATTTACCAGGACTGAGCTGGTGCCAGGGTGGAAGCGGACAGTTTACCCAAAAGGAACAGTGGGTTGGCTAATGGGGTGGACGCTGCACTTATAATTTGTGTGGGAGATTGGTCCAAGGTTAAACCTGGCAATTTGAGTCAAGATCTCTCTAAATTCAAAATGCCATTCTGGGTAGCAGCTCTAGGAGGAAATTGGGTAAGGCTGATCAATATGGGACTTGAGGCGAGTAGCCTTGTTTTAAGAAAGTAGGGTTTGCAAAGAAATGGATACTACAGCTGAAGTGTGTAGTAGTTTGTCATTCATGAAGGATGTTGACTTGTACTGTGGGGTGAAGGAGTTTCTTAAATGATCAGGTGAGCAGGATCTCGCCTGCTAGTAATGAGGCTGGTGATGTTACTGCCAATAATTCTCCAGCAGAATTGAATCACCTGTGGAAAGACACGTATGTGGCAGAAGATCTTCCAGACCTCCAGGATGGCTGGAAGACTTTGTATGTAATTAACTGCACATGCTTATCAGTTTGTTTACACTTGTTAACGTTGATTCAGCACGGTCTTTGTCTTATGAGTAGTGTGTATGCGTGTTATTCTTGTGGTGAAAGCCTTGTTTTGTGTTGGTGTGTGTATTAGTGTGGAGCTCATTTCCCTGTGGTTGCATGTATCCTATATGTATGTAATAGATAATGGTTTCTATGTATGAAGAGAGAAGATATGCTGTGACTTTAATTTACATGGAATTTTTTATGAGTGTACATTCCTAAGTCATTGAGTTCCATACTTGTGGTTACTGAAACTGGTTCAGTTGAGCTGTCGTACCTAGTCACAAAGGTGCCAGGCACGACCGGCACAGGTTAAGAGCGGTGAGACGGAGTCGACAGAAGACGGGAAGGTAAAATAAAATAAAAACATTTTACCTTGCGATCGCCGCATCGGTGATGTGGCTAGCACAAAGTAAGTGGTTTTATTAATTTCTTCAGTTTACTAGATCTATCCCATCAGCTGTTGACTACCCTTGCCCCCACCCCACCCAGACTCTTACCTGTGCCAGCCGAGCCTGGAAGGTGCTACAGGGTTTTTTGTGAACAGACTGACTTTCATTCCAGGAGATGCCTGCTTCCAATATTATACTACAACATAAACAAAGGAAAGTGACATTGAAGCCAACCAATGGGGCTCTAAGTCCACTGTAAGCTAACAATACCTCTTGCAACAGACAGCAATTGCGCTGCCAAGTATGTGAGAACTAAACAGTCACTAGATGCCAAGAAGAACGAGGCATCACCTAGAGGCAATGACCAGCTCCAGAGGGAAGTGTCAGGCCTGTCTGCCGTTCACTTATGAGAGTAGGAACATCAAAAAGAGGAGCCCCAAATTACTTGGAGATTGTGCAGTCAGCATTAAATGACTCCTCTTCCACTGTAGTGTGCAGGGTGTCATGCCAACCTGCCATTTTGGCAGCAGTGGTGGGTCTACCCACCTATGTGTTAAACAAAACTATGGTCTCCCGAGACCAGTTACCCTTGTCCTCCAGCACACCCCTGTCGTCTGAGACTGCCACTCTCAGAGTCGATGCCACGTAAAAGGTGCAATGGAAAAGGCAAGTGGTAAAGTATGTGTAGAGGATTTATGCACATGCTAGTGTTTGTATGCATCTCTGTGAATATGTGTGCGTGCATGTGTACTTGTATGTGTTGGTGTGTATGTGGAATGGTGCCTATAATATATGTAACATAACCTACAATATCGCCATATGATTGCATTACTGCGCTTTTAATTGCATTACTAGGCATGTCTTACCACTTACTTGGCATATGATAACATCACTGGACATGTAGTGGAATTGTCAGACATTTTGATGACAAATGCTTGGTATATGATGTGGAAGTGGCGCACAAAGGGTGGCAGTGCTTCCCAGAAGATGACGTTGTTGGTTAGATGACGACCTCACAACCACAGATTTTCTTGATAATTCTAGCTTAATTTAAAAAAAATGGCTGATGGGGAATTTTAACCTCCCTTCGACAAGTTGTTTGAATTTGGTTTCTGCTTATTGTAATGATTTTTCATTTTGTATGAAATATCCATGTTAATGTCTGCATTTTTATCCTATTAACGTTACGGTTGTGTAATTTTTTTAATACTCTGTTTAATATAGGACACAGTTCACCCCTCGTCTCTACCCTCCCTTAAAACCATTTTTATTTCTTCAACATTTTTAAACCTTAGTATTTTTATGAGTCAGGTTTAACGATGGTCTTTGTCTTACCATAGTTCATCTCTCTGAACTATATTTTTCTTACAAAATTGGTAAATATAATTTGTTCCACTGGTAAGGATGTGATGTTGTACTGATTTGTTACCATTTGTCTCACATGAAGCTGTTCAATACGTGAATCTGTTTAATAAAGCTTTGAAACTTGAAAAAGGCCGATGGCCTCACGGGCCAAGTAATGACATGGAATTACTTGGCATAGGGTTGTCTTCCTGGCCATATAAAACCACTGCACATCTTAGGACACATGCCTTAACTGGGCATACGAGGACACTGGTCACCATAACACTGCCCTCCTTGAAATGAATGGGAACATGAGCGGTTTGATAGAATTGCCTGGTATACAACAACACTACTTGCCATGTAGCGGCACTTTTTGGCATAGGACAACATGATCTGGCATTAATGGGGAAGCTGTGTCATTGCTTTTCATTCATTTGCATATCATGGCATTACTGGATACATGATGACATTGTGAGGAATAGGAGGCTGTGATTGGTAAATGTTAACCAACCATGGCATTGGATGGTCATGTTTTGCATATCATGGTGGCACGCAGACATGTGAGGCAGAAACCTGGGTGTATGAGAGGGAGCACGGCCTGTGAACATGTTCCTACTGAATGAGGCAGTGCATTGGAAGTTGAGGCCGCACCTGCCCAGCTGGAACAGAAGTGAATAAGAATACTATGCACTGGGGCCCTGGTAGACAACACACACTTTTAGCAGCTACATGGCTTTAACAGTGATCCGGACGTCATCGTCAAGTACTGCGGCAAACCAGAGTTACCTCAAGTAGAAATGAGCTCCCGCTACGGTTGCACTTTATTTAATGTCCCAAATGACACAAAACCTATATGAGTTACAACACAATATACATTTGGAGAGCTTACCCGGGTTTTCTTATCGCCATCTTGCCAAATACAAAAGCCAGCACATAGGGTCTCTCCTCTTGAATATTCTTCGGTTGCTGGATGTGTAGGTAATGTGACCGACCTGAAGGCTACAACATAAGGATCACTGAAAGAGAAGAGACACTACTGTAACCAGGATTATCTGAATAAACTACGCAAGCGTCAAACATGAAAACTGATGGAATGTATATTTCTTATTACCAATTACTCTATGAACTCTCCATGCCCTTTCACTACACCAGTTCTGCTTTTTTTTGTTCCATCTTTTTATATAGCGCGAACTCGACCCGAAAGTATTGGAGCGCTTTACATGAGCACCGTATTTACATTACATATTCAGGCACGGGGAGATTAAGTGATTTGCCCAGAATCACAGGATGTGGACGCGACCCCGAGGCTCGAACCCTCGTTTCCAGCACCAAAGTCGGCAGTCTAGCCAACGGACCACATCCTCTTCCATCACAGAGTAGCACCCTGTCGAATGCAGGTTGAATGCATTGGAATTACGAATGACCATTCGTCCCTTGAAGAATTGGGCGTTTATGTTGGCTACTACAGAGGTTTGAAGACGATCTAAGAATTAACTTTAAGAGGTTAACTTTAAGAAAGGTATCAGGAAATTAGCTTAGAATAGTCACATATCTGCTCTGATGGAACCTACAAGTTCGTCCAACTAAACTCACTTTAAAAGCAGAAGTCCCAATCTTTTGGCACAGCCCAGCCCAGAGTGGAAGCCTTTACGCTACTAACCTTCTGTGCAGTGTAACCTAAGGTGCTCACCACGTTTATATCCCGGACCAGTCCCGCAGGGACACATCGACTTGCCCACCTTGCAGGCCTACGCTGCGGTCAGCCCAATCCCTCTCTTTGCAGCTGGCGCCTGTGGCATCTAGACTGGACTGCACACTATGAAAGGAGATCACAAATCTATGGGAGAATGAGGAGGGCCTCTTCGGTACATCACCATGCAGCACTCTAGCTTCGGATACGCTGAAGAGGCTACACAGCAGTTGGGGAGGATCTCTGTTCCAAAACGGCTGCAAGACAGTAACAAGATGATGTCACATACCTGCAAGGATGTGAGAAGGCTTCGACATGTCAGGAGCAATAGACACCCATTAGCACTATGTCCTGCACCGTAAACTGGTGTAACAGGAGGTCGGCCCATGCCACCCATCTGTAATCTGGGAGGTGCCTATAAAGTCTGTAGGCACCAAGGGCAACATGTCTGTACAACTGGCATGACGACCTACCTGCTTGAGACTCCATGCCTACAACATTCAATAAATGCTAGCGAATCTTGTGGCCTTTTAGCTTCACACAGATTCATATGCTCAGCTTTCCCCTGTGTTAAGGGGTTATTAATCTATTCTAAATTTGAACCCCGAGTCTGGCATCCTTTGCCTCCCGGCTCTTGCAATGCCAAGACCACAAGTTGAAATCATCCCATATCCAGGTTGGTAGGGGTCGGGACTCAGTGCTCTCTCGATCACCAATCAGGAGTCCTGATATTACCCGGCTAAAAGACTGAAATAAGGGACTAGCTCTGCGGCACTGGAAATCACACCCTGCAGCTGCCACTGGGCCTAGGCATGAGCAATGATCTTCAGGTCAGCTTCAACCCAACTTTGGAGGCCTTACACAAATCCTTGGATAAGGGTTCCTCTTTCCACACCAGCTGCTGGCCCACTAATAAGCGTGCATCTCAGCATTGCCTTGAACAAACACTCTCCTCCTTCAGCCTCCAAGGCTTTAGCCGGCTTGCCTGTCCACATAACCGGCCTCACATGTTCACCACTATGGAACTCAGCTGTTTTCTATCTGTCGCTCCAGCATGGATTTTAGATTAAGCTTCCCTTGTGTTTAGTGGGGCTCAGCTGTTTCTTGCACTATTCCATGGCTGATCAAAGTGTGGCCACACTATAGGGTTCTGCCATTTCTGGTCTCACATTATCTACATAACATAAAAGTGTTGTTGGTGGGGATCTCAGGTATTCTTTACAGTGTGAGACCGTTGTAATCCTTAGGAATATCTTCAAGATGGAGCACAAGAACCAAGGGTGTTAATCACTTGTACTGTGTTATACGGGTAAAAGACTCCCCGGGATTTTCCCTTTTCCACAAAATTCGGGCACATCACAGGGAAGGTAATCGTACGGATTGCTGTGTGACTCCGGAGTCAAAGTGGACAAGACGAAGGTCTTGGTTCAAGGAGCGACTGGGGTTACCTCCCAAGCGTACGCTGCATGTCTGGTTGGCTGGTGACAACTGCAGTAACCTCCTAAGCTGTGGGAAGGGGGGCTATCACTAGCTTGAGGGCCCAACTAGAAACCCGGGGAGAGGAGGTAGCCTTTCGGCTAGAGCGGTCGACCTCAAAGCTGGGAAACCGAGTTCGAGTCTCGACAACGACGCTCAACATCCTGTGATTCTGGGCAAATCACTTAATCTCCCCGTGCCTAACAAAAATTAATGTGTCCATATGCAACGAAACTGGTGCTCAGGTAAAAGCGCTCCGATACCCGATGTCTCGGGTCTAGTTCGCGCTATATAGAACAAAAAAAACAACAAAAACAACAAAAACCAGCACCCTGCCTCACTGCCTAGCCATCCTGAAATTGGGCATCAAGTACTGCCACTCCTTCCTAAAATCGGGTAAGTGCTGCCCGGGAGGTTCCATCATCCAATTGGCATTTTCAACACCTCTGTAGATCTTCTAAATGGCAATTTGGATGTGGGTTGTGAAACCCACCAAAATGTAAATGAGGTCTTAAATGTCACTCCACTATTCCCTACAACCCTTTCTTTAGTGACTTCAGGTGGAAACACGGTGTCCTCTACGACCTTCACAAATGAAAAATGGACCATTCCCTTATTTTGCGGCAAAAACACATTTTGAAAAAGACAAAACAAATAATGTGTAGCATCTTCATGTTAAGGTTATAGTGTTCCCCTTTAGCTTGTAACTAGCTGCTCAGCCAGTGTGAGTGTTCTGTGTGGAATGTTGACATGAGTGGAATGCTTGGGTGCCTGGTGTGAGGGATATAGTTGGAAGATGGGCAGAGCAGCTAGCAGGCTGCTCCTGGTGGGGCTGTTACTATGGATGTTAAGAACTGATTAAATATCCTAAAGACATCTCTCGGCTACGTCTGCTGTGTCACCTCTATGCATGGAACCAGCTTATTACATAAGGCATAGCCATATTGTAACTATTTACAACTGGGTAACCCTGCCTAACCCACCCCCTCCAGGAAGCACGATTTCCATTATTCCCAGGCTTCGGAACCAATACTGCCAAATGTTTATGCCGACATCTGTTCATATTGGTCAAATGATTCTGATTAGAACCTCTAATCTTGAACATATGCTTTGGTGAAGCAATTCAAGGATAGTACACGGAGGACTACAGATCCTCAACTGCTGTCAACCCACTCAAATCAAAGACCTCAAGAGCCAAAGAGCTTCCCGATCATCAGTGAGATAACATTTACTCCCACTATAGTCTCAGTTCCACATCAAAGCCAGCAGCATTCCATACAAGGACATTATTCACCTGAAAAAACCTGCAAACATCTAAAACCACTTGTTGCCTTGGGAGGACTACTTTCCACCAGAAGACAATTTCAACTGTGCTTTCCACTGTGAAAACTATAACTGAATTAGCCTTTTACTAGCTTGCAGAAGAGATTCGACAACCCCTTCTTTGCTCCTCTTCAGCAAGACACTGACAAATCAAATTATGGCAAAACACGTCATGACAAAAAGTATGAATGGTGCCATTCCTTCTCAATCTTGCATAGATTGTTTTATTATTCTGTTATTTTCTACTCTGTTTGTATTTGTACTGTGATCCACCATCCAGGCAGCAACATCTGAGTCTATGCGCGCCCTCCCCCAAAATGCTGGAATGTTACTAGAAGGATCTAACATTGACAGCACCAGAGTGGTCAGTAAGTAGTATATCCTACTGGCTTGTGTAGTATACCAAGTTGGCAAAACTCCTCAGTCCTATATATACAATAATTCTTTTTTTTAAACTTTATTTTCCATTTTCACAGTGAATTACAACAAGAATGGCATATTGATTACTCATTGCAACAGTACAGAATACACTATCTCGAAGAGATTAATCTAATACATAACGCACAATATAGTTTGGGGTAACAAGCACATTTTTCACTTCAACAACTATTAGACAGCCCGATTCCGTCCCTTCATGACAAAACAATTATTTTTTAACAACTTAGTTCTTTGGTTGCAAGTGGCTTTTGTCCACATATACAAGTAATACAATTCAGTTTCATCTTGTGAGAAATATCGTTAGCAATGCACATCAATAGATAATGTCTAATACTTTGATAAACAGGGTACATTTTTCTAAAATGGTCCAAAAGACTAAGTACATACAACAATGTGTTCACAATATTGAACTAATATGATGATTTCAGTCACTTTCTAGAGAAGACCACAAAGTGGAGCTAAATTGTCAAATGCTTGATTTGTGGTCCACCATTATAATGGTTCATATTTTTGGTGTATGTTTGAAAAGGGCCTCAGATTTCTTCGAACCTGCTCATCCTGTGACAGATTCTTGAAGTTCATTATCAACTATATTTTAGACCGCAATATTGATATCGGTAGGAAGAACGGCAATTTGCATATATGAACATTTGTGAGTCTTGTGGCTGATAGCATAATAGTCAAGAGTTTCCCTGCCAGAGTAGAGGGAGGATATCAGTGCTTTCCTGTGTCTCCAAATAGCAATACAAGAGGGTCCATCTTTAATTCTATACTGTAATATTATTAATGTAAGACAAGACTTCCTTCCAGAAGCCCTAAACAGCTTTACAAGTCCACTACATGTGTTTCTTGTGCCAAGTTCATAACATGCACCGAAGCACACCTCTGAGAAACCAAAGATTTCACATTGACCATTTAGTGGAGGAAGCCCCTCTAGAGCAGATGTGTAACTACAACCTATCAGATATATCCTCCCCAAATTCAGTTTCCCAAGTGGTAGGATACATCGGTTTTTAGGCATTGCGTACATTTCTAAGGAATTTATACAAATGAGATATTCCCCTCCTGGAACAGACTTCTTTCATTAAGTTTTCAATGGTGGTTAGGTCGAAGTTCACCAGCCTTTATCTCCCACTGCCCACCCAATGCAATATTTATAAAGTTTGAAAAGTATCCATTCTGAGCAGGTGCAAGGCCTATTGACAAGTGCCCTTACTTTCTCTGCGAGATAGATTCCATAGCGCATTCTCTAAATTTGATTGCCATTCTCCAGAGTTTCGATTATTAAGGCTTGAGAGTAAATCTGAATTATGCCAAATACCAGTCATCAGAGACGAAAGGTAGTCACCTTCCCCCTTTCCTGACCACCCTACTCCAGTACATTAAAATGGTTGTGTTAATGTTAACAGGCTTTCTCGTCATTGTTCCAGAGGAGCAATCCATGGAAGGATCTGTATTGCTTGGGGAATATTCCCTTTCAGCTTGTACCTTTAATTTGTCGCTTCAGATATTGGCCGAGTGTAGCATCCGGCTCAATCAGATAACCACAGTTGGTGCTTTGTGCTTTTTGGTTCTTTTTTTCACTGAAATCTTTGAAACTGTATATCTCAGATTCCACCAATTGGATTTTTGTCGTTTTGCTCTGGTTGTAATTATGCAAGCTCACTTTATTTTTCTAATTTGTTGTGGGATTTTCCTTGTGTTGTGTTTTCACTTTATGCAGCACTTACAACAGTAATAAATACTTTAAACATTGCCTCCAAGTTAAGCCTGACTATTCTGTGCCAAGCTACTAGACGGTTGAGCACAGGTTGATTTGAGGTTTGATTGTGACTTAACCCTGACAAGGATTGTAGTTGCTGCTTGACTCAATCAGTTACACAATTTCTTACAGTTATAATTTCAGAAGCTATAGATACGAAATCAGAATAATTATGGCCAAACTACCAGGAAAGGGTAAGGGAGGATTCTGGGAATATTGATTCAGTAAATGAAGGTGCATGTTGTAGTGGTTGGGTTGCCAAGGTAAAGAGGAAAAGATGTTTGGGGGAAGGTATGTTAAATATTCCCAGAAAAGTAAGAATTGTTACAGTAACAAAGAAGGATGTCTCAGAGGATAGTGAATCAGGCACTGTGGATTGGCAATCAAAGGGCCCAAGAGGAGTTTTCGCTCTGATAATGAAACTAGAGGCAATGCTGATAAAGCAGAATTTGATTTATCATACACCTCAAAATTTGATTCTGAAAAGGACACGACTAAATACAGGAGAAGGGATCTTCCCAGGAGGAAGAAAAGGCCTCAAACATTAAAAACTAAATAATGAATCCACCTAGACCAGAGATGCTGGATCCTTTCCACATTAAATATCCTCTATCACTGGAATGGGTAGCATCTCCTAATATAGTGCAGCATTTGGCATATTGGTTGAGAAGGGAGATACCTAAAGAGGTGAAGCCTAGGTTAAGGTCTGTCTGAGAGTTCTAGATCGTCTTTGCCAGATACGGTTGAAATGGCACCAGATTTAGACATGAAAAACTTGGCCTTTACAAAAAAAAGGTAAAGACCCTAAGAGAGTCCTTGGTAGAGGTTCATGATCATGCCAAGACAAGCATTTTGATATAATAGGAACACTGACAAAACAAAATTTGACATGGTGAAAAAGGCTTATATAAACAAGACTATAGTGGATCCGGATAAACTGCGCCAGTGGGTGTAGCGTGCCATCTGCCTCGTTGGCAATGCTAATACAACCCTCTTAAACAAGATTAGAAAAAGTATTTTGATTATAATACACCCAAAGCAAGTCACATTTTCAAACAAAGAAGGTGGTTACTTGCAATTCAGGTGGATGGGAAAGTTATAGAAGTTCAGATGTTTTCTTTTTGTCAAACTTCTTTTTATTGAGTTTTATACCACAAGAACTTGTATTACAATCATAGCAGGTAGACCATTATCTCTCACATGATCGCTATATCTATAATCAGCTTTTTCATTACCTTTTATGGTCTGTTATTACAATTTCCATCATTCCTCATTAACAAGCCCTTTCCCTCCCCCTAGCACCTACCCCCTCCCCTATACCTAGAGGCAAAAAACAGAAAATAAATAAAACAAGGTACTCAAGTATGGTGGAAGGAGCCAATAATGAATGTGGGTATCTTCCCAGACACCAGACTGGTCTACAGGGCTGGCAAACACCAAAGTATCATTCAAGTCTGATATGGGAGGGTATGGGGTGATTCCCCTTGAGGAACCGCCAACCCTGGTGATCCCGCTTTCATCAGTAGATCCTGGATCCCCTCTAGTCCCACAACGTCTTTCTCCTCCTCCCTGACAGCCCCTCAAATGCACCTTATGCCCTGGTGGTAGACATTACCTTTCCACTAAGTAACCACGAGATGTTTACTGATGCTATAACCATGTATCATGCCTGTGGTTTCGTGGTACACCCCAGTATTGGACAACCACCGTGTATTGCTCGGATGAGATGTCTAACAGAATCCATTAATCGGACCCTGGTCACCTGTCCTCTTCGTACAACGGACCTTCCCTTCCCTCAAGATTGATTAGCGTGAGGGACAACGGTCACCCTCCCAGGGGGTTCAGGCAGGGTGCGGGAACCCTTGCTTCTTCCAGGGGGTGTACTCTATTCAAAACTGGAAAAGGTGCCATGCCAGTGTCCTAGATGTGCAGGCTATGAGTTTGAGCCCTATTGAAAGATAGCTAAATATGTCACTCATCCGTTCCATCGCGACTGCCTGCCATTGTGTCAAAGTTGGAGTTTCCGTCTTTCTCCAAGCAGAAGCTTTTGTGGTCTTCGCCATGCCTAGACACAGCCACAACACATCTTTATCTGTGTTCGTTTGGTATTTCAGAGAGTCGTCTCTTAACCCCAGTTGTGCAAATGTTGGTGCATCTGGGACCAGGTACACTAAAATGTCTTTAATCTGAGCCAAAATATCAGCCCAAAAAGGCAGAATGGTCGGACAGTCCCACCAGATATGGCAAAAGTCACCTAGGAGGCCACAGCCCCACCAGCACAGACCAGATGTAGCTGAGAAGCACTTTTTCAGTTTAGTAGGGTAAAAGTACCAGTCATAGAGAATTTTGTAATGGGCTTCCCAAACGGCTAGGGATTGGTTTGTCGAGGTATAGCTTTCCATTACGCTCTCCAGCCACCTTTGGAAATGTCATGTCACAGGACGCGTTCCCAAAAGGTGATATGGCGAGGTGGCTGAGAAGGCAGTGTACGGAGTAGGAAATCACACAAAAAGGCAAAGGTGCTCTTGGAGCCCCTGGTTCCCTTCACGAGACGCTCCTGTGGGATGAGCTCCTTCGTGGCCGCTTCCCATGTATCTGGTTGCAGTGTCCAGGGATGCAATTGCCAGTATCGGAAGAATTCCCTCCCCTGAAAGATGAAAGTCTCATTGGCAGTGTTCGAAGGTGAGAATATCTGTGTTGTGAAAGAGGTGATAGTATTAGCCAACCCCCCTCCTTTCATGTGTCGAAAGGGTCTGGGCGTGCTACTGGGGGAAACACTGGGGTCTAGTGAATTGGAGTAAAGGGGGAGGGGAATATTGGCCAGGCTGTCTTTTTAAGCATCTCATCCCAGGCTCTCAAGGTGGCCCCTGTGGGTGTGCCGAGGTAGGTGTCAAGAGGGCGATCCCACCTTTGGTTTCCACAATAGGTTCCAGATGATTCTTTTGGCGATCGACCTGTCAAAGTGGAGCCAGTGGTTATCAGACTCCTTCTGGGACCAATCGCTTATCACTCTGAGTTGGGCAACTTTGTGATAGAGATTGAAATCTGGGAGTGCCAGTCCTGCCTCAGACTTAGGGCGTTGAAGCAATTTAAAAGGGAGATAGGCTCTCTTGTTTTGACAGAGAAATGCAGTGAGTAGCGTCTTTAGTGTCTTCAAAAAGTATTTTTCCAAATGAATAGGTAAGCTTTGGAACAGATGGAGGCACTTAGGCAGCACCACCAACTTGATCGCGTGGATCCTGAAGAGCCACGACAGCTAGGTGGCCCACCTCTTAAGATCTTCTTTCAAATTGTGCAAGATGGGTGGATAGTTAGCCTGAAACAGCTGTGAGATCCTAGGCGTTAATTTGAAACCCAAATAAGTGAGTTCTTTCTTTACCCATTGGAAGGGTATTGCTGTCACTAACACACACATCTCAGCGTCGTGGAGCGTTAGATTGAGCAGAAAGGATTTTTGACAGGTTTATGCGTAGGCCTGCTACTCCCTCAAATAGTCAAAGTTCGCTTTGTAGGGCAGCCAGGGAGTGCTGTGGGTCTGTAAGGGTTAGCAGGATATTATGAGCGAATAAGGAGAACATGTGCTCCTCAGCACCAAAACCAATTCCCTTGATTGATTGGCCCGTATTATTGCTGTGAGCGGTTCAACAGTGAGAAAAAAGGAGGGGGGGGGGGGGGGGAGCGGGCATCCCTGTCTTGTCTCTCTCTCCAGCTGGAAAAGCTCTGAACCCACTCCATTAACCAGTACTCTAGAGCATGGCATTGCGTAATTCGCTCGAATCATGGCTATGAGGGCCTCACAGAAACCAAACTGTCTCAGGTGGAGAAAAACAAAAAACAATCCACCCGGTCAAACGCTTTCTCAGCATCTAATCTGATCCTAACTGCCAGGATGTTTTTCTAGGTTACCTTCTCTATTAAATGTATGACTCTCCGCACATTATCGTGAGTCGTTCTGCCTCTGATAGACCCTGATTGATCCGGGTGGATCAAGTCAGGCATCTCATCCTCCAACCGTGACGCTAGAATTTTGAAGTACAGTTTTGCATCGAGATTGAGGAGTGCTATGGGGCGATGTGAACGACAGAGTTTCGGGTCTTTTCCTGCTTTGGGTATAATTGTAATTATAGCTTCGCTCACTGAAGGTGTTACTGTGCCAGCCTCTGCTATATAGTTAAAAAGAGAAGTCAGGTGGGGGACAAGTTCCACACTAAATGTCTTATAAAAGTGTGCTGGGCCAGGGGATTTATAGAGCTTCAGGGAGCCTATGGCTTGCCGCGCCTCTTCCTCACTAATGGGTTCCCCCAGCAGTTCGTTTGTGCGTTGGGGTGATTTGTGGCAGATCCACATTGGTCAGGTAATCTAATTGGGATTGGGATTCGTTGGGGTCAGCAGTGTACAGTGACTTGTAGAACGGCCCACAAATGCTTGGCTTACCCTGCTCTGATGTCTCCAAGTCTCCCTTGGGGTGGTAAATATCTCCAATATACTCTTTTTCCTGACATACCCTGAATTGGCGTGACAGTTGAGACCCCATCTTGTTGCAGTGTGTATAGGATGTTTGTTTGAGTCGTAAAAGTGTCAGTTCAGCCCTGTTTCTATAAATCGCATTCAGTTTGCCTTTCATGGTTGTGACTTTGGGCAGGAGGGACAGAGTTGGCGTCGTCTTGTGTGCTTGTTCCATTTTATGTAGCTCTGCCTCTAGAGTCAAGCGTTCTGCGGTCCGCTATTTATTGAGCGTCGATAGGGACGCCATACACTGACCCCTCAAGAGATTGCTTTGAATGCATCTCAGTTTGTAGAAGGGGAAGTGTCATGGAGCTTATTCATCTGAAAGCACTCCTTTATAGTCTTGCGCAGATCATCCCGTGATAGTCTATCTCGCAGCAAAGCACGGGGGAAAAGCCAATGTGAGTACTTTGGGGCAGAGTTATACAGCGCAAGGGAAACAACCACAGGTGCATGGTCAAAGATAATTATTGGGCGAATCTCTGCATCACAAATGTCTCGAGCAAGGGCCATACTCAGAAATATGTAATCTAGCCACGAGTAGGTATGGTGAATGTGTGAGAAAAATGTCTATTCCCTATCTGCCGGGTGACATACTCTCCAGAAATCGATTAGGCCTAGGTCACACACTGCGCATTTCACCGCTTTTGTAAAGCTGCCGGTGTGTGCCCTGTGCGGGTGTGTGCTATCTGTGCCAGGTGAGATTAAAGTTCCCCATGAGTAGTATTTCTCCCTCTGCGAAGCCTCCCGAAAGTGCTAACAGTCCGGTCTTAAATGCTATCTAGTTGGTGTTTGGTGTGTAAATCACTGCCACAGTGCACAACTTCCCTTGTACACGCCCCTTCACCAAGACCACCCTCCCCTCTTTATCTGTCTTATATCCTTTGGGTTGAAATGTTATCGCTGACCGAAAAGAAGCGTCACCCTCATTGTACTTCGTGAAGCTGGACCATTTTTAAATCAAGGGGTAGGACCTGTGCCTCAGCCTATGATCCTCAGATCTTTTAAGATGTGTTTCCTGTAGCGCTACAATTACAATATTATAGTGCCCGTCTAGCAAATATTTCCACACCCTATGGCGCTTAGCCAGTGCGTTGAGCCCCCTTACGTTCCATGTCAACGCTGTGACTACCATTGCGGGAGGCAGAGCAGACCCACGTGCTTCATAGGCAGCTGTTCTCTTGTCACGACCCTCCCTACCATCCTCTGGTTCCCCCCCACCATCTCCCTTCCCCTCCGACAACATCTTCACCCGGTGCAATACTATCACCAACCAGCATATTTCCAGAATTCCCCATTCAAGAGTATCAGTAGTGTACATACAGAAGATAAAAAGGTTTCCCACCCCGAAACGTAACCTTTAGCGACAACCGGTCTCAGAACGGTTCCAATGATACAACATGTAGAAGTCATAGAAGACGAGTTGGTCCATCATCGCTGCCATGGCTGTAAAGATGCGATTACTTGCAGGGGTCCGTATCTTCATTGGTAGTGTTCAGTGCGGAGTTTCCCTCAAAACGCCGTCGATTGTCTAAGTGGTTGGGAGGATCACGCGTCCTCACCTAGTGTTGACAGTAAGATAATGAGAGTGTTGCCCTCCGTCGTGTCCATGCCTGCCAACCTCCTGGTTGCCCGGGCTTTTTCGGGCAGAATTAAGGGGGTACCAGGGGGCACATGTAGTGGGAGGCTGAATGTCCAGTTATTCTGCACTTCCTCTGGTGCTTGGGGAGCCACTGGGAGAGCCAGGGGGAGCCTCACTGGCCACCAACCCACCCTGCTCCCAATGCCCCCGCTACGCTGGCCAATTGTCCACCCTCCAGTATCTCCAGGCCCAGGAGCATCATGGCTTCCTCTAATTCCGTAATATGATGCGCTCTGTTCTGGAATTCGAAGGCCAGCCCGAAAGGGTATGTCCATCTGTACCAGATGTTTTCCTGGCAGAGCTTATCAGTGATGGGCCTGAATTGTTGACGCCGAGCTACCGTCGGTGGTGCAAGGTCCTGTACAGAGTACAAGTGGGTCCCTGAAAGGTTACTTTGTCAGCTTTCCTTGCGGCTTGCAGGATGGCCTCCTTCGTTTCAAAGGAGTGTAGTTTGGCCAGGATATATAATGGGTGGCTTCCCCACTCTATGCACTCTTTCTATTTTGACCTAAACTGTGGCTATGCCCAGAGTTTCAGTGAACAGACCCGTTACAAATGCTTCTTGATCCGGCCTCTCCACACCCTCCTCCAGGTTACTGATCCGATGTTGTCACTTCAAGATCGGTTTTCCACGTCTTAATTTTTTATCAGGGCCGATTGAAGTTGCACCTGTAGAGAGTGCGTAGTGGCATTGATCTGGTCTGTGCATTGCTCCAGTTCTAAGGTTTTTGACTCCAGTTCTACCACTATGCTCCCCACTGAATCAACATCTTGCCGGATTGCCACTAACTTTTCATGGTGTATATATCAGTCTTGAGCTCCTCCCGCAATTCTCTTTTAAAATCGCACAGAGAGGTGAGAAGATCCTCTTTGGTGAGGGCCATCGGGTCTTCCACTTCCGCCGTCTGACGGTCATTACCCGTGTCAGTAGGGCCGAAATAGTTGGATACCCTATTGTTTCTTTGGCGGCACAGACAGATTCTCCACCACAACTACCACCGGATTAAGCGACCTTAATGGGGCCTACCATCGGCAGTGGCACTATTGGGATTATTGTAGGTGCAGGCCTTCTGATGTGGTTTCCACTGGTCCCCAGACTGTCTCTTATGATTCTGCCATTGTCCCTCAGCCTCTAGATCCTGATCTCGATATGCGGACCCCACCCTGGCGGTTTCTTCAGAGTGCTCACTCTGTCTGGATTTCGTTCTCAACCCTGGTCGGGCGGTCATTGGGTTTGTGGCGTCTGCCCCAAGCCACCATGTAAGGGTCAGGCACCAGGGTTATTGACTGTGTCCAAGTTCTCCCACTTGTCTTCAGGGCTGATGGCCTACAGGATCTCCCACTTTTGGCTGAATTGGACTTCTCCTAGGAGTATTCGGCTACCCGGATCCACTTTGTTTCACTCACCGCCTCTCGTCGGGTCTCTCAGACACCATCTTAGGGTCAGGCACGGCTCTGGTACCATCAAAGCAGTCCCATTCTGTTGCCAGGGCCGCTTCGCCTCCTCAGGATAACTCTGCGTTATGCTGCTGGGCCGTGCTTGAGGAGACACTGCCAGTGGTGGCTCCTTGACGCTGGCCTCTTGTGCGCCGTCTGCTGACTTTGGTACCGACCGGGGGAACCGCTGCAGTGGGGTATTTTTTCCAGAGTCTCGGGTTACCCCCTTCTGCCGGTGCTCCTCGACAGAGTTCTCACAGTTCCCAGACTATTATTGCACACATCGGGTATCTTCACACACACCGTATGCAGTAGGCCCCAGCTCTATCCGCCCTCATCCAGGGTTGCACGGGCCCCAGGAATCGCCAAAATCAGCCTGAGTGCTTCTGGGACTCTGTTTGCCGATGAGTAGCTGGTGTTCATGTCCCTTTCCCCACAATTTTGTATCGGTGGCAGCGGAGCTGCCGTGGATCACGCCCACACGCCCACCTTGGCTGGCCACGCCCCCCAGAAGTTTTCCTTTTGAACTGACTTCAGCTCCATGGTGTTTTACGAACGTATTACACACAATCTATTGGAGTCCTTTAACACCGCCCTTATCAAAGCATTGGACGCCACAGTCCATTATAAATATAACTGCTCCTTCAAACATCGTTCCGCGGCTCCTTGGTTCTCTGCTGAGCTAAAACAAGAAAAATCAAGGTGTAAGAACTTAAGGAGAGGCTGGCGCCGAAACAAATTGCCTCAAGATAAAGATTTCAATAAACAAGCTTTGTCTCGTTACCATCACAATATTAAACTTGCAAGGCGTGCCTATCATTGAGCAAATCGAACAGGCGGGTAACTCCCCTAAAGTTCTTTTTAATATTGTTCAGGATTTTATCACCCCCGGGGCATGTGCCCAGGTCGGCCCTGTATCCCAGGAATTCTGTGATTCACTGGACAATTTTTTCCAGGAAACAATTTCTCTTATCTATACAAAACTCGACTGCCCTTCTTGGCCTGGAGAAGAGGCTGTTAGTTCGAACAAGGCATAGCATAAGGAGACTCCCTATACTTTGGCCAGCTTGACTCCCTTAACTCTGGAGGCAATCTGTAGCTCCCTGAGGACAGCCAAATCTGGCACCCCCTCAGGACATCTGCCCACCTAAAATAATGGCCCAATGGCCGACTATCTTGTTGAATGGTCCTAAAGATCTTTAACTGTTCGGTGCTCACCAGCTCCATTCCTTCTGAGTGGAAGTTGGCCTATGTTCGTCCTATCCTAAAGAAACCCTCGTTGGACCATCAATCTTTGGCTAATTATCGGCCCATATCCTGGTTACCTCTTCTGGGTAAATTGCTTGAAAACCTAATTCAAAAGCAACTAGTTACCTACCTTAAAACCAACCACATGCATGCGTCCTACCAATCTGGCTTTCGACCTGGCCAGAGTACGGAAACAGCGCGTCTGGCCGTGACCGACTCCTTGCGCCGGGGGCTGGACGCGGGTAACTCAGTAATGCTTGTGCCGCTAGATCTCTCAGCAGCCTTTGACACAGTCTCTCAAGAGGCTTGTGAATAGGCTGTGGAAGATTGGCATTCAGGGCCTCGCATTAAAATGGCTCCAGCACTACTTGGAAGAGAGACATCAAACTGTCATCTTGGTCCCTCATTCCTCCCGTAAGACAATCCTGGACAAGGGCATCCCGCAGGGTTCCTGCCTGAGCCCCAACTTGTTCAATATCTATATGACTCCCCTTGCCTGGATTGCCGAGTGTTTCGGCTTTGAAATCATTTCATATGCGGATGACACCGAGCTGATGTTCACTTTTGACCAGGACCCGCTGGCAGCAAAGAATCGTTTCTCCTTGGGCATGCTAGCCATTTCTGAGTGGATGAACAGAAATTATCTCCAATTAAACACTGACAAAACAGATATTATGCTGTTTGGGAAAGAAGCCCCCATCTGGGCAAGCGATTGGTGGCCTCACCCACTGGGCGTCCCCCTGTGCCTAAACAAGCCGTAAAAAACCTGGGTATGAAATTTGACCAAGCCCTCTCAACGAAAGAGCACATTTTGAGCACCTCGGGAGTGAGCTATTAAAACATGTACCTTTTGCACAGAATTTTCCCCTACCTTCCTACCTCGGCCCGTAAGACTCTGGCACAAGGCTTGGTTATAAGTAGACTGGACTACGGCAACGCCCTTCTGGTGGATGTTAATAAGACCCTTGTAGCTAAACTTCAAGTAGTCCAAGACACTGCGGCCAGGCTGGTTCTCAATCTGGCACATCTTCAGCACCGTTGCTGAGAGAGCTGCACTGGCTCCCAGTGAAGAAAGGGTCCTGTTTCAAAATCTGTTGTCTCACCTATAACGCCCTTAATGGGAAAGGCCCGTTGTATCTGCAACAAAAAATCAAAACTTATACCCCAGAACGCCTCTTGAGATCCTGTGATAAAGCTTTATTATGCAACCCTAGCTTCCGTCTGGCACGTAGTGGGGGAAAGGCTTTTTCGTATCTTGCTCCCCACTACTGGAACAATCTCCCACTCTATGTCTGCACTTGCTCAAACTACTGCACATTTAGGAAACTTCTCAAAGCCTATCTATTCTAACTCTTTCTCCTCTGTTTTGATCCTTGGTTCGCACAGCGCCAAAACGTCTCCGTGTGAGTTGAGCACTATCTTAAATATTTTTAACATAACATAACAGTGGCATCTTGGTTACGAGCAAGGAAAGTCAGACTGGTGATTTATTTAGATGACACTTTGATTATGGCAAAGGGCAAAGGAACTCTCATCACCCCCATCAGTTTTGCAGTAGATCTGCTACAGTCCCTGGGATTTGTGGTAAATATAAAAAAAAAGTAATGTCTGGTACCAAGTCAGGGGACTTAATTTCTTGGTTTTTTGGTGAATACAGTCTGAGCCAAAATGAGTTTGACAGGGGAGAAACTGAAGAGATGGAGGAAAGAGTTGAAGTGATTTTTTGGCAATGGAGGAGGTATCTTTGAGGATATTGACAAGAATTGTAGATGTATTGCCTTCAGATATTCAGGCAGTCTTTCCAGTCCATTAAATGTTTGGGCACTTTAGAGACTAAAGATGATGTACTTGAGTCGGGAATGGAAGATAGTTTTGGATCGGGAGTCTAGAGTGGGGCTAGAATGGTGGATTCTGAATGTGGAAACATTGAAGGGCAGGGCAATTTTTGGGGAGGAGTCAGAGATGGTGGTAGAATCATGTGCAAATTTACAAAGATGGGGTGTGAAATGTGGAAAGTTGTGTGCGGGTGGTCAATAGAAATATCACAAGAGGAATTTACATATCAATTGTCTAGAGTTGTTAGCGGATTTGCTTGCAGTATGTTATTTTACTCAGGAGAGACGGAGGTGTAATGTTAAGAATGGACACTGTCAGAGGTGAGATATGTGAACAAGATGGGGGCCCATGTTTGAAGTGTTTAGCAGAAATGGCAAAGAACTTCTGGGAATATTGCTTGAACAAAGGAATTTCTGTAGTGGTGAAACATATTCCTGGAGAAAGCAATGGTGTAGCAGATTGGTTTTCAAGGAATTTTAAGGATTCGAGAAATTGGAGACTGGACAGGGATGTGTTTCTAAATATACAGAGCTTTTTGGGGTCCTTTCGGTGTGAATCTGTTTGTAAACAGATTGACTTGTCTGATAGGGAGATTTTTCAGTCGGAGACCGGAGGCATGGGGAGTGGATGCATACTTAGATGATTGGATGAGATTTGCCCCCTGCTTTTTCCTTCGTTTGTGATGTTGTTGAGGTTATTGGAACATGTTCGCAGGAACAAGGAGACCGTGGTTGTGATAACACCGATTTGGAGGTCACAGGCTTGGTTTCCGTTCATGATGGAAATGGCAGTGGACTTCCCAATATGTCTTCCGAAGTTCGAGAGTTTGATTCTAGATCCTCAAGGGCAGATACATAGTTTAATGGCAAGAAATTAGCTATTTGTGATGGCAAGGAAGATTTCAGGAGATAATGGGAAAAGCCTGGACTTTCGGCGAACGCTTGCAGACCTATATCTGAAACCTGGGCACCAGGAATTAGGAAAGTATATAGACTGGCTTGAAGAAAATGGGATTGTTGGTATTTTCAAGGATGTTTTGATTCAGTTTCAACAAATGTGGTAAACGGCAGTGAATTATCTGACAGAGCTATTCGAGTTGGGATTGTCGCACATATTGGTAACTGTGTACAGGTCTGCTATTGTTTTGGTTAACTGAGTGTCATTTACTCTACTATCCCCTCTACTACGATGTGTCAGTTACTCTATTATCCTCCCTACTATGAAGGGAATTACAGGTTGTGTGTAGTAAGGTGTCTGAAGGAGTATGAGAGAATGACTGAGTCTGGGAAGGTGCAGTTGTTGATATCTTATAAGCCTTCACATAATACAGTTTCTTCAGTGACTTTGGCACGATGACTGAAGGAAGCTGGAGTGGATGCAAGTACATTTGGAGCTTATTCAGTCAGGGGAGTTTCTGCATCAAAAGCATTGGTGTTGGGTGAAGGATATCTGGAGGGCTGCAGGTTGGTCTAATAAGAGAATGTTTTGGAGTTGTCACTTTAAACCTGAAGAGAGCGCACTTGATAAACGTTTGGAGGGTCTTGACATTAAATGAAGATTTGTCACAGCCTTTTGAGCAGAAATCTTAATTTCATTTAAGACACGGAGGCTAAGATTATCCCAACGCTTTTAAGTAACCCGCCCTGATAAGAAATGTTTTTGGACTACGGAATAATGGGATCAATGATATGAAGATGATTCTGAAGGTAGATTAATATCTGGATGTTTGTTTACCAAAAGAAGTTAAAAAAGATGAAAATGATTTTCAAAGTTTTTCTTGTTCGCAGTATTTCAAAGAAGGAAGAGGGTTTCAATGTATTTTACAGTCTTCTGGAATGTTTAAAGAGTTCTAAATTCTTGTAATTGTTGCTGCTGTGAGTGGAGCAATAAAAGGAGATTGCATATTCTTAGTCAACCTGTCTTTAATAAAATCAACGTTTTCTGCTCACCAGGCTGTGCAAAATCTACATTTGTCTTTAAGCATTGGAATGTTTGTTGAGACTCCCCCACAGTCTTGGGGGAGTCTCCGCACTCGGGGTGGAATCTGCACGACCCTTGACCTTGATTCAGGTTGGTCGCTCCCCCCACGCCGCACAGCACCACCTGTGTGCACGTGTCCCCCTGCTCTCTGCCACAGCCGTAGGCTCTCTGCCTGAGTTGTGTTATTTGTACTTGTCATTCATTGATTGAGTGGTGCTATTTTGTACTTGTTACTCGCGGAATGTTGTTTCCTATTGCCCCCTTGGTCTCTGTGTCCCCTTGCCTTCAGTGCCCCCCACTTTGCCCCTGCTGGTGCCCTTTTTACTTCTTTCTTGCCCCCGTTTTCCTGGCCAGTTTTTTTCCCGCCGCTGCGTCCCCACCCCCGGATTGCCCATTCGTTCTCCCGCTCCCGCCTCCCAGCTGCTCCTCCCTCCCACCTCCCCTTATATGGAGGCCGCTGCGTGGGCACGCCGCTGGCGCGCCGAAGGCAAGCCCGTCTGTGCCCGTCCGCGCCTGGACCGTGCCCTTTGCCAGTCCCACTGGTCCCCGCGAACCCCACACCAATCGCCACCACTATGCCGCCAGCACCCTCCACACACTCGACACCGGCCGACCGCACACCTGCTTCCTGGCTGCCCTGAAGCACACCAAAGGACCCTTCACCAGCCTCCGAGCTGCCAAACTGCCCACCGCGACAGGATGCAACCATCTCAGATCCATACTACTGAACACCCGCTCCACAAGCAAACACGCCGTCTAACTCTGGGACCTACTCGACACATCCTCCCCCGACGTCGCCTTCCTGACAGAAACCTGGATGAACGCCTCCTCAGCACCCGACATCGCCATAGCCATCACGGACAGCTACAAGATCACCCGCAGGGACCGCACCAATGGAGTAGGAGGTAGAATCGCCATCATCCACAAGAACACCCTCAGGGTCTCGACCAGCACCAACACCACCCTCAGCACCGCCGAACACCTGCACTTCCAGATCCACACTGATCCCAACACCACCCTCGGAGGAACTCTCGTCTACAGACCCCGGAACCCGGCCTCAGTTCAGCGACTCCATCGCCGACTTAGTCAGCACGCACGCCCTCGTCTCCACAGACTACATCCTCCTTGGAGAGCTGAACTTCCACCTCGAGAACAACAATGACACTAACTCCACCACCCTGATTGACAACCTCACCAACCTCGGACTCAGACAGCTCGTCACAACACCCAACCACCCACTCCACCGGCCACACGCTTGACCCCATCTTCTCCGCAAGCTCCCACGTCACATTCAGCCACACCACTGAACTCCACTGGACCGACCATCGCTGCATCCACTTCACCTTCCAGAAACCCACCACGAACCACCGCACCCAACAGATCCCCCGCTGCAGCTAGAGCAAAATCACCGAAGACCAGCTCAACACCACCCTAGCCCGAAGCCCACCCGCCGACCCCACTGACCCAAACACCACCGCCCGCAACCTCAGACGTTGGATCGACGACTGCGCCAACACTCTCGCCCGTTCAAGAAACCCTCCAACAGACGCACTAACAAGAAAGCCAGCTGGTTCACCATGGACCTCCAAGCAAACATGCCAAAAACTAGAGAAGAAATGGCACCGCGTAGACACACCGGATAGTTACGCAGCCCACAAGAACGCCATCCGCAGACACCATCACCTCATCAGATCCGCCAAAAGGGCCTCCTTCAAGGATCACCTCGATAACGCGCACAACAGCAAAGAGCTCTTCAACATCGTGAAGGAACTCTCCAATCACAGCTCCAACACCACCGACATCCCACCA
The DNA here is from genome assembly GCF_964204655.1 of Triturus cristatus. NCBI lineage: Eukaryota > Metazoa > Chordata > Amphibia > Caudata > Salamandridae > Triturus > Triturus cristatus. The sequence continues at coordinate 703,155,703 of NC_140586.1, forward strand.
TCGCAAGAACTGTGCGACTCCCTTGCCACCTTCTTTCATCGCAAGATCACAGACATCCACAACAGCTTCAACAACCTAACCGCCCCGACAGCCATCAACACCTCAGACCCCACGGCAACCACCCACATCGATCCCCTGCTCACTTGGACCAACATAAATAACGACGACACCATCAAAAGCATGAAAACCATCCACTCCGGCTCCCCGCCAGACCCATGCCCACACCACATCTTCAACAAAGCTAGCGCCACCATCGCACCCCATCTCCGCAAGGCCATCAATATCTCCTTCGAGACCACGACCTTCCCGGAGAACTTGAAGCACGCCTTACTCAAGAAACCAAAGGCGGATCCGAGGGACCTTAAGAACTTCCGGCCCATCTCCCTGCTCCCGTTCCCAGCGAAGGTCATCGAGAAGACCGTCAACAGACAGCTGACCCGCTACCTTGAGAAGAACATCCTGGACCCGTCCCAGTCCCGGTTCCGCAGCAGCCACAGTACCGAAACTGCCCTCATCGCCGCCACCAATGACATCAGGGCCCTGCTGGATAACGGCAAAACCGTGGCCCTCATCCTCCTGGACCTATCAGCCGCCTTCGACACGGTCTGCCACCGCACCCTATCCACACACCTCCACAACGCAGGGATCCGAGACAAGGCTTTGGAATGGACCACCTCCTTCCTCTCCGGCAGAATCCAGAGCGTCCGTCTCCCCCCTTTCCGTTCCGAAGCCTCCAAGATCATCTGCGGCGTACCCCAAGGATCATCCCTTAGCACGACATTGTTCAACGTCTACATGGCACTACTCACCCACGTCGCCCGACTGCACGACCTCAACATCATCTCTTATGCCGACGACACACAACTGATCCTCTCCCTCACCAAGGACCCCCTCACCGCCAAAACCAACCTCCACGAAGGAATGAAAGCAGTCGACGAGTGGATGAAGAACAGCCGTCTGAAACTGAACTCTGACAAGGCGGAGGTCCTCATCCTCGGCTCCACCCCCTCAGCCTGGGAGGACTCCTGGTGGCCGACCGCACTGGGAGCAGCACCGACACCCACCGACCATGCACGCATCCTGGGGTTTATCCTCGACTTAACACTCTCTATGGCCAAGCAAGTCAACACCGTCTCGTCCTCCTGCTTCAACACCCTCCGCATAGCCGCAAGATCTACAGGTGGATCCCCCACCGAAACAAGAAGAACGGTTACCCAGGCCCTTGTCAGCAGCAGGCTGGACTATGGAAACGCCCTCTATGCAAGAGCCTCGGCCAAACTCCTGAAACGTCTACAACGCATACAGAACGCCTCTGCACGCCTGATCCTCGACATCCCTCGCCACAGCCACATCACACCCCACCTGAGAGACCTGCACTGGCTTCCCGTCAAAAAGAGGATCACCTTCAAGCTCCTCACCCACGCACACAAAGCACTCCACAACTCCGGACCAGCATACCTCAGACAACTCACCTTCTACACCCCGAACTGCCAGCTCCGCTCCTCCGACCTCGCCATTGTCCCCCCGCATCCGAAGAGCGACCACCGGCGGCAGATCGTTCTCCCACCTCGCCGCCAAGACCTGGAACACCCTCCCTATCCTCCTTTGGCAGACCGAGGACCTTCAGGAGGCTACTCAAGACCTGGCTATTCGAGCAGTAGCACCACCCCGCCTCCCCCCCAGCGCCTTGAGACCCTCACGGGTGAGTAGTTCACTCTACAAATGTTCTGCTTGATTGCACAATTAGATTTTCCATTGTGCAGATTCCACCTGAGTGTGGAGACTTCCTCACAATTGCGGGGCCTCCGTCAGGAATGCAGAGGCTCTTTGTGAATCAGGCTTTAAGTGTTTACTACGGTGCAGAGCTGTCATACTTCACAACAGTGCAGCCACCGGAGGCCTCTCTTGTGGCATGCCAAGAACAGATCCTTCATTAGGGTGTGGCAGAGGAGACATAATTGTGGGACTCACTTGTGGAGATCAGATAATCTGGATCATTGTCTTAACTAAAATGAGGTTAGTATAGCAGATCTCCATTTCAACCTCAGTGAAAATGAAGTTTTAACATTTCTGCGGAGAATAGATTTGGACCAGAAGAGCTTATTAATGTTTAACTACATGTCGGTTGAGAGATTGATTTTGGCACACGAGTTTGACCTCGGCCACCAACAATGCATCAGTAAGTGACAAATCAACTGTAACACCTTTGAAAATATCATTTCAATTGGTGGTTGGCAGTTTACCCAATTCTTTGGACAATGAGATTCATAGGCTTGTCATTTTAATTAAATAAAATATATTTTAACTTTATTGTAGAAACGACAATCCTGAAATTAAATCGCATACTATTTTAAACTAGTCTCTTAATTTTCTTCTTTTTCCTTTCAGCCTGGGGAATGACTTGCATTTAACTGCATTTATATGCAATCAATGTATATTTGGCACACTACCAGAAGGAATAAAAAAAGATGCGTCTTAAGCCTTCACTTTGCAAATGTTTTACGCTTCCTCCAATTGAAAACTGGCCTTGCTGCATCCTCCGGAAGTAAAACAAAACCAACTAAAGCAGGCAGCAGCTGGCTTAAACAGATGGAATCGTTCATAAAGAGTTCCTAGGCAACTACTTGGTCATAAACTTGGCAGATTCAACCCACAATGATAACACTAGACTCAAAGTACCAGTGTAAATTTGTGAAAAGTCACTTTTATTTAGTACAAAACTATGGTAAAAATAGATACAAAATTCTTGAATTCATGGGGTTCAATTTCAATCAACACTGAACATAGATAAAGAATAATGAAACACAATATCTTACAATAGAATGCAACATCATATGTACAGACAGATCACAAAAGAGATAAAAACAATACAATTAGTGGAATGGAGGAACACAGTACTGGTCAATAAAATGATGCAATGTTGGTACTTCAATGTGTTTCGAGCGTTTCGGAAAACATTTCACCTTCATCAGGAAAATCACACTGAAAGTTAGGTGCTCTAAAGGTCAGGGTAAATATACTTCCAGGCAAAATGCTTGAGTGCGTCCAACAGTGCCAGAAAAGCGAATGTCTTATTGATGAGATGAATGACCCAACAGAATAGGTTTTTATAGACGCCTGGTCCAATAGGATAGCAGCAAGCACTGGGACATGATCTACAGACTTTAGAATGTATGTTTATGTGGCGTTGTAGTTGGAACATCGTACGAGAACAGTCTAGTGCGATTTATATTCTGTAAAATCTTTTTTATAAGAGAAGAGTCAGGAGAGTCTTCAAATTGGCATCAACATATGGAAATGCCCATGGGGTAAGTGCCTCAACGAGTGCGTGAATACGTGAACGATATTTCTGACGTCTAGTGTCATCATTGTGGGTTGACGGTCTGCCTTGTTTATGACCAAGTAGTTGCCTATGAACTCTTTATGAACGATTGTATTTTCCCTGTCCTAGGAATGTTGGTTAGTAACAGGGGGTCCTTATATTTACATTAAACAGATGGAATCACAGTCACATGAGTCTTGCTTAAAAGATCAAATCTATTACAAGTCGCTCCTAAACTGGAGTAAGAAATTGTAGGGCCAGATTAACATTAAATCTGCATGGCGAGACCGCACATTATTTGCAAGTCATTTTTTAAAACATTTGCCAGAGCCAATTTGGCAATAACGTTTGCTAAATTGAGACCCCAGTAGTATTCATAGCCTACCGGTTCCTTATAAAAATAGTAGACAAACTAGCCCTAACCAAACACCTGTACAGAACCAAATATTTATCAACTTGCCAAGAGCCTACCTATCCAAAAAAGGAGGAATTTTTAAGAATGCTCAAGGATACGCATGAATAAACATGCAATACAATGGGCAAGGCACATGAAAGAAAACGAGGGAATACTGGTTGAACTTTAAAGAACTACAAAGTATCACAATGAGAGTCTCAATACGGGTAATAGTGTAACAGATAATACATGTGACAAACGAGTGACACGTCTATACACATGTCTTGCAACCATGAAAAGCCAATATATTAAACATATCAGATGACTCTAGAAGCAGAAGCAAGCTTAACCACCTGGAGGTGACAAACAAGACACAATGAATTACTTGTGACACACCTGCACGAACCTGTGTGCCCAAAAACTGCACTTACCATGCAGTTTTTTAGGCAAGTGAATGATTTATGTAAACTCACAATACGTACCCAATTGCCAAACCAAAGTATCTTCCACAACAACAGCTAATCGTTTCAGTGTACTTACCCAACATCACAGGGAGTTCTTCTCGATGCCAAAATAATAAAGTCGGTGAGTTTGTTGTCCTTGCTGCGGGCGGGAGTGATCACATGGTAGATCATATCATCGTCATCCACTTGCTGTAGCAGTTCACATTTTCTGAAAAACAGCAAAATGCAAATCTTTTTATTTGAAATGTTGGTTTCCAGAGAATTCTGTAGTAGGATGACTATTACGATTCTGTGTATCACAACACAAGAATGTATGCCACCCAAAGGTCGATACAGAATGCATCTGTTACACAAATAGTGCAGCCCATCATTCAGAACTGGTCCAGAGTTGGGGTGGGCATTGACACAACAAAGGAATCCGTATACTCGAATGGCATTGGCATATGGTCATTATTTCACCCGCAACTTCACATTCTAAACACCTGGGAGAAGATTGCCAAGAATAAAAATGTCACGGCTCTGGTATAACAATTGAGGCTATGTTTCAGGTAAGCAGGTTAGGAAGAAAATTGAGGCTCAATTGTGTATCTACAATATAAATTGCATTATAATGATGATAGCTACTTATAGTTCGTAAAAATGTACCCGACAAGCTGTCCCGGCACTAAGAATTGTGAGAGCCACTGAGAATGAAATTCCACATATATGCGTTATTAATTGATAAGATACTCATTTTTTTATTTCCTTTTTAGAATATTGAAGCTCACAAAAGCCTTAACATAATTGCACATTTTCTAGTCACACTGCCATTTTGTTATCCTGTTAATACACATTGCACATTTTAGCTGGACTGTCCTAGTAAGCACTGCCTCGTTCAGAAATTGACAAAATTAATGACGATTGGAGAAGATAGTAGAATTAGCCTTCATTCGAGAAACTTGCAAGAATCTTACAAGGTCTTCTAGCATTCTTCCCATAAGAAATGCCTGGCACCTGCTCATTAGTGTCTCTGTGTAGATTTATGTCTGTCACGTGTTCCTGCTTCCATTTATTTACATTGGCAAAGTGTATAAATGTAGCACCAAAATGTATGGATTGTAGCACCACAGTCTCTAAGTGTCTAGAGGGGGAAGCTCTTGTCCACTGATTTGGCATTTTACCATCGCTTATTTTAAGGCTTGATGTTTATCTATGCATTAAACATGTGTTCGACCTCTATGTGCTATTCCACGTGTCTGTTTTCTTTTACACTATATAGCCCATAGCCTACCACAACGTTAGAGTGCAATGCACAGAGAGGACGGGCATGCCTGAGTGACATGCCTAGTTAATTGAGGCAGGTCTGTGAAAGAAATAGTTCAAGATTTATCTCTGGGAAAATGAACATTGGTCCCCTTTAGAAATTGATACCACTGGGTAGTGCAGCAGAGGGATATGCCCAACAAGGCATGGAGCTAAGCCCGAAAAAAGCATGCCTTCTTGGAAATACCAACCTAAAAGCGACAAGAAACCTGCAGTTTAGGTCAGAGGAAATCGAAATTTAGGCCTTTGCCTTACTATGGTCAAAATAGGTTACAACAATTCTCTGGAAGCAGTTTAATCATTGTTATCCAGTCGGAAGGAGTTCGACTATTCCACCCTAGTCAATAATGACCTGGGTGGTGAGGGTTTTGTTAGATGGTGTTTTTTTATGGAACTCTTAGCTTTTGGTAGAAGATTATGAGCAGCAAATTTGTTTGATTTGTTTGGGTGATAAGGCTCCACCATTTTTGTCCTTTTGAAATGTATTGCAGTGAATGACTATTGATGGCCACAAAAAGAAGCATACTGGACTGCTGATAAAATATTTTTGTCACAATATAAATAATTCATTAGTGGAGTCATTCTAATTTTAGGAATTGTGGTTAGCTCAAAGATGATTAAACCATTGAAAAATACTGATCCTCGGCTGAGATTCGATAGAAAACAGATTCCCTTTCACAATTTCATGGTTAGTGGTCCAGGAGGTAAAACGTGGATACTTTCTATGAATTCACAAATATCTTCCTCATTCAAGTGAGAAACAGAGTTTGACATGCCGTTTAAAAACCATACCAACAGTAGAAGCAGTCCTGTCTGTTGATTCCCCATTGTCCACCTGCAGCTTCACCACACAGTTCTAATGAACAACTAGAATGCCAACATTCTACATTCCTGACAAATGTTAGATGCACTGGAACGCAAAGTTTCTAGAATAGAGGCTGTAGAATTGAAGATACTAGCTATGGAGAGACTGCAGTAAATGAACAATACAGGGAGTTCAATGTTGTCATAGAAGAAAAACTTACTTTTGGTGACTCTCTCGCTGGTGAATACTTTATGTAGCTACAGATTCTTCCCCCTTTAAATCTCCCAAGCGCCAGTCCAAATCCAGAACACTTTCTGCAATAATTCCTACCTACAGGCAGATGGCACTATCTAACTTCATGGCAATGGTGTCCCACCCCCAGAAACATAGACACACATTTGCATATAGGTGCACCCACTGCACACTTAAATCAGTGTATCAGATAGATTCTGTGCCCTCAGCTGGAGAGCAACTGACTAATTAAGATGCTGACAGTGTGCAAAGTCTAACTTGGGACCTTATAACTTACAAGAGATCCCCTCTACAGAAGGAGAAGTTGAGTGGGCAGTGAGTGATCTGTGGTTAGATAGAGCATCCACCAGAAAGAGTGTTACTGAAGCTAATAAACTTCTTCTGATCGATACTTCTAAACCGCAGATTCCTCACCTTTTGCACCAATATCAAATCAGTAACCCTTACCCCTAAGTTTAGAGGGTCAAAGGAACAGTCTTGTCACCAGGAAGTCCTGCAGGACCAAGCAGGCAAAATGACCCTCCTTGTGGACTCGACGATCAATAGTGACCTGAAAGGACAGATGTCCTTCTAGTAGCACCGGAACCCCTCTAGCCAAGGCCGTAGTGGCAGCCTTTGCCCTGATGGAATGAGTTTTAAGGTCCTCAGGAGAATCCTTTTGGCACAGCACAGTTTAATGCAAAGAACAATCCATCTCAATATGGTCAGTTCTATACTGAATTTCCTTTTTTTGAACCGGTAATTCAAACAAAGTTGATAATTTACCCAGTGCACCTTGCTCCTATCAATGTTTAAACTAATGGCCTGTCTAGGATCCAATCAGTGTAGCCTTTCCTCCTACTTAGAGGGATGTGGTGGAGAGAAGAACACGGGGAGCATACTTACTGCCCCCCCATGAGAAGCAAACATAACTTTCAGAAGGAGAGTCCAAAGCATCAACCTGTAGGTAGGAAAAGGTTTTATACAGCAATGGAACATATAACACTTGATGCGATGTGCGGAAGTGATGATGATGAGAAAAACCATCTTGATGGTCAACAGTTTCAGGGTACAACTGGCACAGGCTCAAATGGTACACATATCAAAGAGGTAAAGACAAAATTAAGGTACCACTGCGGCATAATAAAAGGAGCAGGGGGAGAGGCATGTATTCAAAGCCCTTTTAAGGAATGCATCATAAAGGATGACTTGAATAAAGAAGGCTGATCCCTCGCAGCCTTCTTCCACCGCAAGATCGCCGACATACACGACAGCTTCGCAAACCAGACGCCTCCACCAGCTGCAGAACCAACGCCCCCACCGCCCTCCTCAGTCGCTGGACCCCCGTCAACACCGAAGAAGTCACCCAGATCATGAACACCATCCACTCCGGCTCTCCATCCGACCCCTGCCCTCACCACATCTTCAACAAAGCAGACACCATCATCGCACCCCACCTCCGAGACATAATCAACAGCTCCTTCGAATCTGCCACCTTCCCTGAGAGTTGGAAACACGCTGAAATCAACGCCCTCCTTAAGAAGCCGACAGCAGACCCCAAGGACCTCAAGAATTTCCGGCCCATCTCCCTGCTCCCCTTCCCAGCGAAGGTCACCGAGAAAGCAGTCAACAAGCAACTGACCAACTTCCTCGAAACCAACGGCTCCCTCGACCCGTCCCAGTCTGGCTTCCGCAGCAACCATAGAACCGAGACCGCCCTCATCGCCGCCACCGATGACATCAGAACCCTGCTCGACAACGGAGAAATCGCAGCCCTCATCCTCCTAGCTGCCTTCGACACGGTCTGCCACCGCACCCTAAAAACATGTCTCCACAACACAGGGCTCCAGGGAAAGGCCCTGGACTGGATCTCCTCCTTCCTCACCGACAGAACCAAGAGAGTCCGCCTACCCCCGTTCCACTCAGAGGCCACCAAGATAATCTGCGGCATACCCCAACGACACCCAGCTGATCCTCTCCCTGACCAGAGACACAGTCACCGCCAAATCCAACTTCCAAGAAGGAATGAGGGCCGTCGCCGAATGGATGAAGATTAGCCGCCTGAAACTGAACACAGACAAGACGGAGGTCCTCATCCTTGGACCATCCCCCTCCGCCTAGAACGACTCCTGGTGGCCCGCTGCCCTGGGCACAGCATTGACACCCACCAACCACGCACGCAACCTAGGGTTCGTCCTGGACTCATCGCTCACTATGACCAAGCAAGTCAACGCCATCTCCTCCTCCTGCTTCAACACCCTCTGCATGCTACGAAAGATCTTCAAAAGAATCCCCACGGAAACCAGAAGGACTGTCACCCAAGCCCTTATCACAAACCGGCTTGACTATGGCAACGCACTCTATGCAGGAACAACGGCCAAGCTACAGAAAAGACTGCAACGCATACAGAATGCCTCCGCATGCCTCATCCTGGACATCCCCCGCCACAGCCACATCACCGCCCACCTGAGACCCCTGCACTGGCTCCCCGTCAACAAGAGGATCACGTTCAAGCTCCTCACCCACGCACACAAAGCGCTCCACAACGCCGGACCCGAATACCTCAACAAACGCCTCTCGTTCTACGCCCCGACTCGCCAACTCCGCTCAGCCAGCCTCACCCTCGCCACCGTACCACGCACCAGAACAACAACAATAGGCGGCAGATCCTTCTCCTACCTCGCCGCCAAGACCTGGAACTCCCTCCCCACCCACCTCCGACTGACCCAAGACCTTCTGACCTTCAGGAGACACCTCAAGACCTGGCTGTTCGGGCAGTAGCAGCAACCCCCCCTCACCCCCCACCCTCAGCGCCTTGAAACCCTCGTGGGTGAGTAGTGCGCTCTATAAATGTACTGATTGATTGAAAAGGAAAGTCAGAATGGTCCGATGAGTAGCCAAGCCAGATCCAAGCCGAGGGTTTGACTTGGCTCTAGGAGCACGTGCATGAGTCAGTCTTGAAAATATTTATCATGTAAATCATGCAATAAACATCATGTTAAAATATGATAAGGTGCTTGCAAAATTCATATGTTTCATGTTACTACTTCAGATTACTTGAGAAGTATTTATTAGAAGCAATAGTTTTTAGACAAACAAGGAAAAATTGCCACCCCCACCTTGATGACAATGCATTAGTGGAAAAAGAAGCAAGTCATTTGTTATGGGTGGCCTAGGTTCTTATAATAGATGGAGGAACATTATAGGATATTAAACACAAGAGAGGATTTTGTACAGCACTTCCTGAACTCATGTATTTGAAAAAGCTTTCTTATGCCACAAAAAAAGGAGGCTTGGTGAAATAAAGTATTTGCCTAGGATCACACAATTTGGTCAAACTGGGAAGCCGGAATTTCCAGTTTTATGCTGAACATTAGCCACTAGATGGGTATCTCGTTCTAACATCAAAGATGAATGCTTGGCCTTGATTCTTGGAGGATGAGATGAGAGGTTAGGTGACACGAAAAATTCAATTTTTTTTCTTGGCAATTTTATATAGCTCGAACTTTGCCTGGGGACATATTGGCGCTTGACATTTAATTTTTTTGCACAGGGAGATTTGCCGGAAATCACAAGATACAATGCTGAGGCCTGGATTCAAACATGGATCCCCATGTTACATGTTTAGCAAGTGTAGCCATTAGGCCCCATCGCCTCTAGTGAAAGCTCGGCACAGTTTGGGACGGAGGTTCTAAGATGACCTCAAGCTGAGCCAGGGCCAGACATCACGCTTGAGCCTGGCTCAAGCTTTCCTTGGCTCACCCCCCTCCACTCTTGATGGGCTAGAGACAAAACATAAAATTCAGACAGCTTGGCTCAAAGAGGATCAACTTATCTGTTCTCACAAGTGGTAACAAACATAGATGAGCATCCAAAGTATATGTACTTTGTCGATGGTCAACGAGCAGCAAAAAAAAAAAAAAAAAATAAAAAAAAAAAAAAATCAGATCCACCACCGCTGGAGGAAGTCAAAGCCGATCCGTTGATCCGGCTAAATCTCCATGCATGGAGGGGTAGATTGTGGAGGTTAAGGTGCAGAACTCCTCCTTTCTGTTGGGACAGCAGGTCCTCCTAAAGTGGTAGTCAAAGTGGAGGACAGATGTTCTGATTCAGCAAGTCGGGATGCTAAACAGTTCAAGCCCAAACCGGGACTATCAAGATGAACTCCCTCAGCATCAGCCTCATTGTGGGGGAACATGTATGGACTGTAGCAAAGTGGCTTCCAACCACCAACACTACTAGCATTGAGGCAAGGGAACAGTAGGGGAATCCTCCCAAGCCACAGGTTTCATTTCAGTTATAATGTAGCATGACAGGCTAAGATCTTGCTGAAGACGGCTCTTGATAAGACAACAGAACTGGGACGGAGTCTCAAACTGGTGCCTCAGAAGTCGAGGCAGAGATGTTACCTGGCTAAAGCAGGGACCCGGTCTAAAGTAGAGTATGGTCACGTGGCACCGGAGGTGGCCTGCTGGTGGAAGTTCAATGTAGGCCCAAACAGTCATTGGTACAGAAGACATGCCAGAGGAACCCAGAACCATTCAAAACAGCTGCAGTATTAACTCCTTAAAAACCCAAAGATGGCCTGGAAAATTCAGGAACACTGGCTCCAACCACGGAATCCTGTCTGAATTGGATGATGCTGCCACAGTTAGAACTTTCAACTGCTGACAGTGTGACTTCTCACTGAAGTGGGAGAAGGGGGACCCAGTTGAATGCCACTTAGTAATTTGTGCTTGCATACAGACTTAGTCTTGAGTTACTTTAGGATGGCGATCCGAATGATGGCCAACACTGTTGTTGAAAGAGACTGGCCTTGCTTGGTATCACACTCCCCAATAGTGAGTGTATTTAGCACAGGACTTTGAGTCATGACTGAGTTTGAGTCAAGGCACCAAAGAGAGGCTGTCAGACTCCATTCGGTGGGGACAGAGCGGGAAGTGGCTATTGGACTTAACCCATGGGGCTTCTGGTCAGTTGTCCATGTTATACCGGGGCCCATCCTAATAGGTCTACCAAACTGGGCCATGTACTACCCTTCACCACATAACTCTCAGTGGTAGTCAGGCGCGCAACGCCCATTGGGCTCAAAGGGGTTCAGCCCTCCCTGTCATGTGTGTCAGCCTGGCTGAGACCGCTTCCCGGGCACACACACAGCCGCACCCGAGTACAACACAGGTCTTTAAAAGACCATTTAGTTGTTAACAAGACTTTGTTGTGTTTAGAACCCCTTCTTAGAGACCCTGCAGCTCCATTTTACATATTGCTGGAAGACTTCCGCCCCCCCCCAAAATTTTTATTCCCCCCTCAAACACCGCCCCCCCCCCCCCCCCCCCACCGAAATTTGATTCTAGTTGCCCCTCTGGTGGTAGTGATGGCAAACTCAGAGCTCATAAAGCTGACAACACAATAAGTGGATGTCTACCTCAGGGTTCCTTCTTTAAGAAAGCAAAGTACTTTAATGCACACTATAAGGAAATATTAAACACTAGAATGACAAAATGCAATTTGGTTCCCTTGGGCACTGTCAGGCAGTGCTGCATCTCTATCTACTATCTCCTCTAAACCTCCCCTTGAGTAAGCTTCATTATTCCAGGGTCTTGGTGGTTCCCCCTCCTTGTGGTAAGAAGTATTACTGGGATTATGACTCGGGAACAGTTATCACTCTGAAAAGTGCTGTGTTCAGTCTTTACTGCTCAGTCTGATTTTAGTCCTACTGCACATGGTAGGTCAGCCCCTACTGAATGGGTGCAATGACCGGCTTGCTCAGTTCTGTGCACTCGCACCCTCTCTCCTGAGAGCTGGCATGTCAGTCTGCAACTTCGTATGTGCACTCTGCTATATCAACTAGGCCCACATTCCACCAGTGCGCACAGTAGGTATGAAGTCAGCATTTCTGAGTTGTAGTCCCGATCAGACTTTCTATGGCAGTCACAGCAGTAAGGGCCCTTGGTAAAGGTCGTAGGTGCCATGTCTTCTGCCTAATAATGATGTAGGTAGATGTAGTCTTGCATGGGTCATTAGAAGCAGCCAAGGCAGAAGTGGCTCTTCGACCACCATTTCTCCGAACGAGGCCCGCACTTCCACCCAGAGCCTGGAGACACCCAAGGATAAAAGCTGCGCTCTACAAGACTTTGTGATTGATTGATTAATGAACAGGTCGTTCACTCTGGGCAGATGTGGTCACACACACACACACAGGCCAGATACTCTGGGAGGATGAAGTCACACACAGGCTGGTTACTCTGTGTAGGTGCAGCCATGCACAGGCCAATAAATTATGAAAATCAGAACCCCGACAGGGCCTGAAAATCATGGGCGCAATCTTTGTTGTTCCTGCCAGAAACCAAAGTGGAAATACTGCAGGCCCACAGACGCCGGGGTACATATATCTTTTTAACTCCTCTTTTGGGTGCCACCACAGACACCTTGGACAACCTGCGTCTACTGGAGAGACTCTACCTGCAAGGCTGGCAGGCTCCTTCCCTCGCTTAGCATGAAGGTAGACTTTGAAGTGCTTCTGGACAGATAAACAGCTCTTTCAACAAGTGATCCTGACACAGGTGATGTCTCCTTACCTCTCAGAAGCTGGCAGTTGGACAGATAAACTCTGGTTGCAAAGCTGTCCACTGAGTCCTGGCTGAACCACTCCATTACTTGGCTCAAGAGTACGTGGAACAAAACATTAGGCACTAAGGCCCACTTTTACCCACCAAATTTAGACAGGAGATGTGTATGCACGGACTTCAGCTTTAGAACCGGTTTGAGGTGGATCTCCTTTCATGTATCCTCTCCAGGCTGCTCTCCAGATGCTTCTCATAGCACATAGTCCCCAGGAGGGAGCACCCACAACAGAGGCACAAAGAGGGCAGAGGTTTCTGCACCTGGCTGTCAACAACCTGCTGAAGGAATTAATCAGGGAAAGGTGAAAAATGCAGGCCTCATCTAAAGGTTCTCTTCACCTTGCACAACAGTCTGTAGTCTCACGCTACACCCCTACAATTCACCAAATGGTGATGTTCAAGGTAAACTAATTAGATGCTCCTTGCCAAGCAAAGCACATATTTCTAAGGAAGCCCCTTGTCTCCCCGTTATTAACTTCAGTGGTAGGTAGGGAACTCAACCTCACTTCAATTATATGCAAATGCCAGACCTAGGGTATCCAAAACTGATCCCACTGGCCACCATTGCACTGACTCCCCCACACATACACCATTCATGTACCGCTCAGGATCCAAAGACAGGCATGACATACACCCAGGATGTCAGCAGTAGTAACTGGAAAGGTGCACAGAACTTTACACGAATGGGCTAGATGGCTCCACTCCAGTGACACAGATAAAAAGTTCCGGTCACAGCTTTAGATTAAAAAAGATGATAAGTTTTCTCTACCGCTCTTTGTGCTAAACCCAGGACAGGGACAGTAGCTGACTATTTGCCCACTGTCTGTCAATGAGAGCATGCACTGTGCACCCCTTCAGCTCACAGGACAACTCCAGGACCTTAATCAGGAGAAGGGATGAACCTCTGCACGCACCCTAAATTAGCGTGCACCTGGTCCAATCATCAAAAACCAGAACACCAGCTATATAAGAGAAGGGGCATTTCTGTCCTTATGTTGTCTGGACCTATTACCGACATCTACTTCCTACTGGAATGGCATGGCTTTATTCCATCATGTGGTCTTAGATAGAGACAGCCCTGCACACGGTCATGAAAATGCATTTTGAACACAGCTGATAAAACACTGAAAACGCTGGGAGAAGAGCTCCGGATCAGGATAAAGAGGAACTGACGTCAGTGTGCAAAGGTTCTGCCCATATGGGGCTTCATGCAACCCCCCTTCAGAGGTAGGACCGAATTGCCAAGAAATATGATGGTGCCCCCTGCCAGTGCACAGGAGCTATTGCAGAAAGATTTCTGGATCCAGACTGGTGCCTGGGTGATTCAAGGAGTAGGGAATCAATGGTTAGACCTGCCCTTCAGCAATGATGGTTCATGCTCCATGAAGCTAAAACAAGGACATATTTTCTATAAATTCTCAAATATCCTTCTCTTCAATCTGAGAAACAAAGCCTGTACAATTAATAACATAGGGAAAATAGTAGGATTGTGCAAGGGAAAGGCATCCACCTAGACAACCTGACAGCAGTGAGAACACTAACAACTCCCCCCAGTAGAACTATCCACTCCTACCTCAAATGATTTCTGCACAAATGTAGAGTGGACATTGCAGACATCATAACCACAAATAAATTGCACACGCAAAAGGCTTCACACTTGTCAAAAAAAGGAATGTTAACTTTGAGTACCTAACCACAGACTGACTGGTCTAGCCATCTCCTCATCCCCTTTTTCCTTTACCTCTCGAAAATTGTAACAGTTTGTCAATCCAGGAGACTCAAATATTGGATTAGAGATCTGCTTACAGGAGGTTAGCTAGGGCAGTGGGCTGCAACCCCTTTTATTTGCTAAATAAGCGAACACATCAACTCTTACCGATTATACCCCTGTTCAAGGTTAGTCATCTGCTACACCACTTTCGTAGGGCACTCCAAATCTTTTACCAAAAGGGAATTATTCAGCCTTGATGGAATCATCTCATCCAAATATCAGGATTATGTTGATGTTCAGGAAGGTTGTCCTACGGAGCCTGTCCATCTTTCTTTTTGTGAAAGGAAAATCCTGTTTTTCCACCCAACGTATCCCAAAATAAGTTCCTCATGGCAACAAATTGTTTTTATTTTTAAGGTGTTCTCTCACAGCAATGTTGTGCTGGTAGAGATCCATGAAAGTTAACAACTCTGCTTTCTTTTCACCACTTTCGGACTTTTTGTGATATATGGTGCCTCCCCATTATAGTGATTCCATTGTTTATTACTGGTTTTGGTAAGTTCTCCTCACCTTCAGTGAAAGTGCCTTAGGCCATGACCCCAGGGTTAGAATGTGGCATTCGGGGACTCAGCGCCTCTCTTCCGAAGGTTGCTGGGTTTTGCACGATGCAGATGGAGTAGTTTCTTACCTGTAACTCCAGTTCTGTAGTAGGGGTATCTCTGTTATAGTCATAATCTATGAATAGTCCCGCCCATGTGCGGGGACCCCGGTGCAATCAAAAAATATCTCTTAAGCTGTCCTGCATTTGCAAACCTGCAAAGACACTTAAGAGACAGACAAAATAATACAGCCTAATCACAATATGGCTGCACTGACCAGCACTTCCTCCGAAGTGAACACAAAAGCCAAAATAAAGTTTAAATGTCATTTTTATTCACATCTGACATGTTCCTTTATCATCTCACACTCCCTTCACCAAAATCCCTTTAAACAATAGAGAGGAAGGGGTGGACAGACAAGCCCTATAGGCTGTCATTATGTGTCTGCTAAAGGGATACCGTGCCTTTAAGAAACTCTCCAGAGACCCCCGGTATCCCAGGATGCACAGCCAAAGCAAGTTACTTTCAGTTCTTTTTGAAGGTGTATAACAACAGGCCTAGTACTGCCAGGTTACTCCACCGGGGAGGAGGGAGGGTCGCTTATGACTATAACAGAGATACCCCTACTACAGAACTGGAGTTACAGGTAAGAAACTACTCCTTCTGTAGTAGGGGATCTCTGTGTATAGTCATAATCTATGAATAGAATGGCAAGCCCATCCCAACCAACACACAGCGGTGGAGTAAAACCCCAACACCAACAAATTACTGTGCAAACAAGTTCCTCAGCGAAGCCTGTCCAACCTGCGCATCTGCCCTAGCATCAGAATCCAGGCAGTAATGCTTTGTAAACGTATGGACCGACTTCCAGGTGGCAGCCTTACAAATGTCAGCAATTGGAACATTCCTAAGCAAAGCTGTAGTCGCTGCTTTGCCCCTAGTCGAATGTGCTGTAGGCTTACCCCCTAAGGTCTTATTAGCTTTCTGATAACAAAGCTGAATACAGGACACAATCCATCTGGAGATGGACTGTTTTGAGGTAGCTAGACCAGTTCTTACTGAACCATAATTTACAAACAGTTGATCCGACCTGCGGATGTCTTTTGTCTTATCTAGATAGAATTTCAACACCCTACGCACATCAAGGGAATGCAGAGACCTCTCCGCCGGAGAGGAGGGATGCTGAAAAAATGTTGGCAAAGTTATCATTTGATTTACGTGGAAATCTGATATCACTTTAGGCAAAAATTTAGGATGAGTACGCATTACCACTTTAGAAGCATGGAATACACTATACGGCTCTTGACAACACAGAGCCTGAATCTCACTTACCCTCCTGGCCGATGTAATGGCCACAAGGAAGGCAGCCTTCCAGGACAAATGCTGCAAAGAAGCCTTATGGATAGGCTCAAAAGGCTCCCTCATCAACCTGGACAACACCACGTTCAATTCCCATGGTGGCGAAGGTCGTCTAACAGGGGGAAACACCTTACGCAAACCCTCCAAAAAATCTTTAATCACAGGGATTTGAAAAAATGAGGTTTGGGAAGGGCCCTTCCTATACGCAGTCAGAGCTGCGAGATGAACTTTAATAGACTGAAAATTAAGCCCAGATTGAGCTAACTGCAGCAGATAAGGCAAAATAACATCTTCTTTACAGGATGTAGGGTCAATGTCCTTTGCCTTGCACCATAAACAGAATCTCTTCCACTTATAGGCATAAGAAGTCCTCGTAGACGGTCTCTTCGCCTCTTTCAAGATCTCCATACAGTCCTGAGGTAGGTTCAAGTGTCCATACTGCACTAGCTCAGGAGCCATGCTGCCAAACTCAAGGACGAGAGATTGGGGTGAACCATCTGTCCTCCGAACTTCGTGAGAAGGTCCGGCCGACACGGCAGGCGTCTGTGGGGCAGAACAGACCGGTGAAGAAGGTCGGTGAACCACCATTGCCTCGGCCATTCCGGAGCAATCAGGATCATCCTGGCTCTGGATTGCGACAGCTTGATCAGCACCGCCGGAATCATGGGAATGGGTGGAAAGGCGTAGAGAAAGCTGTTCGACCAGCTGATCCATAGGGCATTCCCCAGTGTCCCTGGTTGGTAGTACCTTGACGCGAAGTCGCGGCATTTGCTGTTGTCTGCCGTAGCGAACAGATCGATATCCGGAGTGCCCCACTCTGCGAAGACGTCTCCTAGCACGTCGTCGTTTAGTACCCACTCGTGATTTTCTTGAACAAGCCTGCTGAGCGCATCGGCTTGGGCATTCTGCACCCCCGGCAGATGGGTCGCTGTGATCGTTAGGTTCCTGGCCACCAGCCAATTCCAGATCGCCTGTGCCTCCCGAGACAGTGTGCGTGAACGGGAGCCCCCCTGCTTGTTGAGGTAATACATGGTAGTAGTATTGTCCGTCTGAACTAGCAGGGAGTCCGTCGTGAAGGAGGGATGGAACGCCTTCAGGGCCAAGTGTACTGCTCTGAGTTCCAAAAAGTTGATGTGGTAAGCCATCTCCGTCTGCGACCATGTCCCCTGAATCTGAAGAGGGCCCGAATGCGCTCCCCAGCCCTGGAGAGAAGCATCGGTCACTATGGTCTACATTGGAATATCCTTGTGAAAGGGAGTCCCCTTGCAGACATTCTCCGAAGAGCACCACCATGTCAGACTGTAGAGCGTGTTGGGACAGCGTGTTGGGACAGGTGAATCGTGTCCTCCCAGCGCCCCCTCCGTTGGTCCCATTGATCCTCCAGACATTCCTGCAGAGGCCTCATATGCAGACGTGCATTGGGGGTGAGAAAAATGCATGAAGCCATCGACCCCAGCAAGGACACCGTCCTCACTGTAGGAGAGTGGGCTGAGAGGAGGTGCAGGGCCTTCCCACGGATCGATAAGCGTCTCTCCTCCGAAGGACACACGCTTGCGTTCAAGGTATTGACTGAGGCCCCCCAAGTACTGGAGACACTGCACAGGGATCGGCACTGACTTCGACATGTTGATGTGCAGTCCCAGGCGATGCAGCAAGGCAGCTGTCCTGTTGAAGTGACACTGGGCTTCCCGGTACGTGGAAGCTTTGATCAGCCAGTCGTCCAGGTATGGATACACAAACACCTTGCTCTTCCGCAAGTGTGCCGCCACCACTGCCATGCACTTGGAGAACGTCCGTGGGGCAGACTTCAGACCAAACGGGAGTACTGTATACTGGTAATGGTTGTTGCCTACCAGAAACCTCAGGAACTTGCGATGCTTTAGTGCGATCGGCACATGAAAGTAAGCGTCCTGCAGATCTATGGCGCACAGCCAGTCTCCTCGATGCAACTGAGGGTAAATCTGATGCAGGGACAACATACGGAACTTTTCTCGGCGGATCCACTTGTTTGCTTGACGCAGATCCAGAATAGGCCTGAACTCGTTCTTGTCCTTTTTTCTGACGAGAAAGAACCTGGAGTAAAGACCTTTTCCTTTTTGCCTCAAAGGAACAGCTTCTATGGCCTTCTTTTTCAACAGAACGTCCGCCTCTCGCTGGAGCTCCCGCACCATGTAGGGAGAGCGCACTGGTGGAATCTGTGGAGGCGGGCTGGTGAAACGAAGACTGTATCCATTGCAAACAATATTCAGCACTCACTTGTCCTGAGTTATTGTCCTCCACTCTGCCAGGTAGTGTTGAATACTTCCCCCCACCGGAGCGGGTAACGGACGAGGGGGAAGTGATCTTTCAGGGCTTTGACCCGGCCGGGCCTTTGTTCCCCGACGAGGATTGATGCTGTCCTCTGCCCCTCTGGCGCTTTTGAAAGGACTGCCTGGGGAACTGTTGTTGTTGCTGGTGCTGTTGTTGGTGACCAGACTGACGCCCTTGACCTCGTTGCTTCGAATAGCGCCTGCCATAGGAGCGGAACGACCTCTTCTGCTCCTTGGGTCTTTCCAACCCCACGGCTTTCAGGGTTTCCGCTTCGGCCTTCATGCGGGCCATCTCGTCATCCGCATGAGACCCGAACAGCGTCGTGCCGGAGAAAGGCAAATTGGCAATCTTCTGCTGCGCCTCAGGCTTCAGAGAGGTGAGCCTCAGCCAGGAATGCCTCCTCATGTGTACCCCGTGACAGTACCCATGGGCCGCCAGCAACGACACATCCCCCGCAGCACTGATGATCTGGTTGGAGACCATCATGCCCTCGTTCAGAACCTCCTGGAAGTCCTCCCTTTTATCCCTAGGCAGGGAGGCAGCAAACTGTTGCAAGGAGTCCCAGAGTGACCGGTCATAGTGTCCCAACAGAGCAGAGGCGCTAGCAGCCTTCATCGTGGTGGCCGACGTGGAGCACACTCTCCTCCCCAAGGAGTCCTTCTTGCGACTCTCCTTATCCGGAGGGGCCGTGGAAGAGGGCGTCGTGGAGTGTTGTTTATGAGCCACAACCACAAGGACAGAGTCCGGGGAGGTCCACCCTGAGGAACGCCGGGTCCGAGTCAGTGGCCCTGTACTTTTTTGCAACCTTGAGGGAGCCGACTTCACCACGGCTGGTGTCAAGAAGACCTCCATGGCTGGCTCCTCCAACCCCGGGACCAAAGGGAGGAGGGGGCGCGACAGATGAGCCTTGTGCAATGTCTCAAAGACCCCGAGGTAGTGGGAACCGGGACTGCTACCGAGATCCCCAATTTCGCCGCCCCCCTCATCAGCACCTCCTGGAACGTGGCAACATCATCCACCGGCGAGATTCGGGTAGGCGGTGTCTCCGACAGCGAGGGAGAGAAACGTCCAGTGCCAGAAGAGTCCGTCCTCGTGCCTCTGGAACGAGATCTATATCTCCGCCGTCCGTGTCTGGTGCGAGTGGACGATCTGCGTCTACTCCGTGACCTCCGTCGAGAGCGAGACCTCGGTCTTCGTGGAGTCTTAGGAGTCGCCGTTCGCCGAGGAGACGGCGGGAGCTGTGGTATCGGCGGCGTAGGTCGCTTAGGAGGAGGAGGAGGCGGAGGAGGAGGAGGCGGAGGAGGAGGAGGCGGAGGAGGAGGAGGCGGAGGAGGAGGCGTTGGAGGAGGCGGAGGTGGTGGTGTAGGAGGACGCTGAGGCAGCGGCTGAGAGAGAGGCTGCGGGGCTCCATCACTCCGTGCAGGAGAACACGGACCAGCACTGTCCGGACTCTCGTCCACCCTTCTCCTCTTGGCGGGCCTGTCCCGTGTGGAAACGCACGAGGGGGAGCGCCGTCTTCTCCTAGATCCCCGACTGGAGATCGTGATCACCGAAGACGTGTTACCAGTTGTCCTCGACGTCGAACTGAACGTCGACCTCGTACGGTGTCTCTTCGCCGATCGCTTTCCCCCCCTCGACGAACGGCCTCTCGACGTCGACTGCGAGCGGTGTCTCCTCGACGTCGACCTTCGTCGCCCCGCCGGCGAGCCATGCCTCGACGTCGATCTTCTTCGTCTCGACGTCGATCTCCTTCGCTTTGACGGCGATCTGTGCCTCGACGGCACTCTGTGCCTCGACGGCGATCTGTGCCTCGACGGCGATCTGTGCCTCGACGGCGATCTGTGCCTCGACGGCGATCTGTGCCTCGACGGCGATCTGCGCCTCGACGGCGATCTGCGCCTCGACGGCAGTCGCCGGTGTCTCGGCGTCGATGTCGTCAGCGTCGAGCCAAGAGTAGATGGCTGTCCAGGGGGCTCGGTACGACGTTGATGGTGTGTCGACGTCGACTGCGGAATCTTCGACGGCGACCCGGTCCCGGGTCTCGCCGGCCCCTCTCTCGACGTCGAACGCCGAGAAAGCCGAGATCCAGAGCCCTGGATCGACGGCGAACATACCGTTGCTTTATCCCTCGCCGTCGATGTCGTCGCCTTCGACGTCGAACGCGACCTACCAGCCGGTAGGTGCCGTTTCTGCCCTTTTTTCTGCCCGGAGGTCCCTCCAGTGGCTGAAGCATGGGCAGAGGAAGGGGAAGGAGATCCTCCGTGCCGCGAAGTCCCACCTGTCCTCCGCTCCTCTTGTCCCTGGAGGCGAATCTTCTCCCTGTCCCTCAGGGTCCTCTTGGAGAAGTTCTTGCAGATGGCACATGCAGCAGGGACATGTGAGGATGACAAGCAGAGGATGCAGACATCATGTGGGTCCGTCTTGGCCTTCTTCCTCCCACATTCAGGGCACTTATCAAATAAAGCCATGTTAAAAGTGGCCAAACTGCCCCAAATTGCAGGATGCAGTAGAGGAAGGCGCTAGACGTCGAGTGAACAACTATTTATCCAAAAATATCAAATTTTATCCAAATAATCACCCAAAAGGGTAGAACTCAAGCTCCAGGGTCCTGCAAGCAGGAGCCGGAAAAAAGAACTGAAAGTAACTTGCTTTGGCTGTGCATCCTGGGATACCGGGGGTCTCTGGAGAGTTTCTTAAAGGCACGGTATCCCTTTAGCAGACACATAATGACAGCCTATAGGGCTTGTCTGTCCACCCCTTCCTCTCTATTGTTTAAAGGGATTTTGGTGAAGGGAGTGTGAGATGATAAAGGAACATGTCAGATGTGAATAAAAATTACATTTAAACTTTATTTTGGCTTTTGTGTTCACTTCGGAGGAAGTGCTGGCCAGTGCAGCCATATTGTGATTAGGCTGTATTATTTTGTCTGTCTCTTAAGTGTCTTTGCAGGTTTGCAAATGCAGGACAGCTTAAGAGATATTTTTTGATTGCTCCGGGGTCCCCGCACATGGGCGGGACTATTCATAGATTATGACTATACACAGAGATCCCCTACTACAGAATCCTTGATTCCTACTCTCCATTGTCACTGATGACCCTCTGAGTAATTCCTTTCTGTTTCTGTCTTCAGTTATGCCGTCTCACAGGACTCTCTCATCTTCTTCTCTCCTCTGGGTCACCTTCAATTCGGTTCATCTCCACAGGTTTTCTACACTCAGTCTGGTCATTTTGGCATGTCCTGCTCCACTCCTGTGCTTCTTCTGTGGTTCTTCTTGTACTCAACTCCTTTTCCTGGTCACCTGATTCTTGCTCTGTTCCTGCCTTCTTTTCATACCAGTACTTGCTTAACACAGGGGAACGGCCTTCTATATAGGATGGGCTGATTGACTTCCGACTGAGTCCAAGAGTTATCTGGGTTTCTGCATCACGTGGCTTCTAGGTTTTCCCCATGGCCCCACCCCTCAAGCAAATGCTCATCCGGTTCTGTGCCTGACCTAGAAAAACAACAGGAGTCTCACAAGGACCCAACAGCTCGGAGTCCGAAGACTTTGCGCAGCTGACCTACCACACACCCATGCAATGCTGTGTGAGATACAGTATGAGGTCAGGAACTCACAGCCAAGTACGATGAAAACATGATAGGCAAACATATGAACTATCACAAATACACTAAGAAGTAAAAAAAATAATAATAATAATAGCACAATAGAACTAAAAGACCTAAATGAGGATAGGAAAAGTCTCAGCGTGTAAAAGCAACTTATTGTCAAAGCAAAATGCACATACATAAAATGAAGAAGGACAAAGCAAAATCCCACCTGAAAAAGATATGAGGCTGTGAAACAATCCATTCTCCTCAGATCAGAAGTGATCACCAATATCTCCAAAGGAAGATGTGCTCAGTTTCCTGCCTTCGTTGAAGAAAGGTGAAGAACATAGATCCCTCCCTCACACATGATGAAGTCACAAAATTACAACGCTTACAAGCTAAGGTAATTTAGTTCTCCTTCAGAGAAGCTACCTCATCACAACTGCTCAATGCTGCTGCCAGACCTAAACAAACCCATTACATTTCAAGTAAAGTAACACCTTCTTTACTTTCTATTGTGTCAAACTGATCAAGACCTATCCATCCCCACACAGAACAGTCCTATATTGCTTAAAAAATAGAAAAGTTTCATGTTAAAAAAATCTGGGGCGGACCCTGCCGATCTCAAATATAGCCCATTCTCGTAGATGACCTTCTTAGCAAAGGCCACTCAGAACTATTCGAGACCCAGCTCAATCATAGAATACAACTTACTTGGCTCCAGACTGAGTAGATTGCAGACTGGAGACTGCAACTTTAAAACTTGTTGGGGATACCCAATGCACCCTAGGAAAAGGTGACTCCTGTCTCTTTATCCTTATGGACCTTCATGCCTTTTTTGACATGGCAATCCATGGCACTCTCCTGAAAATCATTGAATACAGAATGAGTTAAATAGCAGTGTTCTAAATTAGTTCTCATCATACATGAGAAACTGATGTTATCACAAAAGCAGTTTGGGCTGGATTGTTCTTATTGGAGCAGGGTCAAGATTGATTTACATGTGGCTAAGTCCAAACAGAAATGGGCTGGAAAGCAAAAGAACAATGGGTTGGGGTGCTATCCCGACCGATTGCCAGTGATTAGACAAATTGCAAGCATTTCTTCCATAGTCTTTTGTGCCGTTGATCACATAAAAACAGCCAATGTTCATGCAGAATTCACGACTGTCCTCCAGGGTTCTATTCTCTTTTCAATCCTCTTCAACATTTAGTTGGAGTGTCAAAGCTTCATTTTATGATTTTCGAACATCTCACATCATTTCTATGCAGATGGCACACAGCTAGCCATATAGAAAACAAGTCGTATCCCAAAAATATTATATTAATGGGGAACGTGCTCGAGGACATCCAAGCCTGATGGGGCTCCATTACACAAAACCTAACCTTTTAAAGCCACGTTTGTCCTGTTATCCTCACTCAATTGCCTACCCTGAGACAAACCTAGCTCACTTCACTGACAGTATTAAACTGTACATCTATCTCTAGACTGCATTTCACCTATATTGTAGTGACTCCTCATACATGGGAGGATCATCTTTACATTAGCATACCTCATGGTCATGTTTTTGGGAACAAACAACCACTGTGCCCAATAATGTTCTATTTCTGGCACACAATACTGCTGTCTGAGCAGTCGCCCCCAAATACCAGACTGCAATATGACAAAACTCAAAATCAAAGTAATTCTGGATATTAAAGTTTCATTCTCTAAAAAGCCATGAGCAACTTGAATTATCACTTACGTGTAGTGCGGATCCCATTCGTGTCGACGACTTAAATCTGACAGAAGGAGGAAGGCTTGTTTTGCGTCAATACTGAGAGTCATCTCCAATCTAAAGGACAAAATATCACCTTCCTCCAAAGTGGACAGTTTGACCTGCCAAAGAAAACAATACAAATTCTTTTGTGGTTACTTAAATACATTATAAGCATACTATTAACGTTCGTCAATATATTGCTTAAATTTGGTCACACTGGCCCTGTAAAAGTGTCATAATTTCCATAATGAAGAACTTTACATTTGAACAGATACGTTTATACTTATTTCAACATCAGCATTGGCATAATAAACATCAGTAATTGCACCAGTAAAGATCTAGAGCTATACAACAATGTACTGTACACCACGGTTTCTCAAACTGTAGGCCACAAAGTCCAAGCAATAAATAAAGATGCCTTTAAACTCTGTATTTATCTTGCCACATTTGCTGCGCTACAAAGACAGAGGTTAAATGACAGGCTGTCTTCTCACAAATTGCTGCTTATTTATTATTTTTTTTAACCCCTTCGGTGCTCATGACGGAACGGTTCCGTCATGAGCCACGGTTGAGCTGTGCTCATGACGGAACCGTTCCGTCATGACCACGCCCGCGCAGGAATAGATCAGCACAGCAGGGG
The DNA here is from genome assembly GCF_964204655.1 of Triturus cristatus. NCBI lineage: Eukaryota > Metazoa > Chordata > Amphibia > Caudata > Salamandridae > Triturus > Triturus cristatus. The sequence continues at coordinate 703,180,811 of NC_140586.1, forward strand.
AATCCGTCCAGCATGGAAGGGGTTAACATGGGGACTGGTATTTACAAACAAAGGCTATGGGATGTTATTTTTGTAACATACAACAAAATGTAAATACTTGTAAATGATCTGTAAACATTCAGCAGTTAGGAAAGCAAAAGTGAAGAAAATTATTTTGTAAATCTGTTGTGTGATTTAAACAAAAATTTTAATAGGATAAAAACAAGAAAGAAACTTTACTTGGTGATGCACGAAAGATAAATATTCCTTGAAACCCAATTTCCACACCTCATTTGAATGCAATATATTTTTATCAGTAAAACTGTGTGTGAAGATTTAGTGGCCATGTCAATGAAATATGTACTGCCTGTAAATGATATTCAGCTATTGCACGATGCTTTAGTTACAGTAATAAAATCTCCCTCCTCGTGTTCATTAAAGCTAGGTGTGCCTCGAAGATTAGTCATTCTAAAAATTGGGGCCTGGTTCTAAAAAGTTTGGGAAGCACTGTTATTCCTATGCGGTGCGAATAGGACTGAACATTTATTCTGTGGGCACAGGGCTGAAAATACATTCACAATAACCAAATGGATACTAGTCCTACCTTGTAACTTGTGACAAAATGTACATACACCAAAATGGTGCACATCCATTCATGCACACTCACCCATTCTATTAATCAATGGTACCAAGTGATACTGTGGGCTAGTTACCGCTTCGCCAGCAGTAGTGAGCGTTTCATTGATTAAGAATAAGGAGTGCAAAAAGTGTTTCATTCAACTCTATAATGATACTGCTTGTCCTACTGTATGGAGTGACTACAATGAACACAGTAATTATCAGTTCAGTGGCATGCAATGACTCGATGGTACACTGGGTAAATGTACACCTCCACTACAGTTTATTTTTTCAAGTGTAGCACATGCTCCAATAATGCAAAAATTACATATAATTGTAGACATACTAAAGTTGACTCTAAATTACCAGATTTCTGATGTATACTTCTAATCTGATATTCCTCACCTTTATAATACCCCACGCGCCATACTGCATCTGGGAGATATTTCAGCACAGACCATGCACGCCAGTAGGTGGTGTTGTGCTAATCCGCTTTGACCCCATCCCCAATCCACCGCCAAAGGGACAGCTGGAGCTGCATAAAAGGGTCACAAAAGAGCACTGAAGTCAACTCCTTTTCTTCTGTGCCTTTATATGTGTATCTGGAGGTAGCGCCTAACTTTATCAGTTGACAGGTTTTTCCCAATTAAATTATTTTGATGTGTGCAAGGGAATATGTTCCCACCATAAACTACAGGGTTTAAACCTTGTAGGGACTGTTGTAAACTTAGGTCTGTGACAAATCCCCATGAGGTGAGTCTCTGGTATTTGGGTTCAGGCCACCAGTCAAAGTAATATGAGTAGTGTGCTCTTATGCATCCAAAGACGATCCAGGATTGCGAAGCCAAGCTGTACATCACTTAACTCTGAAGGCGCGTAATCCCAGTGCTCCCAAAGTCGAGAGTGCAACTCATTCCTGCTCTTGGGGCAGGCCCTCAGGTAACTTGAAGTTCAAAAAGAAGCATAAGAAGTCCAAGCAGGGCTCATCCCCGTCTTGCCTCTCTGTCGCATGGACATCAAGGTACCCCTTGGTTTGGCTCCTGATGCCTTGCTGATGAGCCAATTCTGTAGCAGATACCATGCCGACTATGCATCTTACTGTCCTGGGCGACTTTGAACCAAATCCATCTAGACTTGGACCGAGGTCCATCCTGCAACACTTCTGGCACGCCCAGATCCAGTTCATTCTGACAAAACAGTACCTTTACCAGGAACCGTTCTCTAGGGCTCCAACAACTTTTTGGATTGGGCTCTGACCAACGTCAACCAATTTTTGGTGACAATGGAGATGATGGGGATGCATTTTCCCCACATTATGATAATGACAACATTTATTTGGACCTACAAGAGGCAGGTAGATTGGACACCTACCCTAACAGAGCTGGGGTCTCTCCCTGGTCCTTCAATGGAAGAAACTGACTAATTTGCTGAAGTTCTGGACTTACAGTGGTCGTCGGTTGAGGTAAAGCACAACATCCTCACTGAAGCCTTTCAGCCTGTTCAGACCTTGTCTGATCCCTTGCTTCCATTCAACGAAGCTCTGACAGACATTCTCATGAGTACTTGTACCTGCCTTATCTGTGACTAGACAGGCGGAAAGACACCACAGACATGCTCCAGGTGACCCTCCTGGAAGACTGGTAATTCAGGCTTTTACTAGCAGGATTAATTCCAACTCATTTTCCCAGATAAAGAGTCAAAGAGAATTCAGGAATTTGCAAAATGGATGTTCTCCTCAGCTAGCCTCGCCCTTGGGTCAGTCAATGCCTGCTGATTGCTGGGTAGACAATCCCAGGCATTATGGGAATGGCCACAGAGGTCTTACTAGCAGTTCCAGAGGAATTCCATTCCAACATGCAGCAAACTATTCAGGATGGCCAAGAAGCAGCAAAATATGTCAAACGGTCAGGTGTGGACACCACTGATTTGTTAAGCGGAGCAGGTGGCACTGACCTGGTGTTCCATGGCCACACATGGATCAGATCAATGGGTTTCTCAGATGACATTCAGGCGTCGCTCATGGGTATGCCTTTTGATGGGTCTCACCTTTTGGGAAGAAAGTGGACTCCCCACAAGTGCACTTCAAAGAAAGCACACCCTCAACGCGCTCCTTAGGTCTATCCACGACAGCAAGGCTGTATCCCCAACAGTTTTCAAGGCCTTTTCAGGAGTTTTGCATACAGGCAACAAAGCCCACCACTTCAGCAAGGAGAGAACCCCAGTGCTTTCGGTGTCGGGCCCAGTAGACACGGTTCAGACCCGCAGGGACAGGGAATTTCCCTCTAGCAGCAGAAGCAGTTTAAAGCCGCATTCGTTTTTCCTTAGCAGCCCACTACCACCCTGTGGGAGGCCGATTTAGACATTTCCACCAGGGGTAGCGGACCATGATATCTGACAGGTAGGTCCTGCAGACAGTTCAATGGGGCTATGCCCTACCATTCCTTTACGACCTGCTGCATTGCCCAGCCACATCACAGCGGCTTCTGGAGGAAAACCATTCCATTTTGCTGCAAGAAGTACAGGCTTTTTTGTCAAAAAGAGCCACAGAGAGAGAGAGTCCCGGTCTTGGAAATAAAAACTGTATTTTATCTTCTAGGGGTGAGGCCTTTGTCTTATTTAAATCTCTGACCGCTCAATTTCTTCTGATAGACAAATTCGAGATGCTCATGCTGGCCCAGGTTCTATCTGCCCTGGATAGAGGAGACTGGGTGGGAAAATAGGACTTGTGGGACTTTTTTTCCCTATGTTCTTGTCCTGAAGACCCACAGGCGCTACCTGTGGTTCAAGATGGTCCAGGAGCACGTTCAGTTTGTTGTGCTCCCCTACGGCCTCACCTGTGCCCTTTGGGTGTTTATGAAGGTGATGGAGGGGGTCACAGCATACCATTGAAGACTGGATGTACCAGTCTTCCTTTACCAGTGCAACTGGCTGTTGAAAGCCATGGCCAGTGGAAGATTACCTCTAGAAAATGGCATACATCCTGCCATCTATGGGGTTCACTATCAACGTACCAAAGTTACACCTGTCTCCTTTGCAGAGGCTTCCTTTTATCAAAGCCATCCTGGGTATGGTGCAATATCGGGCCTTCCCTCCAAAACAGTGAGTCCAGGACATAGGGCTATGATCCTAATGTTCCAAACTATGTCCTGGGTCTCAGTGAGGGTGGCTCTGAGGCTCCTTGGACTATTGGCCCTCTGCTCATCGACCATGCCAGATGGCACATAGGGGTTCAGCATTGGAATTTGAAGACTCACTGGGCCAGCAATGGGAAACCCTCTAGGTTTCAGAGGAGACTTCAAAAGACCTGCAGTGGTGGCTGCTCAACTGTAATTGGACCAGCAGTAGACCCCTCTCCCCACCCCCCCTTATAACTGATGGTGGTGATTGACACATCACTGTTGGGTTGGAGAGGTGGAGATCAGAGGACTCTGGTCTCCCGCTGAAACTCATGTCCACATCAATCTGTTAGAGATGTGCGTGCCATTTGCATGGCGTTGAAAGCCTTTCCGGCATTCATCAAGGGGATACTGGTACAGGTCCTCACAGATAACACTACTGCCATGCGGTATTGAAACAAACAGGGCAGAGTGGGGTCCTGGGCTTTCTGCCTTCAAGCCATGCGCCTATGTCACATGGGTGTAACAGAGGACCCCACATCGCCCACAATGCAGGGGGACCCCCAGGGTTTCTCGTTTTTGAGGGGGACCCTCATCCTCTAAGCCATGCCACTGTATACCTTTCAGAACGCGTGCAAGACATGCAATGACATGGAATAAGAAATCGTTAAGCGCTTGTGAAACCCACTTTGCTTTACCAAGCAGGCTCCTGCAGTGTAGGGAGGGCCAACCATTCAGGAGGCTTCCATTGAGCCCATTCTGCAGGGGGGCCCCATCATTTTGGGTTATGCCACTGCTCTGGAACTGGTTGATTCTTCAGGGCAGTTCCTTGATCTTGCACCACCTGAGTGGACAAGCACAGTCAGTGGTGCATAGTGATCATGAATGGCAGTCCAGAGGCGGCTGAGCAGGGTGTCATCCACCAGCGCAGAGAGCCCTGGCTCAATCTCTTCATCACCAAATGCATAATATTAGCACTTTTGCCAGTAGCGTATTAGGGCACAGTGGCGAGGAGAAGGTGGGTGGTAGGGAGACAGACGACAATACAAAAACAAAAACAGAACTTACCTGCTCTGCTGCCCACCGCATTGCCGTTCTTCTGCTCGTCACTGCAGCACAGGCTCCCAGTCTCCCCAGTGGCCAATCCAGACGCTGCTTTCATGCATCAGAGCAGAGTCAGGATTGACCTGAGTGCCTTGGAATTGCGCTCCAATGGAGACTGGGAGCCTGTGCTTCAGTGTCGCTAACCCGACAACGCAGCTGGGTTGGAAATAGCTCAGTCTGCATTTCAGTTTGGCCGTCCTGAGACCGCCGGCAAAACCGAAATGCGCACTGATCGCAGTGCACCTACCACTCCTTCTGGTGACTGCCCCCACAATGGCCACGCCCCTAAGACTCTGCCCAGCCTAGAACTTTAAAAATAAGGGATAATAAACCTGTTTTATTATCGTTTTAATTTTCAAGTTTTGGATGCTGCTGGCAGGAAGGGCAATGCTCCTCCGCCATAGAGGAGGAGCCGCTGCTGATTTTGGCGTGCTGGTATTCCAAAGAGGGTTCTGCCTTGGGGAAGCATTCTGTCTAGAATGGAGCAGAGGGCTCATGTCTGCCTTCCTGCTGCTGCCTGTCCTACCCAGACTTCTTAAGATGCTCAGAAGGGACACGGCCCAAGTCATCCTCATAGCCGAGGATTGGGCCAGGAGAGTGTGGAACTGGAACTTCGGAACTTGAGCATCTGTCCTGTGATCAGGCTACCACTTCAGGCAGATCGTCTGTCATAGCAGGAGGGCTGGGTCTTGCACCCAGGGTTGCGCAATCTACACCCAGGGCTGTGCAATCTACACCATGTGTGGAGATTGAGCTGCTGCAGTTGACTGCATTTCATCTCCCTCTCGAAATCATAAATGTCATTCTTACGTCCAAGCACCCTTCGACAAAGTCTCTTTTCGCTGGATTCTAGAATAAGTTTGTGGATCGATGTGGCACCCGTAATACGGACCTGCTGAAGGAGAGACTGTTGGATGCATTGTTGTTTGTTTTGTCTCTGGCCTAGCAAGGACTTGCAGTGTTAAAGGTTATTTTTCAACCCTTTCGGTCTTTTGGCTTACAGGACCAGCTGCACTTATTCAAACCACCTCTTTTGTGATGTGATTTCTTAAAGACTTACTTCATAGGTTTCCTCCTAAACCCATTCAGATGCCACATTAGGATTTTAATTTGGTCTTTACTTTTCTCATGTGCTCCCCGTTTGAGCGGATGTACAGCTGCCCTGCAGGCCTCCTGCCCCTGAAGACGGTTTTTCTCGCCACTATCATGTCAGTTCGTCATGAGAGTAAGCTTTAGGCTCTTTCAGTTCAGCTGTCCTACACCTCCTTGTTTCCAGACAAACCTGTGATGAGGACTAGCAAAGTTTGTGACTCATGTCGGATAACCAATCACACTTTCGACATTCTTTGCTCCACCTCATCTCTTGCAAAAGCGGGGAGACTACATCATTTGGACGCCAAAAGGGTGCTGACATTTTACGTTAATAACAACATGGTGCATAAGATCAGCAGATTGTGGATGTTTTTGGAGCAAAAAAAGGCAAGGCAGTGCAAAAAAGAGGACTCGATCCAGGTGGATGCTGCTTTGGATTAAGATTGACTATGCACTGGCAAAGAAGCAACCTCCAGAAGGAGTGCCTGTCTTTAACATTGTCAGGCCGCAACATGGATATCAGTCCACATGTTCACAAAGCACTACTGCCTTAACAGCCAGGTCCGACAGGAAGGGCATTTTGTCGGTTTAGTTCTGCAGGACCTTTTGGTTAGAGTTATTTCACAAACTCTCAACCTTGGGTGATACTGCTTTGCTATCTGTTCTAAAGGTGAGGAATCTGCAGTTATAAGTATCCATCAGAAGAATAAGTTACTTACCTTTGCTAACACTCTTTTTGTTGGATGTTCTATCCACCGATTCCTCACTGCCCTTCCACCTCCCATTTCAGTGGAAAGGTTTCTTTTCCATCTAAAAAGTCCTGAAATTAGAGCTTTGCACAGTTGATTGATTTTTGGGTTCGGAGTCGAGGGCGACAGGGGACAGTGTTATGAAAGAAACAGACATCAGCATGCTCGGGTAGCGCATATATGCAACTCCAGTTGTCAATTCCAGGGCGAAACAGGGTTGACACAAGGCCGCATGATGCCACCTACCCAGGCTATTCTGAAAAAAATTTTTGGATCCAGTCTGGAGCCTGCGGATATTCTAATGTTGAGGGATCTGCGGTTATATAGAGTTTCTATTAGAAAGAACGTATCCAACAGTAAGTAATGTTTGTTTCAACGCTGAGCAAGATGCATTCTTTGGTGTTTATAGGGCTCCACTACCTCCCAAGGGCTACTTCAGAGGGCAAGCGAACGGAATGTAATATACAGCATTTTATGGGTATTGTCTTCTTGCTTCTAGTTGGGATATGTGTAATTACTCCATTATTTTGTGAGAGAAGTAGAGCATTCGTTTTGAGGTGTAGGGTTGGCAGGTGTGTCATGGTCTTCACTGACTTTGAGCAAAGAATCAAGCTCAGCTATTCTGCTTGTTTCACAATGGAGAGCCAGTATATCGTCCAAGGGTCAGCTCTGCATGCCTGACTGGGTCATTTCTAGGATTAGGTAAACTTCCCAGTTCGGGGCCGCTAGTACTTTCCTTATTGGTTTGTGGCCAGGAATACCTAGAATTGTCTTGGTAAATAAACACGAGCAACCTTATGACGTTTACCTTGCTCTCAGGGGTAAGGAATGGACGGTCCTGTGCGAACAAAGTGCAAACACAGAGACTACAGGGTAGAAGATAATCCAGGGTTCGGTTCCAGCGGGACCTTGGGCTGAATGTCTTGTATGTTTTCTGTTGCACAGAAGACTGTGAACATGCGAGTGATCTGCAGATCCACAATATCCTTTAGATCAAGAATAGGGATGGGTTCAGTACACCATTACCGTTGTTCTCTCAAAAATGAAGTATTTGTTTAAAGAAAGGACATGGCCCATTGCACTGATACATAGACAACTCCAGAGCTATAAGCAGAATAGACAAAACGAGGCATGGTGTCACCTTTCCCGCGCCCCAGGGGGTCAGACTGGGGCGCCTTTCAAACTATTTCTAATTTTGTTTTATTTTTTATAACCTTCTAGAAGCTATGGACAAGCTCGACAAACATTGGCCCTATATATTACTCTGTGCTCATGATGGAATGTTAAAGGGTGCTCCTAAAATTCAAAAATGTAGACAAGCTTCAGAGGTTTATTGTTGGAGGACAAGACTTTTACAAATTTTATCAAAAAACATAAAGGCGTGTGGGGGGTTGTAAATTGAGGCAAACCATTACTGTCGTGAATTACACTATCCCAGAAATCGTTTATCATTATGAAATTTTGGCGAAAAGTTTGCATATACAGCCCACTGGTTCAAAGAACAAAAAGAAAAACAAAATGATTTTATTTTAATCCTCACAAGCCACGGTCAAAGTCCCATTTATTGAATGCATAATTAATTTAAACCAGTGCAGATTAAAACCGACAAAACAAAATTAAATTTTTGAGACTCAACTGGCCTTGCGTCAGAATTACGTTTCTGGTAGAAATGCATTTATGATACGATTTTCTTAAAAATACATTAAAACCCAAGTAAAATAGGTATAGCCTCAACTAATTACGTTTTTCATTAAAAAAATGTTTATTAGATTTGATAGTCTTGTGTCCAAGTAGAGGGTCACTGGGTTTTCAGAAACCAAGGGGACAGTGCTCAGGCCCTGCCATTCCAACTTATATGGCCTATTAGAATGCCGAATACAGCTGACCAGCTGCAGGAGAGAGACTCTCCTGTGGATTGGCATTTGTGAATTTATCAGCGGAGGCATGCGAGTTTGAGGGATTGTGTGGGTGCCAAATATTTTGAGTTAAAAGGCATAGTTGCTTGTTGCCGTGGCAACCGGGGGTACTGCAGAGGCAGTGGTTGTGCTGGATCTTGATAGCTTATTTTCTACCAATGTCATGAATGTTACTAGCTTGCAATTTAATGCGGGTCCTCTGATTTGAAGCAAGCTATCACAGCCTTTCTCCACGTGCGGATGCCTCCAGAATTAAACTGAGATCTAAGCTGACAAGACCTCTTCGCCTTGAGGCTGATACAGCTGTGAAGCAGATGTGGCATGTCCTTGGTTCCGTTGCCCCAGAGGCTGCAGTGTTTTGGGCTTTGACCCCTCAGCCACGGTGAAAGGTGCAGGAGAAGCGGAATTATGCCCCAACCGGTGTTTTAGGAACCTTTCTTTTATATTCCGGAGATATCCCAGGCTGAAATAAGATTATGGCCAGAGTGTCTTGTAACCATTTATCGTCATCCAGGCATGACTTTGGACAGAGAATGTGGCTTTGTCTTGTAAGGAGAGATTCCTCATTGCCCTCCGTACCACTTTCTTAAATAATGAATGGCTGGTTTGAGTGTCCCAGAGTAGAGAGTCCAGGGATTTCAGCAAGAAATTTCTAGCCAGTGATGTCCTCCCGTGCTGAAGCTCTTGCCAGAGCAGATGGTTTAGGGTATTGGGGGCAGCATTTCTGCTCTTATGCCAGCAGGCTATATAGGCCCCTTGCCAGGAGTGGTTTGCTGAGATCAAACTCCAGCCGGATCTATGCTGCTGAGGTGTATGTCGGTATGTTAAACATGATTCTATAGGCCTTAACTAATGTGCTGTCAGGATTCTAGAGTCTCTTCCCATCAAGGCTTCACCTCCACATGTGATAGTTGGTAATATTTTGGATTGCGCGACCTGGAGCAGAGGGGGAAGAGCACTGGACCTGTAACTTTGGATTTGAAGTTCAAGGTTGCCGCTAGAGCCAGTCCTTTCCTTCTGATAATTTCAAGCTTCATAGCAAATTGACCACCGTTATCGATTGTTACACCTAGGTACTTGTAAATTGTTGCTGTCTGGATTTGGGTATTACCTAGCCACCAAACATGAGATTTTTTTCCTGACGTTTGTTATGGGCATTGTTTTGGTTTCCTTTAAATTTACTTCAAGAGTGTTGTCCCCTACATATTCCTCCAGTTTGTTGAGGAGGCTTTGCATACCCACTTGTGTGTTGCTGACCAGGACTACATTGTTGGCGTATAGAATACCAGATAAAGCCTTGCCCCCCATTATTGCGGCATGTGAACTGCAGGAATGGAGAATCTGTGCCATGTCTGCCATATAGAGATTAAATAGAGTGGGGGCGAGTACACACCAAATTTATTACCAACGCATTACATATGCCGCGGATGGTAACATGTTTGCAAACAAGTGAATGTCTGACAGAAGAGTTGCATTCCTTTCCAGCAAGAAAGACCTCTTTGTTGGCTCGATCACAACAGGAAAACGGGAGTGACCATAATTCATGAATGAAGCTGCCTCCTAGGGGTTCATATCTATGACAGAGAAATGTTTCATTCAAGCTGTGAACTACAATGTTGAAATCAGCAAAGATTACGCTATGTATTAAGCAGACAGACGTCAGAAGGTGTTTCTGCAATAGTAAATGGAGGCTGTTCTAACTTCTTAATATGCTACATGGCGTACGTGGCATCTTTCTTAGTCATCAATTGTTGTTTACGTGTCAGATTGAAAGGCAAGAATCTGACACGTAAGATGCCTGGAATTAAGATAACACCAAGGAACTCTGTAATTTAAGAGTCTGGAGTGTCCAGCTAAACTGCATAATGGATCTAAGCTGACTTTGACAAAGATATAATGTTGATATGTCACTTTGCCTGATATAAATAACAGATGGCACAATGTTATTCAAATTGTGAATGAAAGAAGACAGCATAGTAATACTATTATCAACAGCAGGCAGTTTATCCAAATGATCTCGATCAATTCGTCTTAAACGTGCAACAGCTTCCATGTGTGACAATTTCCAAATTTCATTATATATGGCAGAAAGAAATCTGTTTGATCGTGGAGACTTAAGACCTAATAGAAAGTCTGAGAAGTCCTGGTCTTTCTCGGACAAGAGAGAAAGAGGTTGTATTACTGCAGACTGTGTGGAATGTTCCAACCATTGCTGACAATTTCCCCAATGAATAGGTGGCAATAATATCTGAATGTTGTGAGTGGGGAAAAACGGGGGTAGGGTGTCCTTGCCTTAAATCCGGTCTGGAATTTAAAAAACGAGCATAACAACCACTTGTGTCTACTGGCCACAAAAACCACCCATGAGGACCTTAAAGTAGAGAATTAAATGTACCATTCTGCAACATGCTATTGAGCTGTTCTTCAGTGTAGTTTGTCAAGTTTTGTCAATTATCAAACCAGGCACTGGAAGGTATGTTGGATGCATTCATGGCTTTAATTTTTGCCAATCCTAGACACATAGTCTGCTGAACAGTATCATTCTGAAAAATTATTTGCGTTAGAATTCAACTGGCTCGGAACAAGGTTTCTGTTTCCTCTACTTGCCAAGGTTTGGTACCCCAAATGGAATTCATGTCAATTGTATCCTTCCAATATTCATAGCCTTTCACAGCTAACTGGGTGATAAACAAATCTCTATGTATCAGCTTAGTTTGTGTAAGAATATATTTCTATGGTAGTGTAGGGACTAGTTTAAAAAAATATTATGATGGCTCTGATGTATCATATCCAGAAAAATATGTGGATTTATCCCTATATATGTTTTAGATTGTCGGAGAGTGAGGCTATGTTCTCATTGCATACAGTTAAAAAGTGGGAGTTGAACACTAGCTCGATGTAAATAATGGTGGTAACAGAACATTTCACCATATTTAGCAGAATTTAAGTACAGATCCTCTGATTCGAAAACAGTGTAGAATTCCAGCTCCGAGAGCATGTAGTTTACAGTTTCAACATCCCAATCATCAGAATGTAACACAGGCACAATTACATCACCCATAGAAACCCTGAACACATATGATATCTGCAGAATCTCTGTAGGTCTGAATATGTTTTGAAGGAACTTTATCCCCAAAAAATTCCATCAGTTACTGGAACAGTAGAAACTGTCACAAGGGAAGAGTCTCTTTATAGCTTATGTGAAGATGAGTGAGGTGTCAACACCTCATCAACCAGTTCTGTAGCAGAGCATTCCTGGAGATAATGGCCATTAATCAGCAAGAAAAAACAATCACAAATACAATCCAATGGAATAGAAAAACCAAGGAAAGTGTTATCCAGACATATCCAAGGAGGGACCAGATAAGTGTGTTTCAGCCATGAAAAGAAAATACAGCTCCGTGTAGGAATGTCCACAACAGATGAACTGTCGAAAGAGTCAGAAGAAAAATCATCTCAACTCACATAATACCCAGAAGTGGTTCATCAAAAAACTGGTGCCTTAGGCACCGCAACAGGACTGGAAAAATCCATAAGAAGTGGATCCAAAAAAGGTGGACCTGTATAAACGACAGCCACAAAAGACACAGTAGTCAAAGCAGCATTTACTTCAGTCATGCTGCTGGTAGTTGTAGAGGATGCAGAAAGTAACTGTAGAGCATTCTCCGCCACCCCCCACCCAGCTGGGGAGAAACAGCTTTGGTGGTGCTCACAAGCTGCAGTGAAATTCCCTATATGGTAGCGAAAGGAGTTAGGGAACTACCAAGGACTCTTTGTGGCCTACTGTTAAGAATTGGCCACATGATGCAACTTGATGTTATCAATGGAGACAAAACCATTGTCTTTGGAACCAGGGAGCGGTAGCAAGATTACAGTTCTTGTACCCTGAATTCCACATACTGCCACCGGTGCTCGGTATGATGGGCCAAACTCCTTTACCGCTACCTTCTCTCACACAAGATTCCCAAGTTGTGCAATCCAGCAAGAAGGTTCTAGTTTCTCCTTGATTCCTGCAGAGGCAGATGTCTTCAACTGTGTGTTGGACTGCGTGTCACAGAAGTTTTGTAGATCCTGTAAGACAGCACAACGATCATCTACACCAAAATGCGTGCCTGCCGCCACAATGTCTGGAACGTCAAAGTCTGGAACATACATTCGAATACCAAAGAGGACCTCGTATGGGGTCCGGCCACCCAGAGATCTTTTAGGGAGATTGTTAAGTGCTTTTTGTACCCCATATAGGTAGTGGATCCCACTATGCCCAGTGGCTAATGCCCTATCTGTTAACGACTGCTTTAAGTCATGGTTCATCCTCTCCTTAACAAAATTGCCTTCAGGCCGATATGGAGATGAATGATGCACCTGCACACCGGGAAGCCATAGTAACCTTATACGCTTTTGAAGTGAAAGCCGAGACCTGGTCCGAGTAGAATGTGCTGAATGCATGTGTCCCAATAAAGACTTCCATGTCTTTAATAACAGTGCGAGCGTCAGCTGAACAATGGGGCCAAATCCAAAGCAATCTGGTGCAAGAATCAACCGCAACTAGGATACATTTAAACAAAGTATTCCGAAATAAGAGGACCACAATGGTCCAAATAAATGCAGCCAAAAATGTTTGCTTAAAATTAATAGGTATGTCTATAGTGGATTAGCCATGTGGAAGCTTTAATTTGTTGACAAATGTCACAACAATCGATATATTTTGGGGCCTGTTGATATAAACACTGCCACAATAATGTTGCTGTAGCAGCGAAATTTTGACGGTCACACCTGCAAGTGCTGAAGTAACACCTTCTAAAGCTAGTCTGCGGTCTTTGTTGGGAATCAAACAATCACCAACCCCTGGAATTGTTACAAAAGGACTGTTATGTTCACTTAAGTGGTATGTATATTTAGTAAGGGGCCCGTCTTTGTTGGCATTAACAGCACTCCAGATGCCATCATCTATCCTCGTTTTAGAACGAGTAATTGCAGCAACAGTAGGAGTCGCAACTGCTGATTTGGCCACTTCATCAGCCAGAGAATTCCCTACAAAGCATGCTTCCACATGCTGGTGACTCAACGTATGAATAAGGTGAGTGAGTGGCAGACGATTTTTAAGGTCTGCCACTTTCACCCAAAGCATTTTATGCTTGATTGTGTTGCTTTTAGAATCATTGAATCCATTCTGACTCTAATAATGTAAGTTATCATTAAAGGACTTGACACATTATTACGAATCACACACTCTAAGCGTGAGGAATTCAAGATCCATATGTTCAAGTGCAAGACGCAAAGCTTTCAGTTCAGCCAACTGCACATTACAGTCCCCTAAGGACTGAGTTCAAGTTTTTTGCGTTTGGAAGTTTCCGGCCAACATTACACCAACTACAGTGGCACACGCCACCGAATATTGCTGTTTAGAGCCTATAGCAGACTGGGCTAAACCATTACTGTAAACAATATATTTATACTGTTCAAGAGGCAAGACTGTGCTGGGCATGGGATAAAACACGCTCATATTGTAGAAACTCGTGTCTGTAAAGACGGGTGAAATACAAAGTCGACATTAACATCTGTTAAGGATATTGCTCATTGTATTAATCTAGGATGGAGGGATTTTGTTTTTGGAACACTAGCTTTTGTGACAGCTTCTAAGGTTGGCACAGGAGAAATGGCTATAATGCATTTCCATTGTTCAAGTGTCTGATATTTAAGAATAGCCATCATAACCACAGTCAGTATTTTTGCAGTGGATGCAGAACTCATTTTCGCACTGGAATATAAATGCGATTTATATGCTATCAGCACTGTTTCACATTGGTTAAAGTTGATATACGTAAATCCAATTGGACCTGGTAAAACACGGATTACTAGGTTTGTGGTATTTATACGTGTATTTAAGTGATGTGTTGCAAATAAGTCAGATTGTAAAGATCTGAGTGTTTCAGTATGTTCAGATGTCCAATGTGCTGTAAAGTCAGGGTGAATCCATTTTTAAAGTGGTTTGATGTGTTTTGCATCGTCAGGATTGTAAGTTCTGCTGAAATGAAGGAATCCTAATAAGGATAGTAATTTCTTTAAAGTATTTGGACGTTGCAACTGTGCACATTTCTCCAAAAGGTGAGGGGCAAGAATCTTAGACTCATGTGTAAGTTCATATCCTAAGAAAAAAACACTTAGAAATCCTATATGAGATTTCTTAAAGTTGAACTTCTAGCCATATGCAGTGAATCCTAAAATTGTGCGATCCACTCTGGCTAAGTGTGGGTTGAACTTCTCAGCCGTGAGGTAGATATCATCGACATAGGACAATGCATCTGGGTTAAACTCATGCAGAAATTACACTATCTGGGCAGCAAACAGACCTGGACTGTTCTTATATCCCATGGCTAGTCGTGAAAAACAACGTTGAAAGGTAAGCGGCGAAAAGGCTGTCGTATCGATGCTTTCAGGTGTAAAATTTTGGCTGAAAAAACCCTTGGAAATATCCAGGGTTGTTTAGTTTGTTTTTTTACGGACTATATTTTTAATTAGTGTGTGTATTTTGAATTGAATAAAGTTTGTGTATGTCTGTTTAAATGTCTGTAGTCCAAGACTATGTGATATGAATGACCCTGTTCCAAAACAGGAAAAAGGGGATTATTCATTTGCGCGACACAGGGTTCAATTACTCCCTTATACTCTAATTGAGAGAGTATTTCTCGAACAGGTGCCCTTTCATCCCATTTAATAGGGTATTGTGGTTGCACTTGCGGGTTGGACTGTATGGGTATAACATAAGGAGAGTCCTTATCCCAACCGACATGATTGCAGTATAAAGCCGGGGCTTGTGCAAGAGTCCATTCTGCTGCATAGGCTTGTTTGACTTCATCAGGGACAAGAGCAGAAAAAGTAGGAAGTATGACATACTCACCTTGTGGGGATGTTTTGACAAACTGAAGGGGGCCAATCGTCCTCCGCCAAAAAGATGTCATATGACAAAGTTACAATTTCCCCGAAAATTACTTCAATGGTGCACAGTTTGTCACCCTCAATTTGTATATCCAAATCATATAATCGGTCTGGAGGGGCTACATGCCTATCTGGGTTTTCAACTGTAACAAACTTATCAGTTGCTCCAGCTGACCGAAACTCCTGGACAAGGCAACTAACATTACGCTTAGCGCTTAGGCATCGTGCGCTTTAATTCCTGCAGAATCTCGCGTCACACTTGGATATTTTAATACCCCGTTTTGCTGTATATGTTTAATTTTTTATTTCAGATTATCCCCTGTTAACCCACCTCATCTCCGCATACCTGCATTGTAAATTGTCAGACACACCGCGGCTTCAGCGGGTCCCCAGCGCGGTGTAACCGATACTTTGCACCATCTTGGGGGTAGGAAGGGACGTCTGGCGGGCGCCATTATGGTTAGCGGTCTAGTAGTCAGGCTGACACGCTAGACCTCTATATAAAACCAATCATGCAAGCGCATACTATGCCAGAGTCCAGCCCGTCTGCGCCCGTCCGTGCTAAGGATGGGCTAGGGGACGGGCTGGGCGGAAAGGCATATGGACATAGTGGTGTCAGTCATGTAAGTTTTACGTACTCATATCAGGACTTAACTGCCCATAGACCCCCACGGTTACCTTGTCACTATTCTTGCCTTCCGGAGGCTCTTTTGGATTCCTCTTGCTGTTGCCGTTTTTTTAGAAATTACACGTCATCAACAGAATGTGTTTCCAATCTATGCCCTCCTACTAAATCTCTCTCTATCTCTACTACCGCTAATGAAAGCGGCTTTCTCATCAATGCAAGATCGCTGGTGAAGAACAATATTGCTTTTAGCGAGTTTGTGTCTGTAAGAAAGCCTACCTGGGTTTTTATTACAGAAACTTGGGCCTCTGATTTCTCCGGGCCTGATCTGGTGGACGCCATTCCTGATGGTTATGCGCAAGCCAGGATGGACCGAGTGGGACGCAGAGGAGGAGGGCTGGGGATTCTTTATAAGATATCCCACATCTGTCGCATTACTACCCTAACTGCCCCCTCAGATACTCTTCAGGCCCTACATTTCTCAATAATTTCTCCCCGTGCTGCTTCTTGTGGGCATACTGATTTATAGACCGCCAGGGCCCAGAGCAAATTTCAGCCAGACCCTGTTTAATATCCTAGAACCCTATTTTGGCTGTGCTCATCTGACGGTTCTGGGAGATTTAAATTTTCATCTTGAAAACCTAGATTCTAGGGAAACTCTCTCCCTTTTGGATTCGCTGTCCGCTTGTGGCCTTCAGCAGTTGGTTAAAAGTCCTACCCATCAGGCGGGTCACATTCTGGATGGGGTGTTTTTAAATGATCTTAGGTTAACGACAGACTTGCCTATTCCGTTGGTTTTGTCTGATCATTTAGCTGTCCCCCTGGAACTTCAGGCCTCTCCTGCAGATACTAAGCCAAGCGATCCTAGTAAGAAAGAACCTAAGCGAAATTATAGGAGGATTTCCAACGACACCCTTGCTCCTCTAATTTCTAATATTGCAATTGCCACAGCGAAGGATGTTAGTACGGCGGCGCTTGAACTGACTAGTTCTAGCACCGCGGCAGTGGATTTGTTGGCCCCTGTCTCTTTCGGCTACTCCGCCAGGAAGAGACCTTCGGCCCCCTGGTTCTCAGAGTCTCTGAGACTCTTAAGGCAGGGCTGCAGGAAGCAGGAAAGGCTGTGGCGGGCGAGTTGGGATTATCAAGAGAGGGAAAAGCACAAACTTCTTCTCAAAGGGTAATCAAAGTAAAGCAGGAGTATTTTTCTAATTTAACTGTGGCCCTTACCTCTTCCAGAGAACTCTTTAGAATTGTAGACTCTTTGTGCGCCCTGCAAATGCCCGACCCTATTGTTAGCTCCCAAGATCTTTGTGACAAGATCGCCCAATTCTTCCACTCTAAAATAGCCGACATTTATTCGGCCCTTGAATTGCAAAGGGCATCAATGCCTTCCCCCCCGCTTTGGTCACATCCCCCAGAGGATGTGGAACCTTGGCCTCCTTTGCGAGCCTGTCTAATTTTCCACCGCTCTCCCTACAACAACTGGACCTGCTCCTAAGTAAGACTAGGTCGGGGTCCCCACTGGACCCATGCCCTCTTAAAGTTCTTAAAGATTGTAGGGAAACCCTATTGCCCCCTCTCCTGGACATTATGAACCGGGCGATGCAGGAGGGTATTTTTCCTTCCCCGTGGAAGAGTGCTGTGGTTAAGCCACTCTTAAGGAAGCCAACATTAGACCCTGAAATCCTTAAGAATTTTCGCCCCATTTCATTGCTTCCGGCACCAGCAAAGATGCTGGAGACTCATCTAAATCAGCATCTGGCGGCTTTTGTGGATACTTCGGGCCTTTTGGATCAGTGTCAGCATGGCTACCGGAGGAGGTGCCACAGTACGGAGTCGGCTCTCACAGTAGTGCTAAACAACATCCGCACTGAGGTCGACCTGGGCCAGACCACCCTTCTGGTTCTGCTAGACCTGACAGCCGCCTTTGATACCCTATCTCCCTCGGTTCTAACATCTCGTCTTAGTGAGATAGGGGTGGAAGGTTCGGCACTGAGCCTTCTGGCCTCCTTCCTCGATCAGAGGGAACAGAGGGTCAAATTGGGAGAGTATCTATCTCCATCCACACTGGTGCAATGTGGGGTTCCACAGGGGTCGGCTTTAAGTCCGACCCTCTTTAATATCTATGTGGCCCCACTTGCCGGGTTAATAAGATCTTACGGGATGGAGGTGGTATCATATGCTGACGACACCCAGATTATGGTGTCCCTCTCCCACTCGGTCAGTACCTCCGCTCTCAGCTTAAGGAACTGCATGGAGGCAGTCTCTCAGTGGATGAGTCACAATTCACTGAAGCTGAACGGGGAGAAAACCGAGGTCCTTGTTTTTGGTGGAAATATGGACATTTGGTCTTCTGAATGGTGGCCTCTTTCTTTGGGAGCGTGTCCCACACCTACGGACTCGGCTCGTACCCTGGGAGTTATGATCGACCCCGCTCTTTCCATGGCTCAGCAGGTAAATAGGACGGTTGCTACTTGCTGGGGCATCATTAAGATCCTCAGGAAAATTAAACATTACCTATCTCTGCAGGCTCGTAAACAGATTGTTGTTGCACTGGTCGCCTCACGGCTTGATTATTGCAACGCTCTCTATGCCGGCATAAATAAGGGCCTCGTGCAACGCCTGCAAACTGCCCAGAATGCGGCGGCTAAATTTGTGCTAGATTCCCTTAGGCTTTCTTCCGCTACAGCTGCTAGGAAGAGTCTACACTGGCTCCCGATCCAAGCCAGGATTGCTTTTAAGACCCTTTGCCTGACTTATGGGGCGCAATCCGGCGATGGGGCTGGGGGGGTGAAGGATCTGCTGGCACCTTATGCCCCTTGCAGAAACCTCCGCTCTTCGAGAAAGAGCCTGTTGTCAGTTCCCCGTTTTCGAAGAGTTAAATGGGGAGGAAGGGCTTTTTCGTCTTTAGCCCCTAAACTGTGGAACACTCTTCCCCCTGAAATCAAAACTCAACATTCTGTACTGACGTTCAGGAAGGCATTAAAGACATGGCTCTTTGCCAAGGCATGCCCGTAATTTGGTTCCTGGTCCGTATTATTTTTCTTGGTTAGGCGCCTTGATGCCTTTGGGCTTAGTAGCGCATTATAAGATTTCCTTTCATTTCATTTCATTTACTTTCTGGAGACTTTGGCATAACATAGTGACTTTGGCCGTGCTGTCGAGGAGAGTCAAGTCACTGCTCAACTCCTGTTCAGGAGGAGGGTCCTCAATGTTAGCGGCATATTTTGCAGTTATAGCCGCAACCTTCTTTTTCTGAAATTTGGGTTTGAATGGAGGAGTTTTTCCTCATTCTTACACTTTACGTCAGACAAGCGTTGAGTCTCTTTTCGGTTTTACGTACTCTTCTTGTCTGCGCTCAAATTACCTTCCTCTCTTGTACTGCTTTTCAGATGAGTCCTGCAAGGAACGAGGAGAATGTATATTAGAAATCCGAACCCTGTCTGGAGCCTTGATTTTAGTGCGATCATGAAAATCGTAGCACCTCTCAGAGGGCTCCAGGGGTGGAGAACGTCTGCGAGATTTACCTTTCGGGGGTTGTCTAGATTGATCTCATGTTTTTTTTTTTTTTAACAAACTCCTGGGTCTGCTTGGCTTTCTTCTCAGTACTAGATTTGCCAAGTGGTGGTTTAGTAGGTCTGGTTCTCAAATTATTGCATCCTAAGGAAATGTACATATCAGCAATAATTATAGGTAATTCACGTCCACGGTTGGCTTGGGCAACTGCTGCGATATGCTGGCGTATAGCCAGAGATGCTGCTTCACCTTTAATGCTAGACAGAATCATTGCTGACACCACAAGAACATTTCCCATTAGCTTCAACCCCAAATCCAGGGCAGCAGCTGCCCCATGTTCGTTCTGTATTTATTTTAACATATCCGCCAAGACTGATATGGACTGAGTGCCATGACTGATGGCATTTACTGCGACACAGACTGTCCTCCAAATGTGACAGTCACCTATAGCGGGAACCATTCAATGGGGTAAGCACATAGTCAATATTCTGTGCTTGTCTTGTGGTCCCGTAAGGGAAAACACAGCTTCAATTTGGTCGATTTTTTGGGCAATCCAAAATCGATCTGCCTCACAATTAGTGGGAATTTTGATCAAACTGGGACTTACTGTTAGCATTGCTGGGGACCATGCTTGCCCTGGCAGGCCAGCCCTTGTTGGTACAGCCAACAAGGTGCACAACACATATTGAGTTAAGCATCTATAAGTCTAACTAAATTAGCATACAATGATTGTAGCTGTTGAGCAGTAATATTTGCATAATCAGGGTATGGGGTGTATCCAGCTAAAGCTGACCAGGTCGCCCCTTCATTACTTATGGGACCTTTATGTACTGGTGTAAGTTCACCCCGAATGGCACCCCAGAACCAAGTGGTGTGTTCCCAGTGTGAAAGTGGTATTTCTAAGAGAACATACGCTCTGTAGATTACAGGTGGTTGAATAACTGTATTTATGAAATTTGTTTGATTGAGCATTCACAGCCGAAAAATTGACCCAAGAATAAAAGACTTCACAGCGATAGCCATCGTGGGCTTCAACCACAAAAATAAAGTCACCACCTGCATTAGTAAGGCCATGTGCAAAAAAAACGTACATGGACAGCAGGTCTGCTCTTAGCAGCTATTGCAATACGCTGTGGCTACGCCATGATAAAAACAGCAATAGAAACTAAGTGACAACACTGAAATGGGGTCATTCCTTTTAAACTTTCAAGCTTGAAAAACCAACAGAATTAGGTGCTTCCTAAAACACTGTGGAGGATTAATCCCCAAAACCACAAAAGTCTCCAGTGGTAGGTGTCAGAGGTACTACATAGGAGACCCGTGAATAAAGACCAGACAGAAGTTTGGAAGCGACATGTTGCAGGGATTTGGTTGGAAACAGAACTATGCCTGGGATCACAGAACATCAGTATGTAGGGACTGAGTCATCATACCACATCAGTACCTATGGGCCCAAATCCTGACTATCTCATGGTGCATTACCTGCCCTCCTAACCTTCTCAGAGTAATAGGTAATTTAGCACCCCAAAACACAACACTATTTCCCTTGGGAACCATGGTAATGGATCATCACCTTTCGTTCTTTTACTCATGCATGTCCACAATAAACAGAAGAGAGACCAGAGAAAAGTTACAATATTTATTGAAACTACTGTGCTCTATCATGACATATACAACTGGGCAGTGTAATTAGTATTACTAATAAACTGGATACAATGAAAAGCCCTGTAATGGCAAATGATATATCTCCCTAAGCCTACCCACACTACATGAGCACAGTGATCTCTGGGATTAGTACCCGGCCCCATACCTGGCATTTGTCATTGGCTGGTCAGCATCTCAGATTGCGCAGGGCTGGTGCGCTCATCCAGGGAAACTTTTCTCTACTAAAAATCATCCTCTCGGTTTTCAAAATGGCAAGCCCTGGCTTATATGATAAGAAATGCCATGTTAGAAAACAGTAGCTGGGTATCTCGGTTAGGTCTAAATGTTAGAATGTGTTAGTGACTGACCACCAGTTGCGGCCAGCACGGATCGGGGGCAGGAGGGAAAGGGGTGCAAGAAAAGAAGAACCCCCCATCTCCTCACCGTGTCCCTCGTTCGTCATCCTTCCTTGGTCTCTTCCAGCTGGAATGGACCAGGAAGAACCCATGCTCCCCTAAGCCATTCACAACACTCCAATGCAGCGTTGTGATTGGTCTGAGCGCCATGGTTTGGCACTCAGACAAGCAGTGGGAGCCTGGGCATGTTCTCCACCCAGGCAGTGATACAGCCTGGGTGGAGAACATGCAAAGTGCACATGACTGTTTGGTCGGCCCTAGACAATGTTGATAATGCCTAATGGATGTTAGATGTAACTAACTTCCTTCGCTGGAAAGCACCCGAGGTCCTCAGCTTTGAGGTTAGTGAGCCAAATGTTCCAATATAGGAGCCGTATCTTCAAGCAGCTCTCAATGTCACCAAAGCGTCTCTTTCCTTTGTGTATGGGCCCCCTCACAACCCGGATTTCTCGCCGGTATGTGTTGCTGGGTTTGTGATTTCTAGGACTATCTAAAGTCTTTTTTTTATACACTAAGTTTTTTTCACTCAAAGTTAACTGAAGACCCAAATTAACACACTTTGCAAAGAATGTGACCTTTATCCAATCCATTTCACTTCGGTAATTTTTCCCCCCAGGTGAGTTTTCATGCCAATATCCCAAAGTGGAAATGTTTGCAAACGACACAAAACTGAAACATTTTCAGAAGCCCTTTGCAAAACCTGGTCACTCCGCACACCTCTAATTACATCTTCCATTCTCCATTTCTCAACTATCTCCTCTACAGAAGTATCACGTATCTCATGGAATATGTTCGCAAAGATACGTAAAATAAAATATGACCTCAAAGAGGGGGGGGGGGGATGAATGTTTACCATGCAATAGCAGCATTCGACAGAAACATATTCATGTATTGTTCAATTACTAATGCCAACGAGCATAGAATCAATACACCATCAATGTACAGCCAACCATTTTTAATACATAAACGCACCTGACTAAGAAGCAAACAAAATATTAGAGCAGTACACGTGAAACTCTTTATTGCAGTACCTTATTTACTTCTGTTGCAAGCATCCAGTTTGACTTCGATACGAGTATCTTAAGCGAAGACACATTGTTGTAGCTCAAATAAACCTAGAATTAAAACGTTAACTCTTAGCCAGTGTTCATTGTAAACTTTAGAGCAAATATCAGCGTCATCAGAATGTTTTATATACAGTCACATGTGGTGGAAAAAACACTTGCAGGTGCTGGTTTACAAAGATTATAAGAGGAGCAGACAGGGACGAATGTAAATATACAAATCTTGAGATTCTTAATTTAAGAACAGGAATGTGTGACTGCTGTACACCCCCCCTCCCCGGACACACGGACAGACACACACACACGGACACACACACACAGCTTGAAGACCTACACACATACACACCGCTTGAAGACCTACTTTATGCAATGGCACGAATTCAGCTGAAAAGTATTCAGCCTCCTAATAGACCGAACCATGACCTGCAATGCATGAAACCAGAGTTTCTGTATAGTATGTCGGCTATCAGTGCACCACTTAATTAACACAAACATTTAGTAACGATCTAAGATGGTTTGTTGAACAACCAGGATACAAGAGATTTAAGGCCCAGGGACACTAAGCCAGGTCTCAGTAGGATACTGTTTTAGCTATGTGTACTGTTATATATTGGCATCTTGCACCGTAATAAATTTACAAATCAGTATTTTCTCAGTTTGAGCTATGAATTTAATTCTGCCCCAATCATAAAAGAATGGTATAATTGTTACAAGATCTCTTTTGCACAAAAATATAACCATACATTTATTCCTTAACCTTCACATTTGGTAATATTTAGACTTAATTAAAAAGGTATCCCCACACAAATCAGAAGCAATTCAAACAAGAATTGGTTGACAAAACTATTCTATTAAATATTTACCCTTCTACTATTTGATATAGGTCATTTTAAAATACAATGCAACCATTACAAATCTCTTCCCTGATGAAGGCCATGGGAGCAGATCCTGCCTTACTGTGGCCAAAACAAATGTATATGCACTTAAAAAACGATGGAAAATAATCAGGATGCAAGAATTATTGCGCAGTTAAGTAGTCGCTGACAGGGAGTACATAAGTAGTCGCTTCCTTTCAGGTGCTGTGAAAAACAGACCGGCGACTAAGCGGCTGAGGGCAGATGTCAATGCGGTTTACTAGGAGGTCAATGTAACCTCTTGAGCCGTTTCTCCCCCCACTGCGGCTTCCCTGGATAATATTTGGGGTTGGATTTACATGTTAAGGTAGTCGATACCGATTTGGTGCAGAGCTGCCTAGACCACATCCCTGAATCAGGGTAACATACCAGGGTGTATTGTGTGTTGCTTTCTCGAACCCCTGTGACCCATTTTTCTACTCCTAAAATCTCCCCTGGTCCCAACGAAACACCATAGGATCCACTAGGGACCAATTAAGCGTGAAACATGTCGACCTGATTAGACCGGATTACTCATCTATCAACACTATTCCCTCAAAGTTGCAAAAACAGACAAACCCTCCTCATTGATAGCAGGGTCACAAGTTCCTTCTTTGCCTGTTTTTAACTATATCGTACGGACTCGAGAATAAATACCTCTGAGGGTACCAGTACAGTATTTTTAACTCACATGCACCAATCCCCACACACCCGCACTCACCACTGCGGCTTTCCTCTAAAAAGATCTCTGCCAAAGAGCCCTCTCGGGGGCCCGTGGGGGACGACAGCGCCACCCCCCACGAGGAGCAAAACGCCCAATGATGAAGCATGACACCCTGATTGGTGTGTGAGGGCAACTCTCCAATTAGGAGGAATTCCCCATTATACAACCTTCAACCATAAAGGAAGATCGGCACCTCTTCACCTATACTTCACGCTGCCGAATGAGCTAGATATCATTTATAGGAACAGTTACCCTCCAGTGATTGACACGTCTTACCTTGGGAGCACGGGTACTGGACCTTTTTGGCCCTTAGCTCCACGTCCCTCTCTTTGTGCATCAGCTGTGAAAATTACCTCATGGGTCCAAACCAGTACTAACATGACACACTTGTGAAATATTATACAATTTTAGCATGCATTTGTTAATCAAAGACTGTGAGCGTGATGGACTCAGATTGCTATTCTGGGTATCTTGAAAAAAGATGCAGCACAACATTTAATAGGAAAAGAAAATATGAAGTAAAAATCCACAAACTGTGTGACTACACTTGGTTGACTATAATCCGATATAATTGCCAGCCTGTTGATGTTGTTTTCTTACTAGTTGTAAAATTTGTTAGCTAAGCGTATTGCCTACTTATGATGAATACTTCCCGGCTTATAATTTTTACTATTTTCAGTTCCTTCATGAATACTTCCTATCTTTAATTTTTATTATTTGCAGAAACTTTAATGGCCGTCGATAAAAAGAAGCTTCTAGTTTAACAACAAGAGCAAATGCAGCTGGTGTGAAATAATTTGATGCCTAAATATAGCAAAGATAGAAATGCCCCAAAAGGCAAAGTGGGGGGCACTGCTATCTGAGCACTATGACAGCTGCTTTATTTCAGGCCCCATGCTAAAGCTTCTTTGTCACTCCTGCAGTGTCATCTCTGGGGCTCAGCGAGACCATTTTCATGCTGTGGGTGCTAGGGCATATCATGTATCAGAGGATTCACTTGCTGGAGTCCGGTGTTGCAGCAACATATGACTATGGGGATCCAACTCGAAGGCAGACTCCGCTGGTGGTAGGTTGACTGTTTAGAGGCATGAGACCATGACGTATCTCCAGATTTACATCAACATACCCAATTTTTTAAGCCATAAGCTTACAGTGGGGTTGGCTATTTCAGATTTTCTCATCACACAGTGTTAAACACTTGGGAGTATCCTTGTAGCAGCAATGCCATAAAAACATGAAAAGAAGCTAGCAGGAGAGATCCCATCTTTAACCACAACATGGGACCATGGAGTACCTAGACCAAGAAAAGGCAGAGTATGAACAGGATTTGTTCAGGAGGAGAAAGATGCTCCTTATCTCCATTAACTTCATTTGCGCTAATCCAACCATAACGATGGCAGCATTTAGAAGGATAACAGAGTGGTGAAGTCCAAGATGGAGGTATTGTCCTAATGGTGACAGGAAAAGCTATCCTCCGTGCTGCAGAGACTTTAAATGGGTGGTCGGCAGAATTCCAGCAATGTTTAGCCCAACCATCGTCACACTGGAGAATAAAACTAAGACTGTTGAAAACAACTATAGAAAGGTGCATATATGAATCATGGGTCTGCATTTTGATCTAGGATTGGATGGAAATGTTTTAATAACAGTGGGTACATTAATTGAGCAGTTACTGGGGGCTCAGAAGGGTAAACTTTGGTAACTGTGATGAAGCCCCTTAGACTGAGCTATATAACTGCATCAGTAGGAGTTACTTTGAGAATCAATACATCACATCCAATACATTGGGTATTAAGAGTGCCTTTATATTGCATAACCATTACAATAGTCATTACACCACAGGTACGTTTTTAAAATCACTTTACTACATATGTATTCCTACATATATTCACTTAAAACACAGTAAAAGCGGAGTTATGTTGTGAATTAAAAAAAAACCACTGCAATTCACAAGTTATGGTTAGGACTGCAAATCATAACTCATAAAACAAGGAGGCAAACAACAGCTTACATACCAAATGCAAAGCTTACGGCCTTAACCTTGATGTGAAAGATTAAATTATAAATGTGAATATTCTTAAAGATGAGATTGCATATCATATTACCATTAACACTATGACAAAGAAGACTCTGAAGGCAGCCATAACTTTACTTTAACTGTGGCTTTTTCAGTGAATTTCTAAGGTTTCTTTAGACATACGTTAAGGAGTTGTATCCAAAGAAAACCAAAACTGGACTTTAACCTTTGTTTTCTCCAGTTAATTTAGGCAGATGACGGAAAGTTTGGCGGAAGGAGTTGCAATGTTAAAAGGGGAGGTCCCAAAACAGATTTTGACCCCAATACATTTTACATAGACTTTTTTGCAGCAGACGTAGCACAAAAAAGGCACTTCAGAGTTGCACAAAAATTGACAGGGATGTTGAATGTAATATGCAGATGATCCATTTATTTTTGTGGCAGCCAAATTGGTTTCGTGGTTGGTTACTTATAAGGCAAATAAACTTTCATATGTAGCACAATACTACTAAAAGTAGCAAGGAAGCCCAAAAAATTAACTAGACTGCATATGTTAAGTTTCAGATTTACTACATGAACAACTAAAATACCCATTTATGGCCACATGCTATTGGAAACCAATAAACAAACACATAAGTAGAATACATCTTAATCAGCATAATTTTTCTTTGTATGCTCTCTGGCTCACAAAATAAAACTGTGCCCAACAAGCGAAACAAGAATCATGTTCCTTATGCACTCCTGCACAACTAAATTGAAAAGTGACCTAGCAGTGAGTTACACAAACTATTATATGGAGGACATGATAAATCACCACTAGGTAAATAGATAAAAAGAAAGGTGAAATTAAATCTGATTGCTACTCTGTAGTTTAAATTAGGATTCCGAGAGATAGGAATTCCTCTGATTTTTGCTCCATAATAACTTTCCACCTTTTGACGAATCATCCCAAAAATTTCCAGACCTATGGCATTTTCTAAATTTTGCGATGATGTAAATTTTTGTGTTGAATCGTTGGGTGCAAGGATAAAAGGGGGGGTTCCAAATCAAGTTTTAAAAAAAAATGTATTTTCCAAAGATTATTGTATTTGACACACTGCTAAAATGGCTGAATGGATTTACATGAAATTCCGCAGGATTATACATTATGGAGCGCAGATGTTCCTTTTTGGGTACTGCAGGTACGTAGGGTAAGTATTTTTTATATTATACGGCATTTAAAGTTAGTGACATCTGTGAATGGAGTACTTTAGTGGAATTTTGCAAAACTGTCGTAATACATGGCAATGACAAGTCATTATCTGATTGGATAATGACTGCCTTTACAAAGGTTTAAGGGTGCCGTGTTGTTTTAAGGCCACTTTGCCAGTATTCAGGCTTAGTCCTTAGATATTGGTATTCGGTTTTATATTTTATCTCCATCCATACCATTTTATCAAAGTGATAATAAGTAGTGAAAAATAATTATCAGTGTATATATATATATATATATATATATATATATATATTTTTTTTTTTTATTTCAAGGCCCCAGGGGTTTTGAAGGCGCACTCGACAGCGCTTGCAAAGCCATGAGGCTTTATTAACAAACGAGAGCAAGCATCTCCAGTGAGGTTAAAAGTCCGACGCGTTTCAAGGCAGGCAGCCTCTTCTTCATGGACACTTTCAAAACGGCACAGATGGCTTCAATCTCCTTTTAACCTTGGTAAGGCTCATGCAAAAGCCCGGAGTGGATTTAGTGTAGTATAATGCATGCTGGGATTGAAAACAGTGATTACCTTTGTAGGTTATGTGTTGTGTCTTTTAAAGCTTTATTTAGCACTTCAGTGTGCCCCCATCTGTTGTGCTTGCTGATTACCTCGCAGGCGCTGTGCTGTAGGCAGTTGCGGTGTAGTTCCTGTACTGCGCAGCCTTTCATCTTGCTGAAATGGTGCAGCCTTCCACGGCCGGGCAGCCGTGTTGATTATTTCTATATGCTAAATAAAGCTTTAAAAGACAACACAGAACCTACAAAGGTAATCACTGTTTTCAATCCCAGCATGCATTGTACTACACTAAATCCACTACGGGCTTTTGCATGAGCCTTACCAAGGTTAAAAGGAGATTGAAGCCATCTGTGCCGTTTTGAAAGTGTCCATGAAGAAGAGGCTGCCTGCCTTGAAACGCGTCGGACTTTTAACCTCACTGGAGATGCTTGCTCTCGTTTGTTAATAAAGCCTCATGGCTTTGCAAGCGCTGTCGAGTGCGCCTTCAAAACCCCTGGGGCCTTGAAATAAAAAAAATAAATAAATAAATAAATATATATATATATATATATATATATATATATTCACTGAAAAAACCAAAGGTTTCACACACGTTATAGTTAGGAATTAGCATTTAAAAAACCTTGCAAATTCACTGAAAAAACCATAGGTTTCACACATGTTATAGTTAGCTGGACATTTCTCTCATACAAAACCAATGAAATTCCCCCGTTATAGTTAGTTCCGCTAACTAACTCGCGCCCCCGCAATGCACTGCTGATGACGTCACATATTACATCACTCATGACATGGTCAGTGACATCACTCATGACATCACTGATGACATCTCAAATGACATCACTGATGACATCACTGATGACATCACTGATGAGATCATCCAGTGAATGTCTGTTTTTCTGAAAATTAAATATGTTTTATATATGTATATCTCAAGGTCGATGGAAGAATAAATGGGTATATAAGTGTCTAAATGGATGATTTGTTTTTGAAAAATTCATTGTATAACTGACTGATTAAGTGTATCATAGTGAATACATTGCTTAGTGAGTAATGTTTAAATATGTAAATATCTGTATCAGTCTCTCACTTTGTGTATAAGTGGCTGCATGGGTTGGTGAGTAGCTACATGGGTGTCTATATAGGTTATTAGTTGTTTTTTTTAGTATCAGTGTGAGTGTGTGTATGGTTCGGTGGGGGGTATTACGTAGTGCATAGGTGCATGAATGAGTGTCACTGTTTGTATGTGTTGAAGACAGCATGTCTGCAGGACTGTATGGGTGGATGAGTGTGTGTATGGGTGTGTTAGTGAGTGAATAACTGTCTCAATAGTGTCTCTATGAGTAACTACATATGTTTTAAACTAGTATATGTGACTATTGGTGTATATAAGTGAGTATATGTGAGAGTGAGAGATTGAAAGAGTCCCTGTATGAATAAGTATGTGTTTCTATAAGTGATTGTTTAAAAGACTAAGTATGTGTAAGTTCCCGTAGAAGTTAGTGTGGTGGTGTGTGTATAACTGTATATGCAAGTAAATGTATGTTTGATTCTTTATTAGCATGAGTGACTATGTGTGTCAGTAACTCTATGGATGAGTGGCGTTGTGTAACAGGATGTATAGGTGTATGAGTACATATGATGAGTGAGTACATGTATGAGTGACTGTACAGGACTGTTGGTGAATGAGTGGATGTGTATGTGGATCTTACAATTACTGAAGAGGTTGTTGTAACTGGTATTGGTATGTCGATTGTTTTGAAAATTTTAGTCTCTATTTTTGAATGTGTGTATCAAAGGTTATATTAGGGTGAGAGGAGGTCTGCCACTCTATCACAAGGTTGATGTCATCAGTGATGTCATTTGAGATGTCATCAGTGATGTCATGAGTGATGTCACTGACCATGTCATGAGTGATGTAATATGTGACGTCATCAGCAGTGCATTGCGGGGGCGCGAGTTATAGTTAGCGGAACTAACTATAACGGGGGAATTTCATTGGTTTTGTATGAGAGAAATGTCCAGCTAACTATAACATGTGTGAAACCTATGGTTTTTTTTCAGTGAATTTGCCAGGTTTTTTAAATGCTAATTCCTAACTAGAACGTGTGTGAAACATTTGTTTTTTTCAGTGAATTTGTACGGTTTTTTAAATGCTAATTTTTGAATTATTTAATTAAAAAAAAAATTTTAATATTAAAAATAAAATTCCTATGTATTCATTTATATATTATCTGTATCTATTTGTTTTTGCTTTTTAAAAAAAATTTCAATTAGGATAAAGTTGAACAGTTTTTAAAATTTTTGCAATTAATTTTTCTCCACTTTTTTTTTTTATATAAATTCTTGGGGTGCGCGCTCTGAGCGCGCTCCTAGTACAATTTCGTAAGTTTTTTATGAATACCGTCGTACGTTATTTACGTACGCATATATACGTCATAGTGCGCGCTGGGAGCGCGCAGCCAGTACGTATGCGTACGTACGTACGCACGCATGCGTGCGTGCGTCCTACGCGCTCCACGCGGTTTACTTCCGCATACGCTTAAATTACGCGCAATAACGTTCGCGTATACGCGTGTTCAACTTATGCGCGCTACGTACGCGCATATGACGTATGCACATGCGCTCCTACGCGTTCGCGCATGCGTAATCACGAGGTGCGCGCTCGGAGCTTGCGCAGTGCGCGCACCTCGGGTTATATGCATAATAAGACAACACTTCTTATTGGTTATCATTACTTTCAGTTTCTGATTGTTTCAACACCACACCCAATCCCCTCATGGCAAGTCATGTGATCAAGAATCATCACTTTTGATTGGTTTGAAGTACTTTCAGTTCCAGATTCTTCCCAAACCACACCTACTCCCCTCATTATTAGTTCTGATTCCTTTGGAGAAGGAGCTATTCTGTTGTTGGGATACAATGGCTGAACAGCAACCATCTTCAGACAGTGACCAGGACACTCTTGAGAGGCAGAGGAGCAGGAAGCAGAAAGACCGCTTTATATGGCAGTTTTTCACTTTTCCAGAGGGACAAAAAAAGGTAAATGCACCTAAAGTTACATGTGTACTTTGTCAAAAAGTCTTGTCACGTGGGAATCCTAACAAGAAGTATTCTTTTAGCATTCACACTATGTTGAGGCATGTTGACAAAATGCATCCAGTGACTTTTCGTCGAGCTTCTGGAGCAAACCCTCCACCTGCTCAACCGACGACATCTGCAGCAGCTCAGCCAAGCACATCTTCGGCAGCTCAGCCGAGCACTTCTTCTGCAGTGGTGCCTTTGCCTTCTTCCACACCTCGTTTTGGACCACCTTGTTTTGCGAGGTTGTCCACACGCTGCACTGATTGCGGTAAACTTATTTCTGTGTGTGAGACCAGTCTTGATCTCATTCAGAGAAAATTTAATGCGCATGAGTGCAGTAGGCCATAGATGTTTTTTCTTTTTTTTCGTTTTTCTCTTCCTGTTTCCCTCCATTAACTCAAGGGCTCTTTTAAGAGCCACTTAAAAACTGAACCCAAAAATTTTTGGGGGGGGATTTTTTTTGTATTTTTTTTTGGGGGTGCGTGCACCCTAGGTTTTGTAATTTTTTTTTATTTTTTTTTTAAATTTAATGTACAAAAAGAGGTGAAGAAATGGAAGCATGAAAAGGGAGGATTGAGAAATACTAATATTTTTCACTTATTTTAAAAAAAAAAAAAAAAAATTTAGAATTTTTTTTTTAAAAGTATTTTGCAAGGGAACAATTTTTTTTTTTTTTTTCTTTCCAGTTCTGCAAAAAAAGAAAAAAAGTATTAATATTCAATCATACATTACAAAACGCATTACATGTTTTTACATATTTTACAAAACAATTTTTTGCCCTTTTTTTGCTGTTTTCAGAATTTTTTATTTTTCACTTAAAATAGTGAAAACAATTGTATTCATCATTTAACAGCGGGCAAAAAAAAAAACAATCTGAAAGATTGTTTAAAAAAAGCCCTAAAACTTTCCTCACTAAAATATACCTTGTTAGAAATATTACATATATATTACAAGTACTTTTCTAGATGAATAAAAATTTTCTAGACAAACCGTCTTTAAACCTTGTCGCAAAAGCACACATGCCAAAATAATTTCTGTCAAAGGAGTCCACAATTGTTTTTATTACTTTTCCTTTAGGCCAAATAGTAATTTCAAAATCCTTTTAAGTGATATCTTCAATTATAATCCTTTAAAATTACAAAAAATGCTTTGTTCAGATGCAGTTTTTAGTTTTCAAAATTTAGGTTTCAGAAAAATTAAATAAGAATTAGGTAAATCATAAGGCAAACGTTGCTTGAAAATCAATTGGGAATCATTACACAGTGTCCAGCCTTTTTCACATTTAAGATAAACTGTGTAATGTCCAGAAGTTACAGTAGGTCCTTCATGAAAAATTATTGCAACTGTAACAAAAGTTTTTCCAGAAATTGATAATTGTTGTCCTGTAAACTTCTTTATTAAAGTTTCCAATTTTGAACCATCAGCTCTACAAACGTTGCATCATTAAAATTACATACTGACCATATTTCTGTAAAAATAACGTGGAAAACATGTCAGATTTGCATTCAAAAAATTCCATGTTGTGATTGGCATCTTTAACTAATTTACTAAAAGTCACTGATTTACTCTCTGGTAATGGTAAAAATATGAACCTTTCTGAATCAACATTACTACTACATGTGTTCATACAGTTTTCACAGCAATGTTCCCATTTGTAAGAGACACCAAATAAGTTTTCTACTTCTACTCCTTCATCTTCAAGTACACTCAAAATATATATTAAGAATTCCTGTGCATCTTGCTGGACATTCTTTAAACTGTGTAGAACCACAACATACATCTAAAAGATTTCTAACATCAGTAGCACTTTCTATTTCAGTTTTATCATTACTCAGCTTCTCATAAAGGAGACTCAGCAGAGAACACAATCTTTTTCCATGATTTACTATTATCTGTTCTAGCAACTTTTCAAGATAAAATACAACATTCAGCACTACATTTGCATAGCAGTTGACACCAGAGCTATTTTCAAAATGGCAACCAACAACCTCTTCAACACTGTCCTTTTTCTTTTTCCTTGCTATCACATCACTGTCCTTTTTTTTTTGTTCTGTTCATCCACATTACAGATATTTTCAAATCTCCTTTTCCGAGAAACAACATGTTTTTCAATCACAGGATACTGACCTAAATGAGGAGCATAGGTTCTTCTTAATCTATTATACTCCTTTACACAGTTTGTATCAGCACTAACTTTTGAATCATCAAAGTCTATCATAAATAAACCAGATAATGTTTTCACTCGTGACAAAGCAACATATGCCATACCTTCTTTGAACACAGTAGAACCAATGTTTACAAAAGCACTATCTACAGTCAATCCTTGAGACTTGTGAATAGTTACAGCATATGCTAGAGAAAACGGAAACTGCTTCCTACGTACATATAAGTCTTTCACAAGCATGAAACGAACTGAACAACGACAAATGTCTTTAACTTCTTCTATCTGATCAAATTTTATTTTTAAACATTCAATTCCTTCTTTTTTCTGATAATTAATAAAACTCACAACTCTTCCCATAGCTCCATTCACTAAACCTTTTTCTACATCCAAATTTCTCCTTAAAATCACTCGACAATTCATGCAAACATATAGATTTTTTTCTAATCCAGCTGTTTTGGAAATGTTCTTCTCTAGTGAATCCAATTTATTTTTCAGTTTGCCTGTTAATGTAAAAGTAATTCTTTCATGCTGAATTTTGTCCTCTGCTTCCATTTTCTTAATCTCTTCCTTTTCCAATTTCAAAAGTTCCTCATTGAATATTGAGCACTCACGTAGTGTTGGCATTAAGCAGATTACAGTATTTTTTTCTGCAATGTTCTGGTATATTTTCTCTGCAACTATTTCTTCATTTGGAAATAAATTATGTAGCAACCGACTCTGTAATGCTTTTTTGCCAACTTCTGTGAGTAGTCCAATTCTGATATCTTTCAGAATACTTGCATAATCTTCGTCGTTTGCTTGTCTCATATTGGTAGTGAGTTCTTTGTACTCAAAGAACGACCAAATATTCACATTACCAATGCTTCCTAATGACTTCTTCGTGTCTTCATGTGTCACAGTATTAAACACTGGTTGTCCTTTAACTGGAGTGGGTTGTAAAAGATCTCCAAAAACTATGACGTGTTTACCTCCAAATAACACGTCATAGTCTCTCTTAAGAATTTGTTGCATTCTTAAATGCACAAAGGCAAGCATTAAATTTGAAACCATGCTCACCTCATCAATAATGAGAACTTGCATCTTCTTCAACACTCTTGATACTTCGAAGCATGCTTCTCCAGTTAGCTTGTGGTATTCTATTTTGTTCTCATGCTCCACTGGTAACATTAGCAAGCGATGTAAGGTAATTCCTTTTATGTTATAGGCTGCTAACCCAGTTGGAGCAGTTACCACACAAGACAAATTTGAAGCTGTTTTTTGCTGTAGGTAGCTTCTGATGACTTCTATTAAGAAACTTTTACCAGTTCCAGCTTGTCCACTCACATACATCCTGATTGGTTCAAATGATGTGCATGAGCACTGTTTCTTTTCATGTAGTAATCCATGATCAATTTTTTTGGTGACTTCTTCATAAATTTGTTTTTGTTCTTCATTCAGTTGTTGTTCCAGATTTAGTAAGTCGATTGAATCTTCCTGTGCTTGATTCATAGCCGTTTCAACTTCAGTCATGGCTACTGCAGCTTCATTTTCTATGATTGGTTGTCCTAGGGGATCTTGACTAAGTGTTCCTGAACTTTGGCTGTCTTGAGAACTGTCTCTAGCTACTTCAGCTGCAATTTTTGCTTCCTGTTCATTTTCTTCATTTAACATTTGGACATAAGTTGTGAAAGTACTGCATTCTATGCTATCTTTGCTAGCATTAAAAGAATCTTCATAGCTTTGAAATTCTCCCAGTAGTTCGTCCTCTGAACGCCATGGTTTAAACAGCTGTAAAAGAGCCAAGTAGTAAAATTCCTTTTTGTCAGTAGTGTCGCAACTCAGCTTCCTGTGATTTATCAAACTTCCTTTTGTTTGTTTCACCAAACATCCTTCCTCACCAATGACTTAATATTTTCCATTGTTGATGTCTTCTGTGGCTTTCCGTGAAAAAATGTAGTTCTGCAGCACTTCATAGAGACACATGTTCTCAAGATGATGACTTCTTTTTGGGTAATATGTGTCCAACATGTTTGTTTTCAAAATATCTGTATTTTCTGGGTCATTCTCGGCCAAATATTCAATTTCTCCAACAGATTTCAGTACCCGATTTCTCATTCCTGCAAGGCCTAAGCTTACCCAAATTATTCTTCTGGATTTCGAGTAAAGACTTGCAGATGATAACCTATCTGAGCATTCGTAGGATCCAATTTCTCGATGCGATAACATCTTTAAACTGAAACTGTACAGCTTCTTACTGACAGTCTTCTCGTGAGAAATCTCTTCCCACATTTCCTTCAATTCTGTTTTCTCAGATTTAGTGATGTAAGATGTGACATACCGAGCAACAGCAATAGAATTGTCTGCCACATACTGAATATCCATGTTAGCATTCCACATGGATAAAATGACTGGGTTGAAGTCATTTATAAATTTTGACTCTTCTTTTCTTTTTAGGTTGTATGTATTTTTGGGAGATTTTCTGGTTATAGTATGTCGCACAGCTGACATAAAACTGTTGACTCTTCCTTTTGAAAGAACAGGTCTAGGAAATCCAAATCGACACTTTGTGTAGAATTTATCTTTGGTCTTGTACTTCCGTCGACAGTATTTTCCACACCGATGACTTTGGAAACGTAAAACTTGTTCTTTTAACTTTTTCTCTTCTGTGCTTTTAGGTATAGCACATGTTGCATATTCTTCAATGAAAGATAACACTGCTTCATCAGCATCTGTTCCAAACTTTGGGGCATCCTTGATCCACAACAGCATATGAATATGAGGAGCATCTCTTGCCTGGTACTCTTTTCTCCAAAAGAAATCCACTACTTCTCCAAGAGGTGGATTTTTTTTATTGCAGATGAAGGACATCATAGCCTCAAATCTATGATTGAAATATCTGCAAACATTAACCGGATCCAATGAGCACAGTTCTCCTGCTGTCTTGTATTCAATGTTTTTAATGTTTGAATTTGCCTCTTGTAGAAAATCCAGTAAATCATCCCAAGCGTACTCGGCACAGCTTAGGGTTAGAAACCATGTAGGAGTTCCTAAATTCCGTAACATGCATTTTAATTCACCATGGCGTCGGTACCAATATTCATTTGTCCCACGCTGACAAGCCATCAGATTGATCAGTTGTGTTTCCAAATGATCATCTCGGTGCTGCACTTTCTCCATAAAATCCTTAGCAGACACATTATGTAGATGTACTTTTTAAAATGTAATTTACTGCATAAGATAATGCAGACAAGTCGCTTTCAAATAAAAGATGAAACAAATAAGGAATACTTTGACGAAATCTTGAATCTTCAGCATATAGTCTTGTAGTCCGATACTCAGAAGCTGGAATCTGTTCTGGGCGTTCATCGTATCGTCCACCTTTTCCTGTAGGAAACAGCTGAGGAAAACATCGAGCTTCCAAGCTCTTCTCCCATACACTCACGGGAGTTCCTTTTGCTTTCTTCATCTGAAACAGATCAATAGTGTCTCCCATAACTTCTTTTGAATGAAGAGGATGTATGCTAAAATGTTCATACATTTCTTCTTCCTTTGACTTGTCCACTTTTTCAATTTGACCAGTTGGTGTTTGTGTCCTCTTGTAAATCCTCTTCTTCATCTATATAAATTGATTCATACCATTTATTATTCCTTTTCAAATATAAATTTGCTCTTTGTACTTTCCGTACATCTACCAGCTCCTGCCAAATCTTCTTATTCTTTGTAGGTACACCATTAACCAGAATAACTAATGGTTCAGTTTCCAAAGTATCTGCATCAATAGTTTCCATATTTTTTTTCAAATCCAAGGGCAAATACACCACTCTTACTTTTAAACCTCTCAGTAAATCAGAAGGAGGTAATTTACCAGTTTTGGGCTCCATACGTACTATGGTCTGGAACGGATGAACACATTGAATGAGTATAGACTCATATGTATTTAATTCAGAAAGTTCGGCAGGAATAGCATCCAATTCTAAATTATTATGTACAGCTCTGGTCTGCATTCTATTTTCTTCTAACTTGTTATAACAGTATTTACAAATACGCTGATCTTCACCCAATTCAAAACAATTTTCAAGAAATATATATGTTGCAAAATCCTTCCACTTATAATTATCTTCATTTTCACTTTTTTTATACAGATCAACATTCCTTGTTTGAATTTTATAATGACTTCTGCGGCAACAAATACAAGTATTATTTGGTCTTACATTAGAGATGATAGTAAATTTTGTCATTTCATCCTCAAAATTTTTAGTAATAATGAGTTCTACATTCTGTTCCTCATTTTCCTCATTAACTGTGTCCTTTTCTGCACTTTCTTGTTCTGGACCAAAGTAACAAAACTGAATCTCATCAGTAACCTTCACTACATCTGATACAGATCCACGGAACAGAGCATTATTCAACTCATTTAACTTTACTGCTGGACTTTTAGCAAAATACAATGTTCTCACAAACTTTCTCATTTCAGTATGATGAACAGCCAGCATCCTAAAATGATAAACACTTTTACACACTTTTCTAGATAGACAAGCCAGAGAATGTCCCTGCAAACCAGTATTCTCTCTCACTCTGTATGGATCTAGTGTTTGAAGCACCTTCATCTTCTGTTTTACACTCTTTTTACTATATTCTCTTAGAAAGTCACGTAATTTATCAATAGATTCCTGACGCACAGTACAAACACTACTACAGTTCCAAGAGTACACTGGGGCTTTTGGACGTCTCCCCATAGCTTCAGCAGCCATTACTGCTTCCTCATTTCTTGGGACCATTTTCTCTTTTTCCATCACACAACCATCCTTAACTTCATATGCTCTATCATTGGTGTCAACTGCATGCAACAAACTATTACTATGAAGATAACTCTCTTCATTAAAAAATGGTTCAGTACTTGAACTGTGTTTCCATTCTCCCAAGAACACTTTACAAAAGTTACTTTTTTTCACTTCTCTTTTCCTTTTGCTTTGTGACTTCATTGCATTCACTAATTTATCTAATCTACGCATCCTATTCAAAATTAGAATAAAAAGTTCTCTTTTTATTTCCAAAGCCTTACTTACAATATTTTCTATAAAAAAAATTCTTAATAAATTTTGTTTTTTTCTTATATTTTTTCACATCCTTTAGCAAATTTAACATCACTCTTCTCTGAAACATTTTTCGACGAATGTTTTTAAAATCTAATTTTCGTGTTAAATCAGTTTGACATACTTCTGATTGTACATTAGCTTTTTTTTTTTGCTGTTGACTCTGTTGTTGCTTTGTACATAAAACACTGTTTGTTTTACATTTATTTTTGCCATTTTTTTGAAAATCTTTTTAAAGAAATCTCTACTCTGCTTACCAGTAGACTTTTTCTTTTTGCCATCACCAGCTTCTCCTCCTATTTTTTTTCTCCCAGTTTTGTCCAGATATACTTGTTGTTGCTTTTCTTTCCTCTTTCTTGTCCTTAAAGGCATTTTTTTTTCACTGTTGCTCAGCAATACCTGCATGAAACTTAAAACAAATTCCTTTTTGTAATTATAATTCATTAAAATATTTTTTTTTGCTTTTCATTAATTTCAAATGTTTTTCCATTTGCCTCTCATTTGTGATTTACTAATTTGTGCACAGTGCTAACCACCACAGTTGAAAAAAAACAAGCTGCCCCTTTCCTGCAAGTGCATGTTTTACAGAACAACTGCAACACAAATTATATCTGTGGCCACAATTCCTGTGCGCACACAGCCTCATGGTGTGCTTCTAAGCAGAAAACAGAATTTGATTTGCAAATTCAAAGCACATTTACTACTCTGGTAGATCAAGTGATAATTGCTGTTACAGCCGGACACATTTTCCTTATAGTTTACAGAGACAGAAAAGAGCACATTTCCTAACAGCTACTTCATACCATAAGCATCTGCAACCTGGGTGAGTGTTTAGAGTAGAGCAAAGAAAATGAGGCATTGGTGACGTTGAATGTGTTTGCATTACACACAGACCTGAGTACTACGCATGGGAGTGTTGGAGAAGCTGCTGCGTGTGTGCCAAGAGTGTGTTTCTGCAGACTATGTATTGTCAGCTGCAAGAGAGATGAGCAAGGAGACTTCCAGAACTGCATGAAGACTGCAGGGATGTATGTAACAGTGCATGTGTGCTAAGGGATAATTTGTGTAAACACAACAGGCTGCCCCTTTCCTGGGACTGCAATTCTTACTGAACAACAACTTTACAAATTAAATCTCTGCCCACAATTCCTGTGCGCACACAGACTCATGCCATCATTTTAGGCACATAACACAGGTTGCCCCTTTCCTGGGACTGCATTTCTTACTGAACAACATCTTCACAAATTAAATCTCTGCCCACAATTCCTGTGCGCACACAGACTCATGCCATCATTTTAGGCACATAACACAGGTTGCCCCTTTCCTGGGACTGCATTTCTTACTGAACAACATCTTCACAAATTAAATCTCTGCCCACAATTCCTGTGCGCACACAGACTCATGCTATGTTTTTTGGAACAAAACAGTGTTCCTGAATAGTACCAAATTACTGTTACAGCCTGACACATTTCCCTGATCATTTACAGAAGCAGAAAACAGCACATGTCCTAACAGCTCCTTAAGACCATGACCATGTGTTACAGGGTGAGTGATTAGACTAGATCAATTTAAATGAGGCCTTGGTGACGTTGAATGTGTTTGCATTACACAGTGCTATCTGAAACAGCACACAGAGCAGAGTACTACGCATGGGAGTGTTGGAGAAGCTGCTGCATGTGTGCCAAGAGTGTGTTTGTGGAGACTGTGTATTGTCTGGTGCAAGACAGATGAGCAAAGAGACTTCCAAAACTGCATGAAGACTGCAGGGATGTATGTATCAGTGCATGTGTGCTAAGGGTTATTTTCAGTTTTGAACATATGGCATCTACATGTGCCTTTGCTATTTTGAAAGGGAAATCTACCCTGTTGGTTTCAAATGTTTTAGCTTTTGCCTCCCATTTGCGATTAAGTGATTTCTGCTGAGTGCTAACCACCACATTTGAAGAAAACAAGCTGTCCCTTTCCTGCAAGTGCATGTTTTACAGAACAACTGCAACACAAATTACATCTCTGGCCACAATTCCTGTGCGCACACAACCTCATAGTGTGCGTCTAAGCAGAAAACAGAATTTGATTTGCAATTACAAAGCACATTTACTACTGTGGTAGAACAAGTGATAATTACTGTTACAGCCCGACACATTTTTCTTCTAGATCACAGAGGCAGAAAAGACCACATGTCCTAACAGCTACATCATACCATGAGCATGTGCAATCTGAGTGAGTGACTACACTAGAGCAAACGAAATGTGCCTTGATGACGTTGGATGTGTTTGCGTTACACAGTGCTATCTGAAACACCACACAGACCTGAGTACTACACATGGGAGTGTGAGAGAAGCTGCTGCGTGTGTGCCAAGAGTTTGTTTCTTGAGACTGCGTATTGTCTGGTACAAGACAGATGAGCAAAGAGACTTCCAAAACTGCATGAAGACTGCTGGGATGTATGTAACAGTGCATGTGTGCTAAGGGTTATTTTCAGTTTTGAATATATGGCAACTACCTGTGCCTTTGCTATTTTGAATTGAAAATCTACCCTATTGGTTTCAAATGTTGTAGCTTTTGCCTCTCATTTGCGATTAAGTGATTTCTGCTGACTGCTAACCACCACATTTGAAGAAAACAAGCTGTCCCTTTCCTGCAAGTGCATGTTTTACAGAACAACTGCAACACAAAATACATCTCTGGCCACAATTCTCATATGCACACAGACTCATGCTGTGTTGGTAGGCACAAAGCACAGGCTGCCCCTTTCCTGGGTCTGCAATCCTTACAGAACAACAACTTCACAAATTAAATCTCAGCCAACAATTGCTATATGCACACAGACTCATGCTGTGTTGGTAGGCACAAAACACAGGCTGCCCCTTTCCTGGAACTGCAATTCTTACAGAACTAATGCTAATTTCAAATGTGCTACCATTTTCCTCTCTTTTCTTTCAAAGTGATTTCTGCTAAATCCTAACCATCACAATTAAAAAGAAGCTGTCCTTTTCTTTCGACTGCAAGTCTTATTTTTCAACAGCAACGCAAATTAAATCTCTGTCAACAATTCTTCTCTGCACACAGACTCATGGTTTGATGGTAGGCACAAAACAGTATTCCTCATTGTTACCAGTACACATTAACTTATGGTGAAAACATACTCCTTAATATCTTACAAGTTCAAGACAGTTAAATATCTCCCAAACCTCAAAATGTAAAACATAACTTTTGAAGAAGATTCACAATTCTAATATTTTTCTCAAAAATCACCACATACTTCCCCTCTCAAACTCATAACTCACCTTTAAAATAAGTTACTTGTGAAAGAAAGGTGCCACTCAAACAGCAGACTATCAGAGTCAGAATATCAGAGCTCTACACCTCTCTCCTCTCTGCAGAACCAGTAAATGGCAATGTTTCCCTCTCTTTTTTCACACATATACATGTTAATTTCAAATCTCAGTGCTTCCCACTTTTTTTCAAATGAAATCACACATTTCTATTGGTTGAAAACTTCAACCCCTTTCCAAATGTACCCTTCCCCCAACTTGTCTCCTGCCTGCTACCATAGCAACAGGTCATGGAACACTGCTGTGAGGAGAGAGGTCAGAAGTTCAGCAGACAATGTTTCATATCCAAAGAGCAAGAGTGCTTGACTTTTCAAACCTAACAGCCAATCCATAGTAATGTTCTTTGGTAACACATTTTTCTGTACCAATACAAAACATGCTTTTTAAAATTTAAACATACAGCCTAGTTTTTAGTGTAGAATGGTTTCAAACAGCCAATGAGTTCTTTTTATAAAAAAAACTATGTGTGCCCCCATTTTTCAACTGTCTTTCATTTCATATTGCCTTTCTACTGAAAGACACCTCCTGAGTGCATCCAGATCTCCTTGGAAGATGTTCACAGTGTGGATTGTAGGTCACAGCTATGTCTTCTGGAGTGAAAAATTTGCAGAAAAAAGAGGTATGGTGAGAGACCTTGCTTTGCCAAATGTAGACATTAAATGGATTGGTCAGAGAGGGTTAAAGTGGCACCAATTAATGCCTTTGGTGAAAACCTTTCTACATCTCCCACAGCCTAACCTTATTATTGTGCACTGTGGTGGTAATGACCTAGGCACTTTAACTGGGGTAGGTCTGGAAATGCTTATTAAGGACACCTTTGTGCAATTGATGTCGCTTTTTCCACAAACTGCCTTTGTATATTCTAACATATGCCAAAGGCAAAAGTGGAACTGGTCCAACCAATTTTGTCCGCAGATTGACAAAGCAAGGAAGCACGTCAACAAATCTATTTCTGCTTTCCTCAGAGACTTTGGTATGGGTTCTATATACCACAACAACTTGCGTTACAACATGCAAGACATTTATAGAGGAGATGGTGTACACTTCACTGATGAAGGCAACAGAGTCTTCCTCTTGAACTTTAGACTCTGCATCGGTACTTACTTGTAGGTACCGAAAAACACACAATAAACACAAGGGCTCTTTTTAGAGCCACCTTATATCTTTTTACTTAATTGCGATTTTTTTTTGATTTTTTTGTTTTTAAACATTTTTCGGGTGCGCGCTGGGTGCGCGCACTCTGCGATATTTTTTTTCAAAATATAAATCTTTTTTTTTGCCCTACAAGGTCCTACTGTGACCCCCTTACAATGCCTAGTGGGTCAATATCTCCCCACTCTGCCCCCTTTTCAAGTTCTCCCCCTTTGTTTCTCACCCCCTCTTTATGCGAGAGACAAAATGGCGGCCGCCGCTTCCTGATTTCCACCGATTCGATTGTTTACTGACATCTAACAACCAATCAGAAGTGCGCTCGCGCACGGCAAGGTGCGCGCACAAGACTTGCTCAGTGCGCGCACGCTGCGCGCTTACAGATATATATATTGATTTAAATGCTAATTTCTCAGGAAATACTGAACAGATTTACACCAAACCTGCAAAAGGCACTTCATGGACCTTATGGCTACCTCTGCCAAATTTCACATGATTCTGTTCAGCCGTTCGGGCTGTAGCTGCGACTAAAGTCCCTATGGAAAAATGCATGGGGAAAACGCGTTTTGGGACCCCCCCCTTTTTTCTCGGCCCCCGCTTGACGAATCACCCCGAAACTTTCAGGGTAGGAGCGGAGCGGAGCGCCCCATTAGTTTTGAAACTTTTGCGAAGATTCGTCAACCGGCGCCAAAGTTATTCAAAATAGAATTTTGAGATTTCCTATGGAAACACGGTCCTAACTATAACTACCTACTGGCGACCGCCAGTAGGATATATATATATAGATATATATATATAGATATATATATATATATATATATATATATATATATATATATATGGTTTTAGTGGAGTACATTGCCGGTTTTAAATTCTGGGATTTTACTGATTTTACCAACATCAATTTATAAAGATTTCTGCACTTTAATCCAATGGCTGCTAACATATATGGTTTTATTGAGGCTTAACTGCTATTATGAGATGTTGTGGAGGCGTTTCTTTACCTGGTGAGGCTGTGGTTTTACTGGGTTTTATTGAGGGGGGTTGCCCTCAAGTTTGCCGAGTGTTACCGGGCTGTTGCCAGTTTTTAAACGCTATTTCGATATACACTAAACTGTAGGACATTGCTCCACAATTGTTTCCTATTTAGCACGTAAATGTGTTAAGTTATTATTTGCCAACAAGCTTTGCTTTCAAATACAACATCTAGGGTTTGCTACAATACCAATGATATGCATACATTTTTTGTCTCAATAGATACTACAAATCTGAACACTTTGAAAATTGGGACGTGCATACCTTATACAATTATTATACCGGCAAAGAGATTGGAACATGAGAAAACATAAGAGACGTCTACTATAAGCTGCTATGAATTTTATTTTATA
Source organism: Triturus cristatus (assembly GCF_964204655.1). Classification (NCBI taxonomy): domain Eukaryota; kingdom Metazoa; phylum Chordata; class Amphibia; order Caudata; family Salamandridae; genus Triturus; species Triturus cristatus. The sequence continues at coordinate 703,225,175 of NC_140586.1, forward strand.
TATATGTTATATATGACTATGCACTGTAATGTCAGCACTTTTTTGCACTATTTTGCACGATTTCAGAAATGCCAATTGATGCAGTTAATGATTCAAATAGGAATGTGAAAGATGTTGTTTTTATCAGGAAAACTCTTATAGCATATTTTCAGTTAGCATACATCGACAAGTAGCACCATGCTAAGCATTGGAGTTCGATGTATACTAAAAGTATAGTATGCATATTTGGATTATTTGTTCTCTGAAAAGCATTTGAGAAAGTCGAGAGACGAAAGGCGTCATGCTGGGTGAAATAAAGGATTGCGAAACCCGAAAGTGCTCCGTGTGTGTTCCTGGAAGTAGGGACCTTTCTTGTTGATTCATTTTAAACGTGCACGCCACTTGCACGAAGGAAGCACCCGTCAAGCAAAGAGTTCGGCAAGTTTGTGTGGCAATTGTTGGGACTATATATATATATATATATATATATATATATATATATATAAAATTCACTTAAAAAAACCATAGGTTTCACACGTTATAGTTAGCTGGACATTTCTCTCGTAAAAAAACAATGAAATTCCCCCGTTCTAGTTAGTGCAGGCAACTATAACTCACGCAACCGCAATCCTCTGCTGATGACGTCAGATATTACATCACTGTATTTAGACACTTATTTACCCATGCCTTCTTCCATTAATCTTTAGCTATACATATATTACAAATATTTATTTTTCATAAAGACACATATGTCATCAGTGATGTAATATCTGACGTCATCAGCAGAGGATTGCGGTCGCGTGAGTTATAGTTGCCTGCACTAACTATAACGGGGGAATTTCATTGGTTTTTTACGAGTGAAATGTCCAGCTAACTATAACATGTGTGAAACCTATGGTTTTTTAAGTGAATTTGCAAGGTTTTTTAAATGCTAATTCGTAACTATAACGTGTGTGAAACCTATGGTTTTTTCAGTGAATTTGTACGGTTTTTTAAATGCTAAGTTATGTATGATTTTTTTTTTTTTCAGGTTTTTCACCGTGCGCGCACCGTGAATTATTATTTTTTTAAATCGCGAGGTGCGCGCATGGTGCACTTCGCACACCGTGCGCGCTCTGTGGGCCCACGGGTCATAGTCCGTGCCGTGCGCGCTGAGTGCGCGCACCTCGCGATTTAAAAAAAAAAATAAAATGTTTTTTCTCCCTTGGGGGTCCTTCTGTGACCCCATGACCAAGGCTAGGGGGTCAGGAACTGTCCACTCTGCCCGCTTTTCACTTTCTCCACCTTTTTTTTTCACCCCCTCAGTCTGCGAGAGACAAAATGGCGGCCGACACTTCCTGGTTTCGACCGATTCGAATGTTTACCGACATCTAACAACCAATCAGAATTGCGCTCGCGCACGGCAGGGTGCGCGCACAGTGCGCGCACGGTGCGCGCGTATAGATATTGATATGCTTTTAAATGCTATTTTCTCAGGAAATACTGAACAGATTTACACCAGACCTGCAAAAGGCACTTCCTTGGCCTTATGGCTACCTCTCTGCCAAATTTCAAGTAACTCTGTTCAGCCGTTCGGGCTGTAGCTGTGTCTAAAGGTCCTATGGAAAAATGCATGGGGAAAACGCGTTTTGGGACCCCCCTTTTTTCTCGGCCCCCGCTTGACGAATCACCCCGAGACTTTCAGGGTAGGAGCTGAACGGAGCGCCCCATTAGTTTTGAAAATTTCGCGAGGATTCGTCAACCGGCGCCAAAGTTATTCAAAATAGAATTTTGAGATTTCCTATGGAAACTAGGTTGTAACTATAACTATCTACTGGCGACCAGATAAATATATATATATATATATATATATATATATATATATATATATATATATATATATATATATATATTCACTGAAAAAAACATAGGTTTCCGGGATATATAGTTAGTTGGACATTTCACTCGTACAAAACCATAGAAATTCCCCCGTTATAGTTAGTTCAGCTAACTATAACTCGCACCCCCGCAAGGCACTGCTGATGACGTCACATATTAAATCATTCATGACATGGTCAGGGACATCACTGATGACATCTCAAATGACATAACTGATGACATCATCCAGTGACTGTGTTTCTATAACGTTTAAATATGTATTATATATATGCCAAGGTGTATTGAAGAATAAGTGGGTGTATAATTGTCTGAATGGAGGATTTAGTAGGTGCGTCACTGACTGTTTAAGTGAGTTATTACATGTGTCTTATTGAATCCATGGGTTAGTGACTAAACTGTGTGAATGTCTGTATCAGTCTGTCTGCTGTTGTATAAGCTGCTCCATGGGTTGGTTAGTAGCTAAATGAGTGTCTATATGGGTTATTGATTGGTTGCCAGAGTATTTGTATGGGTGCCTGAGTGTGTGTGTGTGTGTGTGTGTGTGTGTGTGTGTGTGTGTGTGTGTGTGTGGATGCGTGGGAGGTGTGTGACTCTGTGCATACATGTTTGAGTGATTGATTCATTGGCTGTATGGGTTCAATAGTGCATGTGGAAACAGCTGTGTGGGTGGGTCAGTGTGTGTATGGGTGTGTTACTGAGTGAATGAATGTCTCAGTGGTACATGTCCAAGTAACTACATATGTAAAAGGTAGTGTATGTTGGAGTATATAAATGACTATATGTGAGAGTTAGTGATTGTGAGTGGCTGTATAGATGAGTGTTTACTTGTATCCGTGATTGTATAAGAGAGTAATTAGGTGTTTGTTTCTGTTTGAATAAGTGATCTGTTGTGTGTATAACTCTATAGGTCAGTAAATGGAAGTGTGATTGATTCTTTGCATGACTGACTAGGTGTGTGAGTAACTTCATGAATGATTGGTGCTGTGTGAGTGTCTGTATAGGTGTATGAGTGCATATGATTGTGTTGTATTGATGAGTGACTGTATGTATGAGTGATTGTATGGGTGAATGTGTGGATGTATTTGTAGATCTAGGAATCATTGAGTGCATATGTAGTAACTGGTATTGGTGTGTCACTGGTTTTGAAAATGGTAGTCTGTATATTACAGTGGGTGTATCAAAGGTTATATTAGAGTGTGGGGAGGTGCATCAGATTTTCACGTGGATGATGTCATCAGTGATGTCACTGACCATGTCATGAATGATGTAATATGTGCCGTCATCAGCATTTCATTCCGGGGGCGCGAGTTATAGTTAGCTTTTGTACGAGTGAAATGTCCAACTAACTATAACGTCACTGAAACCTATGGTTTTTTCAGTGAATTTCTAAGGTATTTTCAATGCTAATTTCTAACTATAACGTGCCTGAAACCTATGTTTTTTTCAGTGAATTTCAATGTTTTTTTAAAATGCTAATTTCCAACTATAACGTACCTGAAACCAATGGTATTTTCAGTGAATTTCAATAGTTTTTTAAATTCTTATTTCTAACTATGCCTACAAAGTTAGGACATGTGAAGAAAGAGGAAGAAAATTGCAGGAAGGAGCAAGAGATGTGCAGAAAGAAACAACAGAGGAGCAGAAAGTCCTCCTGTGCCCCCAACTTTTTAATGACGGGTACTAGTGGTAACTGACTGACTACCTGGGACCGGAGCCAGTGCTATGCTAAAAGACACTTCGAATACAGTAAAAACACCTACATACAATAGGGAACACTATGTGTTGGGGTACCGCTGTAATTAGATTGACCTCCTCTGTTTTTGCCTTGAGTTAGTGCCTGGGTCATTGCAGGAGTACATGGGTAGTGACTGGATAATTCAAGTGCTGCAAGGACAGTGCATGGTGATTTTATAACTGCTTGGCTTTTGGCGGAGTGATTGGATAAGTACATGATGCTGAATGGCTGATTTGAGGAGTGCATGGGTAGTGACAGAGGAATTTCTGGAGTGCATGGGTACAACCTGGATAATTGGAGGAGTGAATCACTACTGTGTAGGTGGTTAGAGGTCTGCATGGGTAGTGCACAGGGGATTGTAGCAGTGCATGTGTTAGTGCCTGGGTCATTCCATGAGTACATGGGTACTGACTGGAAGGAAAACAAGTTACTTACCTGTAACTTTGGTTCCCCAGTATTGGTAACTTTCATAGATTCTCATGCTTTGTATCATTCCCCGTCGTCGGAATGGGAGCCTCGGTAAATAAAAAATATATCATAACCATAGAAACAAAAGAGAAAAATAGGCTTAGGCCTCATCTCATTTTGTAGCATATCACCCTCTTTGTGTAAAAGAGCCCAAACTTTTGCCAGGACCAATCAGCACAGCCTCACCCTTTGGAACCTTCCTGAGAGAGCTCAGAGCCTCAGATTTTCGTAGCCGTTGTGCAAACAGCCACTACCTCAGTAAACCGGCAGAGCTTTCCCAGAGGAGGTGGGTGGGCGCATGAGAATCTATGAAAGTTACCAATACTGGGGAACCAAAGTTACAGGTAAGTAACTTGTTTTCTTACCCCAGTATTGGAACTTTCATAGATTCTCATGCTTTGTATCAGAATAGCTAGCAGTAAATCACAAAAGCACATTTTGGTAGACACTTGGCCTTACATAACCATCTCAATTTACAGTAAAAACTAGTACATGGTAATCAAGAAAAAACAATCATCACTGAACCAAATGTGCTTACCAGGATGGAGGGATAGTAGGGAAAGCTCACCTCTCAATGAAAAAGATTCCTGAGGACTGCTTGACCAACAGCAGCGTCATCTCGTCCCACCGACTCCAGGCAGTAGTGTTTCGTGAAGGTGTGTACACTGCTCCACGTTGCTGCCCTGCAAATGTCTTTGATAGCAACTCCAGCAAAAAGAGCCACTGAAGACGCCATCGCTCTTGTAGAATGAGCACGGGACCTTCTGTCCAAAAGTTTGCCCGCAGCCTGATGACAGAATTGAATTGCACTGGAGATCCAGCGGGAAATGCCACTCTTAGCGAGAGGCAATCCCTTCCGTGGTGCACTGTAGGAAACAAATAACTGTGTAGACTTCCTGAAAGATTGTGTGCACTCGAGATAGAATTTCAGACATCTCTAGACATCCAAAGAATGCAATGTTCGTTCCGCCTGGGTAGAAGGACGTGGAAAAAAGGACTTCAAAATCAAGGGTTCATTCAGATGAAAATCCGATGGCACCTTCGGGATGAATCTTGGGTTGGTTCTCAATATTAGCACATCCTTTTTGAACTGAAGAAATGGCTCCACTATGGACAGAGCCTGGAGTTCACTAACCCTCCTAGCCGATGTCAACGCTAAGAGGAGGGCTAGCTTCCAAGAGAGGAACTTCAAGTCCGCCCTGTGAATTGGCTCAAAGGGAGCTTTCATGAGCTGAGCCAGTACTAGGTTGAGTTGCCAGATCGGTGGAGGTGCTCGGACCGGAGGATACATCCGAAACAACCCTTTAAGGAACTGTTTTACAATCCTCGCGGACCATAGAGATTGCCCCGATGCCTTTCGTCGAAAACGCGATATGGCAGCCAGATGTACCTTGACAGAAGAGTGCGCCAGACCTGATTTAGCCAGCGACAGGATGTAAGGTAAAACCTGATGTGGCAGGGATTTAGAAGGATGGAGTTTATTCCTCTGGCACCACAGACAAAACCTCTTCCATTTTGCCCTGTATGTCTTATTAGTGCTTGGCGCCTGCGCCTGAGACAAAACATCCCTGCACTCCCTGGAGAGATTCAGATGACGGAATTCTCTGTATTCAGGAGCCACGCTGTCAAGTGTAGTGACTTCGGATCCGGATGGAGCACCTGTCCCTGATCCCGCGACAACAGTGATGGAATCAGCGGCAAGCGAATTGGGCGATCCTGGGAGAGAAGCAGGAGTTCCGTGAACCAGAACTGCCGGGCCCACGCTGGAGCAATGAGAATCATCTTGCACGGTTCCGCCTTGACCTTCCTGAGAACTCGAGGAATGAGGGGAATGGGAGGAAAAGCGTAGCAAAATGCGCCGAACCAAGCAATCGAAAGGGCATTCCCCAGAGATCCTCGATGGGGAACCTTGCTTGCGTAAAACCGACATTTGGCGTTCTCCGGGGACGCAAATAGGTCTATGGTCGGAGTACCCCATACCTCGAACACTCCCTCCAGCGTGGCTTGGTCTAATTCCCACTCGTGAGTCACTTCCGTCTGACGACTCAGAGCATCCTGAATTCTGGGAAGGAACGCCAGCAAGGCTAAGCGAATGGCCATCAGCTCCAAGAGGTTGATGTGGTTTAGGCTCTGTGCTGGACTCCAGTGACCGCTGATTTGAAGCTCCTGGAGTACCGCTCCCCAGCCTTCTAAGGAGGCATCTGTGGTCACCACCATAGGAGACGGTGGAGTCCGGAATGTTAATCCTACTGCGATGTTCTCCTTTACCAGCCACCACTCGCAGGCCTTGCGCATACCTGGTGTTACCCACACCTTGTCGTTGAATGACCCTTCTGCCTGACGCCATTGTTTGTCTAACTCCTCCTGCAGAGGACGCATATGAAGCCTGCAATGCGGTATTAATGGTATGCAGGATGATATCGATCCGAGTAAGGACTTGTACAGGCGAACCGACAAATATTTCCTCTGCAGCACTTGACGAGCGGAGGTGATCAGCTTGCGTTGACGCTCCTCCGACGGACGAGCGGTGCATAGTGTCGTGTCCAGAATAGCTCCAAGGAACCTTTGCGACCTGGAGGGTATCAGCACCGACTTGGACCTGTTGAGCTGAAGACCCAAGTGGGCGAACAATTGAATGCAAGTTGAAGCGGCTTGAGAAGTTGCCTTGAGCGATGGAGCCTTGACGAGCCAGTCGTCCAAGTATGGGAACACTTCTAGGGATTGCTTTCTGAGAAAAGCAGCGACTGGTGCCAGCATCTTCGTGAATATCCGAGGTGCAGACCGAAGGCCAAACGGAAGCACTTTGAACTGGAAATGGCTCTTGCCTACTGTGAAGCATAGATATTGTCTGTGAGCTGGGTGGATTGGAACGTGGAAGTACGCATCCTCTAAATCCAGGGACGCCAAAAAATCGCCCGGACTCAGTAGACGGAGAATATCTTGGAGAGTGACCATCCTGAAGGAGAGCTTGATGAGATAGGTGTTGAGCTCCCTTAGGTCTAGTATAGGACGCCACGTATCTGCCGTCTTCCGAACCAGGAAGAACCTGGAATAGAAACCCATGCCCCTCTGTGAAAGAGGCACCAGTTCTATTGCCCCCTTGATGAATAGTTGGTGGGCTTCGAGATGTAACAGTCGGAGATGTTTTGAGGGACGGGCGTCCGGAGCTCTCGTTGGAGGAAGATCTTGGAATTCCAACGTATGGCCACTCTGAACAATATTCAAAACCCACCGGTCCGATGTTATAAGGACCCAGCTGTCCAGACAATAGGAGATCCTGCCACCAACCGGTGTCTTTGGTAGGGGAGGAACAGTAGTCAGAGCCAGGAGGCCGCTATTGCCTCTTGGCATTGTCTCGTCCCTGACGATTCTGACGTCCTCTCTGGGACTGACGAGAGAAAGACACCGATTGACCTTGGCGTTGGTTCGAGTACTGAGCCTTGTATGATTGTCCTGACTGCGTTGAATACTGACGCTGGTTGCCTCTGTAAGAAGTGAACCCTCTTCCACGAGCTCCTCTGAATGGAACCTTCCGATAATTTAAGGATCCCAAGGACTTTGCTGTGTCCGTGTCCTTCTTGATGCTCTGCAGGGCCTCATCGACATGCTTGCCAAAAAGCATTTCCCCGTCAAATGGAAGGTCCAGGATCTTATTTTGGACCTCCTGACGGAACCAGGTTGCCCTTAACCAGCCTTGACGGCGCAAGACCGCTGACCCTGCCAAAGCCCTGAAAGCGGTAGAGGCTATGTCCATAGCACAGTCAATGATCTCAGAGGAACATCTCTCCTTCCATGAGGACTTGCTTGGCCTCCTCCTGATTAGAGTCTGGTAGTAGATCAATAAACGGCTCCATGTCACACCACATTTGGCAGTCGTACCTGCCTAGAATGGCTAATGAATTTGCTGCCCGAACCAACAAACTGGCCATGGTGGAAAATCTCTTCCCTACATTGTCCAGCCGCCTGCCATCCTTATCCGGAGGCGTAGTCAAAGGTGTTGAAGGATTCTTGGACTTGCTCTGTGCGGCCTGAGATATCACAGAGTCAGGCTTTGGTTGTCCAAGAAGACATGCAGGACTGCCCTCAGGGGCCTTGTATTTCTTCTCCAGCCGGGGAAGACCCGGGATGACAGTGGCCGGATTCTGCATAATCTTGATTCCCTCATCCCACACATGCTCAATTATGGGAACTGACCTGACGGACTTTTTGTATTGTGCCTTAAAATCATATAGAAAACAGTCCGACTGTTCCACTGTGAGAGGCAGACCAAATCTTTTGGATGCACGCTCCATAAGATTATGGAACCCCCCAATATCTGCCGGAGGAGACACGTTCGTGTCCCGCCTTGTAGCATCCGGATCTTGCATTCCAGTATCATCAAGATCCACATGCGGATCCCCTGGATCAGTTAGTGGGACCACGTGCACCTCATCCTCTTCATCTGTATCAACATCCTGTGTATCTTCATTGGTAGGTTCCGGATACGAAGTCTGAGGAACCACTACTGGTACCACCACTGGTGAGGTACGTGGTATATTCTTAGGGGGAGGTGGCAAGTCCACTGACGGCCCTCGCGGAACCACTGATGTAGATGGATGCACTGGTTGAACGTCAGGGTGTGATGTAAATCGAGCTCTGTAGTCCTGCAACATCATCTGCAAGTCCGTAACCAGAGCAACTGGTATAGCTATCATGTCCTATCTCAAAGTGCGAGGACGTACTTCCTGCTGAACATATTGTTGTTCCTCCTGCTCATCTTGTCCATAATAATCCTCAGTATCAGTCTCTTGCTGCTTTACATGCAGATCTGAGGGACTGTAGGCATCCCCATACTGCTCAACCTCATCCTCCTCCTCCGACTCATCTAGCAGCATAGATGGTGGTAAAGGCGTAACCCGCCTAGGTGCTGTCATCTCAGGTGTAATTTTCAACCTCTGTATTGAAAAACCAGAAATTTGACCCGTCGACGGTCCAGTCGTCGAAGGAATCCCAAGCGACGATGAAATCGTCGACGGCACGGTAGTCTTAGTCGACGGAGTGTGTATCGTCGTCGACAATAAGGTCGTCGACTATGCTTGAATCGTCGTCGACGGTAGGATCGTCGACGGAGCCTTTTTCTTCGTCGACGGCAAGCTCGTTGACGGAGCTTTCTTCATCATCGACGGGACAACTGTCGATGGTCTCGTCGACGAACTCGTCGTCATCAGCATCGACGACGACGTCGTCGTCGTGGTCTTCGTCGTCGAAACTGCCGTCGACAGGAGCTTCATGGAAACCGTCGTCGATGACGAGAATGAAGCTATCGTAGACGATGAAACAGGAGCAGACAGTCGACGGTCCCGTCGACGAAACCAAGGAAACAGTTTTTACAGTGGAAATCGTCGTCGACGTACCTGCTTTAATCACCGTCGACGGATGCTGTTTCTTCACAGGAGCCATCTGTGGAGTTCCTGCAGAGTGTTTCTTAGCAGGCTTTTCCTTCTGGGACGGAGAAGAAGATATAGAAACCTCCTTTTTGTCCCTAGAGGCTGTGTCCACACCAGCAGCCTGTCCCTGCCTCTCCTTTTCACTTCCGTGAGGAGATTTCATGGGACCAGCCTCCTCAGACCTTTCAGAGATCCCGTGAGGGGCTTTGACAGGGGGTTCTGCAGAGATGGAGGGAGATGACCTACCCCTCTTCTTTGATATCCTGGAGGAAGTGCCAGAAATTGAATCTTCCTCATCTGAAGAGAGAACCTCCTTCCTGGTCTTCAGCTTTTGCAGCCATGTCAGCAATCGACCCTCTCTGTCCCGCAAAGTCTTAGTAGATAAGGTCCGACAAATCTTGCAGTCTGTGGCCTTGTGTTCAGGGTATAAGCAGTAAATACAACTCTCATGCTTATCCTCAATGAAAAGTCCCTTCTTTCCACAAGAAGCACAGGACCTGAATAAGGCTTTCTTTTCCTTTTCTGACATAATGTCACTATAGATGTTAAAATGTAAATTTCTGAAAGAAAAGTTGAGAAAACTGAGCAGTGCTCAGTGGAGACTCCCTAGCACAACGTGCGGTAGAAAAATCTGAGGCTCTGAGCTCTCTCAGGAAGGTTCCAAAGGGTGAGGCTGTGCTGATTGGTCCTGGCAAAAGTTTGGGCTCTTTTACACAAAGAGGGTGATATGCTACAAAATGAGATGAGGCCTAAGCCTATTTTTCTCTTTTGTTTATGATATATTTTTTATTTACCGAGGCTCCCATTCCGACGACGGGGAATGATACAAAGCATGAGAATCTATGAAAGTTCCAATACTGGGGTAAATTAGATTACTGCAAGGAGAGTGCATGGTGAATTTATAAGTGCTTGGGTTTTGGTGGAGTGATTGGATAAGTACATGGTGCTGGCTGGGTGATTGAAAGAGTGCATGGGTACTGACAGGGCAATGGCTGGACTGCATGGGTAGTGCTCAGGGTATTGTTGCAGCGCATGAGTCATTGCATGAGTGCATGGGTAGTGACTGGATGATTAGAGTGCTGCAAGGAGAGTGCATGGTGAAATTATAAGTGTTTGGGTTTTGGCGGAGTGATTGCATAAGTACACACGTCATATCATGCCCGCCCCCTCCCTTCACCACTGTGCAAACGCGCCCCCTGGGGGGTTTTAATCTGGGGGATTAATTCCCCTTGAATCCTGAGGGTCCCTGAGGGCCAACTAGCCCACCAGGTACCTCCAGTAAGCGCCACAGAGCTGCTTTGCAGAGAGGTGGTCTGAGGCCACGCCCCTTTTTACACCTCTCTGCAACGCAACTCTGTGGCTCTTACTGGACGTACCTGGTGGGCTAGTTGGCCCCCAGAGACCCTCAGGATTCAAGGGGACTTAATCCCCTAACTTAAAACGCACCACAGGGCGCGTTAGCACACTTGTCACATCAGGCCACGCCCCCTCCCTGGACCACTGTGCAAACGCGCCCCTCGGAGCATTGTAAATTGGGGGATTAAATCCCCTTGAGTCCTGAGGGTCCCTGGAGGCCAACTAGACCACCAGCTACCTCCAGTAAGCGCCACAGAGCTGCGTTGCAGAGAGGTGTAAAAAGGGGTGTGGCCTCTCAACACCTCTCTGCAACGCATCTCCCTGGCGCATACTGGAAGTACCTGGTGGGCTTGTTCACCCACAGGAACCCTCAGGATTGAAGGGGACTTAATCCCCCAATTTACAATGTGCCAGGGGGTGCGTTTGCACACTTGCTATGTCAGGCCCCGCCCCTTCCCTTCACCACTGTGCAAAATGCGCACCCTGGCGCGTTTTAAGTTGGGAGATTAATTCCCCTTGAGTCCGGAGGGTCTCTGGGGTCCAACTAGCCCACCAGCTACCTCCAGTAAGCGCCACAGAGCTGCGTTTCAGCAACTACTTAACGGATTTACACCATTTAAAAAAAAAAAAAAAATCACAGCAGTCGGACTCCCTCCGTGTGAGCGAGCGCTCTGATTGGCAACAGGAGAAAAATTTTGCTGCCAACCATTACAGGACTTGGGGACTTAGTTCCCTGTCCTGAAATTTAAAAAAAATTAACTATATAGGGAGACAGGGTAGCCTTACGATGCCATATGTGTGGGGGGGCAGAAGGACCTTCTCCTAGTGCCAAAATAAAACAAAAATCTTCAAATTTTGCTGTGATCCCTAGGCAAAAAAATTAAAACCGCACCGCCATTATTAAATATTTATCGGGAGGGGGACATCAGTAGGGCCCCCTTTCCAGACCATTTAGGGTCCTGGGGATCCCATCCCATGGAGCTGGGTATATTTAAGGGGAGGTGGATACACAGCCCCCCCACCCCCCACCCGATTTTCTTTGGCCCCGGGACTCCATTCCCTGGGACCCAAAGTATTTTAAAAGAGGAGTGGGGCCACCCAGAGCCGTCATTTTACACTAAAGGGAGAGGGTGCCCTGCCCCCCCGCCCTGAGACTTTAATGGCCCTGGGGCCGGCTCACTTTGTGTCTCGAGGAACCCAACCCTGGGACACTAGTTTCTCTGCCCGCACTTTCAAATCTCCCACATAACAGGAGCAAACACAAAGTCTGCTCCCAGTGGGTGGGAGCTTTAGAAATGCTCCCGATGCCTGGGAGCAGACTTGATGTCTGGTTCTTTGCTCACACGGATACGGCCAGGGAAAGAGAACAGATTGCTCCCGCTTGGAGTGAGCAGCATAAATTGCGGCTCCCTCCGAGTGAGAGCAATGCCTGCTCCCGCACCACCTAGGGCGTGGGGACCCTGGGGCTCCCCCAACAGCCCCCAATGTGTGCTTGGTGGGTCCCCCAGGTGGATGCTGGGGCACCCACCTATCTAAAATGGAGGCCCCAGAGCATGGAATACCCGGTGCCATAACAGGCTTATGGAGTGGAGCCATGTGCCTAAACCTTTTATTAATTACTTGGCCCTGGGGATGTGGTCCTCGGAGCCCAAAAAGGTTCAGAGAGCGGGCCGCATGCCCCCTCCCTTTTTTAATTTGCTTTAAACCCAGGAGATGGGGTCCGCAGGGCCCCATAAGGCTAAGGGAGATGGACCATACAGCCCCCTCCACTTTTAAACACAAAAAACAGCCCCAGGGATGGCGTACCCGGGGCCATGAAGGCCCTCTTTTATTGGTCGGGCGATGGAATCCCCGTGGCCTTTTAGGGCTGTGAGGGGCAGATGGAACCCCCTTATAGGTCCGGAGATGGGATCCACAATGCCTATTTAGGCTAGGGGAATGGGGGCCACGTGGCCCCCTCCCACTTTTTATTATACTTGGCCCCCGCTGATGGGGTCCCCCGAGCATAATATGGCCTCCCCTGTTTAATTGTCTTTAGCCCTGGGGGTGGGGGGGGGGTTCCTGAGGCCAAAGAAGGCTTGGGGAGGGGGGGCAGCGTGGACCCTCCCATTTTTCATTGTATTTTCCCTTCAGAGATGTTGTACCCAGGCCACATTAAGGCTCGAGTGGGGGTCTGCACGCCCTCCTCCCCGGTTTACTTGTATTTGGCCCTGGGGAACGGGATCCCCAGGGCAATTAAGGGTCTGGGAGGGGGCTGCATGCCCCTGTCCCCTTATTATTTATGTTTTGGCACCAGTGGATGGGGTCCCCGGGGCATGAAAGCCAACCCTATGCTGTGCACGCCAAAGGCTGTGTGTGGGGTTTGCAAACTGCTGGGGGTTTGGCCCCAGGGCCTGGAGGCAGGTTAAGGCCCATGACCAATCCTTCCCCCCCTCCCCCGCAGCTGCGCACGGCCAAAGGCTGTGCAGAGCTTGGGTTTGGCTGCCTGCGGGAGTTTAAAGCAGGGACTGGCTGCAACACAGCCCCCCTACAGTGCATTGCCTTTGTCCATGTGTGGCAGGGGGTTGGCTTTACATATGGACATATGTGTATGTCCAAAAGTAGATTGTTTAGGGTAGAATCCTGAGGGATATATAATAAGAAAAATAAAATCTTGGGTGGATTTCTTGTGTTATAGACATTGTGTTTGGAGGCCAGCTCCCCCTCGAGGCCCCATAGACTCTAGTTCCCTGCCTTGGATATCCTCCAGAGGTGTGTGTTTCAATATTGACCTTATACCATACACCTCACAGATAGCCTAGTTCACACTTACAAACAATAACAGATATATGGGAGACCCTCATTGCACACAGTGGTCAATATATGTACAACTGATCAGAGGCAGCCAACGCCTGTTCCAAAATTAATGTCAGACTACCCCTCAAACCCCTCACAGTCACCAAACCTACATTGAGAAATGAAGTTGATTTGAATGGAACACTGGGTACTGTAAACAGGGTTCACTCAAAGCAGAACGTTAACTCTGTACCACACTGTGTGCAGACAGTGAAACTCCCATGAGAAATACACAACAGAGTATTAAAAAGGTATCAGGACAGTACTCTCTATGCACAACTTGTCCAAAGAGACTATTCACTTAAAATAAACATGGTCGGAAGGCGCTAAAGAGGATACTCCCTGCAGCCTTCATATTGTGGTGAAACCTTTACAGATAACTCATCTTCTGAAACAAAAGAAGCGCATGTACATAGGTTAGTACCTGGTGTACACAATTCTGTCTATTAACTCAAGACTGCTTACAATGCTTAGTATCTACTACGTAGAATCTTTGCCCTGTTGGAAAAAGTTTCTGCAGAACCAATAAACTTGTGTGGAACATACTGAGCGCAAGTCGTCAACTGTCATCTGCACACAGAGTTAATCTTCAATGCAAAAATGTATAACTTATTCAGTACCTCTACACACCTATGATGCATTAGAAGCACATGCGTTTTGTAAATACACCCACTGGCTGGCATAGCCTATACCAAATTAGGTAGAAAGGTAATATGGTATTTATGTAAATTAGAAAACAAACTAACACACTCATTGGATTAGGTCATCAGTGATGTTATATATATATATATATACATTTGTATTTCCCATGTGATGGTGTTGTTGCCCTCCTGAACTCTGCAAGTGTCTTAAATTAGTTAAGCACAAAATGGCTTTTTTTTGGAGCAAGGTCAATGACATTACCAAATAACCTTTGTAAATATGCCACTGTGCAATTTTCTACTGTTTGCTAAATGCATCACTGCAGATTGTCATGCAGTGCTCAGCTGCCTGACTTATATTAAGCTTGTGCCAAAGTCAGCAAGCAGATCTTCAGAAATAAGAGGTCTTCTTACACATTGCCATCAAGGACACCAGAACAAAATACAGCGTAGGGAACCCCCAGTAGCACCTGAGAGATGAAGGAGATCAAACTAATAAAAAAAAAGTTTCTCTAGTCTGGATTAATGAACACAATGTAAAACCCAACACTGCTTTTCATTGCAACTGTTAAGAATTATACCCTTAGTACACAAACAAAATGTATTTCCTAATTTAAATGAATTGCAGTGGGATTGATGACATTACAATAAATTAGTAACTGCTATTTCAGAACACTATTTATCATTTGTTTTTAGCATTATTGCCATTAAAAACAATTCACCATGTTGGTGTTCTCAACATTCTGATGTATAAATACAAGTCCATAAGTGCACTAGCGTACAAATTAAATATCCTCTCCCCTTTTGAGCTCAAATGGACAATGAGGCAAAAAAAGCATTTCCAAAAGGTCTGAAGTGTTTCGGTCTGCTTTGACAGCACAGCTGTCACCAGATGGTATGTGATCAACCCATAAAAGAGCTTTCAGGAGTACTACAGAGGTGTTTTTGCTCCGTCCACATGTTGATGAGCAGGAGTACAAGTTCTGTAATGCTTCTACAGAAGATGTGTGCTTCCACAAAAAACTGCTTACACTACAGGAGCTGTAATCATTTCCTAATCAAATTGCCCGAGTCAGAGCTATTATTAAGTCTAGCTATTGTGTTACAACAGTGCCTGATTTTTAAATCAGCCATTTGCCACTATAATGCTACATGTCTCCTAGAAAGGTATGGTGTTTGTTTTTCCTCTGCAGAAGCACAGACGGGAGGATACTAGTACGAAAAAATGTGTTGCTGTTTTGCAGCCCCAGCTATCTCCCCACCCACCCCCTTGTTCCATCATCCCCTTCAGAGACAGCTTCACATGACACTCCTTGAAAGAATGGTGTATTTTCTTTCGAATTCCTAGTTTTGAGATGTATGGCATGGGGTGACTTTTGCAAGCTCTTTGGCTCTCAAAAAGTCACTTAATTATTAATTTTAATTTATTTATTAAAAAAATTACGAATATTTAATTCACAAATTAATTTACTTATTTAATACACTGTAATTTGTATTTACCCTCCCTTAATACCGGAAGATCGTGTAATGTCATTTAACACAACCACTCCCTGGAAACTCCTTGCTACCCCAAAATTCTACCCTTTCCAGAACATCTTAAAAGTCCTTACTACCCCCTAACACTACCCATCCCTGAACCCTATAAACCCTTACTATCCCTTAACACTGCCCTTCCCTGAACCCTATAAACCCCAAAGACAATCAATACCCAGTAAAGTTAACCATCCGTGAAACCTAAAAAATCCTTACTACCCCGTAACATTACTTTTTCATGAACGCTGAAAGACCCTTAATACTCATTGACTTTAACCATCCCTGAACCATACAAGAAAAGCTTACTATCACTTAATGTTACCCTTTCCTGCACCCTACAATCCCCTTACCATTCTTTAATTCTACCCATGCCGGAACCTAAAAACCTTAACTACCCTTTAAATCTACTCTTCCTTGAACCCTGCAAACCCTTTGCTTCCCCTTAAAGGCACCCATCCCTGAACCTTAAAAATCCCCGCTACCCGTTAATGCTACCTTTCCCTGAACCCCAAAAAACTCCTACTACCCTTTAACACTACACTTTCCTAACTACAAACACCCTTACTGACTCCTAACGCTACCCCTCGCTGAACCCTAAAAGACCCTTACTATCCCTTTCCTTTCCTACAAACTCCTTACAACCACTTAAAGCTCACTCAGGGACTATGCCGGATGAAAGCTGAAAGTGGAGGGAGCCTAAGGATAAAATACTGTAATTCCTAATTTCTAAGGCAAACTTCTGGATCCCACCTGCAATCTCTGTTGTTTCGGTTGTCTCCTCCCTCCCCACTATTATCAATCTCCCCGGTATAGGGAACTCTAGGGAGGAGCTACGGGATGATATCGGTGACGTTGTTATAAGGCCCCTAGTAGCAACACAGAAAAGCTTACCTTTATAAAGGTCAGGAAGAACATTTTAGGGCATTAGTGGAAGCACATTCACAACTACATTCTGCTGTTTATGTACAGAGGAGCTGTGTTGTGTTGCCATCTGGGTGAAACGAGCACTACTCCACTAATGTTTTGCTGTTATACCACAATTCTGTAATACAATAACCAAGTCACTTATGAGTCTACAGCAAATTTAGAGATAAAAGTGCAAGCATTGTTTCGCACTCATTTTCCACAACTAGTAGTGTATAATTAGGACCAGCTTTTAGCTTATACTCTGGTTCTTCTATTAGGCACGAAATGCAGTACTTTTCTCTTAATGCAAAAATAGAATTAAATGCACTGAAAATCACTTTCCACACATTTTGCAGATTTAGTATCGCTTCCCACATATTCTAAATAACCCCCAAAGTAATATGTACGTCAATGATAAAATAAACTGAATATTAGTGCATGACTATTCTATATATTTTTTCAATAATCACCAAAGTAAGGTACACTTCCTTTCTTAGGTCTGACTTGACAATGCACCTGCCTGGATGAGATGTTTTTGCAATTCTTTAAAATAGGCTTTGGCTTGGCTTCACACAGAGGAGTATTACCCTCTCACCTCATGCTATCAGTCACTCATGTATCATTCCACCGACAAGGAAGTGCTTTCATTAGAAAGCACAAAGGATTATTCTAACTCTGAAAAACAAACTCAACTATGCTGTCTGTCACATTGAATTATTTCCCTCCTATATGCATTCTACACAGAAAGCAATATTTGTTGCTATTTTTCCCAGCATTGGTAAAGCCAGTAGCGCAGGCTTTCATGTGATCAAAGATTTAGAAGTGTAATGCATGCACACAGCATATATGCAGGGGCAGCTTCTCCGCAGGAGCGGAGGAGCGTCGTTCAACTTAAATTACCCTCAAAGCCCCAGAGATGAAAAATAAAATGGTAGTTCATTACCACTTTATTTTTCATTCCCCATCCCTCACAGAATGTCAGGATGGGGTGGAGCCTGCTGAGTGACAGCAGCAGGGAGGATGGTGGGCTGTATGTGCACTGTTTAAAGTGTGCATTTCTTTTTGGCCGGCCATCATGTGACGACCTGCCACACATGCACTTTAACCATCTGTAACGCAGCTATCTCAGGACAGCTGGGTTAGAGCAAGTGCAGGCCTCAGTGCACTGTGGAGCGCCGAGTTAGGCCGCTCCCTCCAATCAGGGCACTGCTCTCCTACTGCATGAGAGCAGCACCAGGATTTGTCAAGGGAGTTTCATGGTGGCCAGGCTGCAGTTGAAGAAAGAAGAGGTCCGATGCAGAAGACTCAGTGTGTAATTATAGATTTCTTTTTTTGCGCTCGTCTCTCCCTCTCCATAGATGCCAGCCCTAACTACATTTGTGAGTGCCTCTTTTTAAATTTGTTGTTACTTTAAACCCAGACCTATTTGCTTTGCCAGTGTTTTTTTATGGTAGTGTTGTTGAGGACTCCAGCGGCGCCAGAATCCATGTACCAGTCTCTCTTTCTGAAACGGGGTAGAGTACTGCTTCAGTAGAGGCCCTATGCTCAGAATCAGCCTCTCTGGCTTTGAAAAGTTTGAGAATCTGAAATTCAGATACTTTCAGGGTGAAGCAGACCCAACTGGTAAGGTTGAGAGCAAAATTAACTGGCACACACTAGTCTTGCACAAGCTACTCCCAATATTTACACACCCTTTGTACAGACTGGGGGAAGCAATGGGAAATAAACACAAATGACATTTGGGCATGTTTTGAGTGCGTTATTACCGCATGTTCCACGTGCAGGACGCTCCAGTTAAGGGCTCGTGTTGAGTGCATGAGTGAACTGCAAGCAAAAGCAATTTGCTCTCACCACTTGACATGGGCTGGCCCATTCTAGCACTACTGTATGGACCTAAAGGATTTCATGATCTAAATGGTGTGTATACAAGAAGCAGGCAGCAAAGAGGTTGAGGAGCTGGGAAATGGCCTTTTGAGGTGGTTGCTTTGCATCCTTGCACAAGCTCTGCGGATCAACAGTTGCAGCAAGAGCTAAGTTGGGCCAAGTGGACCTCTTGAATTTGTATTCAGAAGAGCGAGCGACAGGAAGGCGAAACGATGAACACATTTATAGCGCGGCTTTCGTTCAAATGCATTTCTGACCATAGCAGGGTCAATTTACATTACTTTAGGGACGCACGTATGAAATTACACAGTCTTTGGGTTTCTAATTATTACAGCGGAATGTGACCATCACAAAAAACATGCGTTCTACACAGCATTCTTACTGCCTCACATTATGCCCCAAAAAAACAATAAAATTATTGATAAAAAAAACATTTTACCCGGTTACTTGGATCCCAAGGGACAGACACTGGTACTTCACACTGTTTACAGGAGATGACGTATTTTCTATGGTAAAAAAAAAAGGTGTTTTGTTTAAAATGCTATTGGGCAATCATAGTCATAGGCATTTAAGAGAACCAAAAGACAATGCCTCAAGCAGGCATCAGATAATAATACTACACAAAGAGCTTAATTTGTGCCGGTGCTTACAAGTTCTGGGTACTGGAACTCATTTTTGGATATCCAGGATTATTTTTCAATCAGCATAATTTGACTCCGAGCAAGAGAGAGAAAGGCAGAAACGGGGGAAAGAAGTAGGAGAGAGAAGAAAGCAGTAAAATAGTCACAAAGCATTGAGAAATGAAACCTATGATAAAAAAAAGAACCTGCCTAAGTGGAAAAAAGACGAAAATGTAGAGTGGTGGGAGATGGAGGAGTGAGGTGGAACCAAATCTAGGCAGCCTCGGTATTCTGCAACCCCTGCAATCAACAGCTCTGGTTGAGGCGTACTAAGGTAAATTCTAGGCCGGTATTAGGGTCCGTATATACATTTTAGACCCCTGTACTAATATTATATATATATATATATATATATACACACATATATATACACACACACACACATATACACACACTTTTTTTTTTTTAGACATGAAGCACTATATATAATGCTTGCACCCAACATGAGGCAGATATACATTGGGTTTAACCATTAATGTTCTGCTTCCAATAAGTATATTAATTAACTATTTTGCATTTTCATGCAGTTTATCTCTTAACAGTAACATGACATGTAGCCATCTTTACAAGACGAGGTTGTTTCAAATTCACAGCAAAAAAAAGAAAAAAGTGTTAGATATGATTGTTAGGATGCTATGATGAAAGCAGTTGACTGACTTCAGAAGTATATATATAAACAATCTTTATTCTGCAGTAATTCCGCCATAAAATAAATCATACATTAAAATAAAAAAGGGACAAGAATGCATCCTTGGAGCACTACTCTTGAACATCTAAAATTGTCAATAAGC
This sequence comes from Triturus cristatus, assembly GCF_964204655.1. Classification (NCBI taxonomy): domain Eukaryota; kingdom Metazoa; phylum Chordata; class Amphibia; order Caudata; family Salamandridae; genus Triturus; species Triturus cristatus. The sequence continues at coordinate 703,245,287 of NC_140586.1, forward strand.
CCCTCCTCCTGTGTAAAACGAACAGCAGCGGTTGTGTTCGCATATAAAGACATTAAAACATTTATTATTGCCCTTGCAACTTCAGAAGTAGTTTTAAATAATTCCCCTACGTGGCTCCGTATTGAGAAATCAATTAGGAATCCATTTCCATTACCTACTTTGATGTCCATGCATAATAATGCTCCATTTATTCAAAAGTCAGTTATTATTAAATCCACTAAAATGTTATTTAATGACCTTGACTTAATTTTTCTTTTTCCTATGAACACTGTCGAATTATCATTATGGTATAGTAATGTTATTAAATTGAACAGGAATGTTAATTTTTGGTTTTCATGGATTAAGGCTGGCATTTTTTACCTTATAGATATCTATTCCAATAATACGTTTATTTCTTTTGAAACATTGCAAACAAGTTTTGGTTTATCTAAATCTGACTTCATTAAGTATCAATATTTGTGCAATTCAATTTTAGACTCCTTTCCTAATGCCATCCCTTCTAATGTTACAGCTGACTTAGCAATTTATATTCAAACAGTTTCAAAATCATCTCATGGGGTTTCTATTTTATATAAAAAATTATCTGATACTCTTGGTAGCAATATAGAGATGATTTCCACTTTTTGGAATAATGAACTTTCACTTTCCTTGTCCACTGACACATAGAAAGACATTTGGCTTAATAGTATATCTGGGTGGTTGCCTGTTTCAATCTACCAAACTAATTCGTATATCCTCTATAATCGTTTATGGACTCCATCACGTCTGTTCCAAGCTAAACTTCTCCCCTCTCCTGATTGTTGGCATTGTAAATCACACCCTGGTTCATTACAACACATGCTTTTTGATTGTCCTTTGGTTTTAAAATTTTGGTCTGAAGTTTGGGATATCATAAAGAAGATTTTTAAATTTCAAATTGATCTTTCCTATCAGTTAATAATTTGTAAGTCTGCTATTCTTCCACAAAATATACATGATTTAGAGTGTAAACTTTTAAATTTTCCTATTTCGGCTGCTTTAAAATCCATTACTTTTTGTTGGAAAGATGTTTCTGTATTATCTGTTAATGCTTGGTGGTCATGGGTTATTTTTTCAAGAAGAGGTGCTCAATAATCTATGAATGGGATCACTCAATTGTTTTTCTTATCAATCCTTTTGGTTACCTGTTGATGCATATTTATCCATTTAATGCTTTATTAATAATTTTAATTCAGATTTGAACTTCATATGATTAATCTTATTATGGCATATAGTAGCTCTGTTTGCATCTTCTACGTTAATTGTTATATTTGTTCCTTTCCCTCCCCCTCCTTTTATCCTCCCTTTTGGTATTTTTTGATTATGTATTTACTCATTACCTAAGATAATTTTTTCTATGATTTTGATTATGATATACAATATTATCTAGGTATTATTGCTTAATCATAATATTTTATGTGTTGTCTATCTTTTAGTTGTATTTGATCACAAACTCAATAAAATATTCTGAACACAGAAGTAGTTTTAACTACTTTTTGGACATCATCACGACCTTAAAACAGTTTTAACATACCTAAAATATATTATTCTTCCTCCAATTCAGCTGCACTTGCTCGGTTATTAATTTGCATATTCTCTAGACTCATTTTCAGAACACAGGGCCTCATTAAGATGTCGGGTGGTCGGACCGCCAACCACAATCGCGGCGGTTAGGAGACCGCCCGACAAGCAGTCGGTGGTTCGACTGCCAAATTAAGATTCCTGCACCTCCATGCACTGTGTGCCATGCACCAGTGGCCCACGGTGCATGGAGGTGCAGTGCACCGTGGGCCACTTTATAGTGGCCCACAATGGAAGGGGCCCTGTTTGGGTTCCCTAAAATCCATTTGACAGCCTTTTTCATGGTGGTTTCTCAGACATGAAAAGGCTGTCGGAAAGGGCAATCGTGATCCTGACGTGCACCGCCTGCATTTGGGATTCCGATTCAGGCCACTGCCCTGACGGGATAACTGATCCTGTCAGAGGAGGTGGTCTACCCCTGACCATTTAGAGTCCGATCACCTGGATTGTAATCTGGCGGTCGGACCGAAGGGCTGTCAGTCGGTCGAACCCCCACCGACGACATCGTAATAAGGCCCACTCTGTCGAACCACTGCCATACAATCTCTCCCACACCATACTTCTATTAAAAGTGCAGTGAATGGGAAGAGAACATACTGCTGGATGGAGGAAGATGCAGTGATGTGACGATGCTCCTACAGTTATGCGCTATTTAATGTTAGGTATGGTCTCTTACCCTACTTAAGCATCCACACCTGTGGATCATGTTCATTTAAAGGGTGAGGGCTAATAGCTAGCATTACTGACCTAAGTTTCCTTTATTCTCTCTTGCATCGTAGTATTTCATACGTCAGTATCATTTACTTATTAACTGAGAGCTCATTTTAAAGAATGTTAAACAAAAAACACAGTCAACTGTTTCTCTGTTGAGGCTTGCTGTTCCACATTATTTATGACTAATGCACTGATTAGAAGGTAGGCGGAATTGCCTTCAGAGATTTCCAGGGACTGAAATTAATAACTAGTATCTCCAAATGGATTTACACCTATAATGAATTAGACCCCTCACGATGGGGAATAACTGCGCAGATACAGAATTACTGTGCACAAGTCTGCAGGTTATCCTCTATTCCAAGGTGGTAAGTGGGAGCAGTGGCTTTCTTGTGAGGCGAGGATGGTAGGGGGAGGGAGGAATAAGTCTGGCAGGGGGTGGAGCACTGCCAAAGAAAAAGCTTGGCTGGGACAATGGGCAAGATTTCACTGCTATTAAGGAATTTTGAGCTGGTAAAATAGGGTCCCGTGTTCCAGAACCCAGGAAAACCAGGCGCTGGAACACAGGCTGATTCGTGATTAGGCAGGGCAGTATCTCACCTGCGGATATCGCTCTACTTCACTCGTAATCAGGCCCTACAAGTTTTGATATGAATTACATATATTGAAAAACATGTCTCCTTTATCCTATGCAGTTCACAATAATTAAGCATTTAGAGGAGAGTTTTGGCTACACTGACTAACAAATTCAATCAGTATCGTACAGTTTGAACATACACTTGTGGTTGAGTAATGAAGAAGGCCGCATCTTCTGTGAATACGGTGATCCAAACATAACATTCTGGTAATCATGTCTTTCAAGACAGTAGCTTCAAAGAATTTGGTTAGGGATGTTTGCTTTTTGGAGGTCTACTGTGGTGCGTGATTCCCGCATTGAGCTCCATGCCCTGCAACTTCCAGATTTAAAATCCATCTGAGCTGGACCTCCCAGTTCAGACCTCTTAAATTGAGGTCCGCTGCTGATCATCTGGGGTAAGATTCTTTGCGAAATCTGAATTTGTTGATTTTTTCTGTTCTATGTGGACATCTGTTGCCCCATGATGACCCGGTCCGCACTTCAGACATACTTTAAATAAAAGCTTCTAGTTTAGTGGTTATTTACTTGGTTGTCCTCTGTATATTGCCATACAAGTTGCTTTGAAATGTCATACAATTTATCAACTGAAACAGTACTTGCGGAAAGAGAACATCGCCTTCTAAAAGGAAACAACAATTTCTCTATTACAGTCAAATTCAGGTCTTTATACAGCATGTAAGTAAGTAGTGAGAGCGAGCTTTTAATTCTCTCCCGCACCGCTTGCAATACAAAGAGAATCCAATGCACCATTAGCTTATGGAAAATTCACGTCACTGTTGTGTCATCTAAACATTGTCACTGTGCTCTCAGCAAATAAGCTGGGGTGAAGCTCTACTGTAGTGGACTATCCACCATCAATGCCAGACTCAAAGATGACTGTTCAGAGGACTGGCGCTGCTACTGGACTTTCAGGATGCAAGTGTACAACCCCTGATCAGGGAGCACAACTGTAGTTCTGAGCCACTGACTAAGCTGTGAAGAAAGAATTCCTTCATAGTCCACTTTTAGTCAACAACACATAGAATAGTAAATATTAGGACCCCCATTTTTCTAATGAGGAGAAAACGAAAGTCACATGATGCACAGTGCCGCCGACCAAAAAGCTAGGACTGACTGGATGTGCGTTGCATGACTCTTGAGCAGCAGGGAGGTGGTGTCAAACAGGAGAGTTATAACTTTCCATGCCTCTTCCCCTCCTCACCGCTGCCCATAGTGGTCTGCCTCTTCTTCAGGCCTACACTTGCTGTATAGGTCTGTTCATTGCTAGATAATTTTATCTCAGCTCATTCAACCCACTTTCTGTCATGAGCCAAGGGTCTTTAACCACTTTACTTTTAGCTAAGCATTCAGTTTAGGTTTATTTAACATTACTATCAGCTGAGAGCATAACTTAATTGGTATTCAATCTACCCCTTCACTAGGCTTTTTTTCATTGCCACCCCAGAAGTTTTACCTTTTTCTGGAAACTATTTTGCGGGTATTAGGACCTTGTGATCTTTGACACTGCTAATCGGATACATAGTGGGCTGGCCCTAAAACTGGTATTGGTAAAACTAGTTTCCCACAATTGCTCTATTTACCTTTGTTGGAAGGCCATAATAGATGGCAAATAAAATGCACCAATGGGAAAGGATTTAAATAGCCTATGTGGGCTGAAGTATGTATTAAAACCACCCACATATATTTAAAAAAAAAAAAAAACAACAAACAATTATATATATATATATATATATATATGCTAGTAGTACCACTTTGCTCTAGCTGGCCTGTAGTTTAAAGATACTTTTGTAACCTATGATCAGGAAAAGCACATTAGCCATGTAAGAGAACCTAATTTTATACTTTAATAAGTCTTCCTTCAAGGATACCTTATAAGCTGAAAGACAGGATGCCTAATACGTTAAAAAATGGCACACTGTATATTTAGAAAGAGTGCCCTCATAGTGACTGAAAGACTAAAACCGTTTTTGCTTTTATGTCCATCTACATTTTCTATAGGACAAGGGTTGTATGATACTGGAACAGGGGTTTCTGGACAACTTTATAGGAAGTGCTGCAGAAGGAGATGGTGAAATGTGGTGGAAATGTATAGGACATTTAAAGGACTCCATGCTGCAGTTTCACCAATCCAAAGTTCAGGCCATAAAAGCCAATTTTTTTCAGATCCTTGACAAATTTGAATTTCCTTCAGAGTTCTAGCAAGCATTGTGGGTCTTTTATCTTCTTCAATTCAAGCAGTTTTCACAGGGTCCCTGTACTATTGAAATTTGCAGAGATTAAAAATCTGTTACCTTAAGAAAGGCTCGCCTTACTCGAGTGGAATTCTTGAGATCAAGACTCATTTAGAGCTTCAATGATATTTAAACAATCCAGAAGCCTGGAGCGGGAGAGTCATATTTGCTTCCATCCCAGATCTAGTATTGGAGAACTCCCAGAATTTCAGAAGAAGCTGCAGAGTACATACAAAGCTATTGGGCCCAAGGAACTTCTAATGTTTAAAGTTCAGCATGGAAAGTCTGTGCAAGCTGGTGTCTGGGAAGTTCTGTGAACCCTTTTCACCAGACATAACTTTAATTGTAAATGTCCTAGGTTTTTGGCCAGTCACAGCAAAACCCACAGAACTATTAACATGTATTGTTCAACAATCTCTGCAAATCTACCAAAGATAACTGTTGAATATTCATAAATCTGTCGATATTTAAAGGGAGTACACTTTACTAATCGTCTTCTTGCTAAGTATCGTCAGTTTGTGGGACGTTAATGTTTTAATTTGTTCATTTCCTGGTCCGATAATTCTCATTTATCTTTGAAAATGCTGTCAGCGAAATTAAATATGTTACTTTCTTTAGTTCTCATTCAACATTTGTCTGATGTTACAGCTCTAGAGGTCTCATCAAGGCAATTTACTCCTACTGGAGTTTTTTATTTTAACATTCAGAGCCGAACAGAAACAAATTTGGTATCCTTACTTTCCATACCAAACTGAATGGTGTGTAGAAGGTTGTCTAAACTTTATGAGCAAAAAACAGTCATCTGAGGACATCCTCCTCTTCTCAGATGCTAAAATCCTTCAGAAAACCTTTCAAACCAGTTTATTTTACTACTTGGGCTCACACGGATTCGGTCTTTGGTAGGAGTTTATACATCAATTTTTGCCATACATTCTTCTAGAGGAACAATAACTTTCCAAAAATGTGGTCTGGGTCCAGATTGTAGGAGACTCTCAGATCAACAGATTGGTCAAATGATAATGTTTTTTCGCACCTTTAATGGCAAATCCTGTATCGACTGCTGCTTCTTTCGTTGTGGACATGTATAATATGAGCCCCCGGTGTTGCCATAAAATGTACATTTTTGATATTGTCTTAATGAAGAAAAGTCTGGATTTTATGAAAGACACAAAGGTATTAAACTGCCTTTTGATGTCTAACTCAAGCTCACAAACCATGGTTTTGTTTTTCAAGGACTGAATTTACCTCAACCACAGATATTGCCTCTTTGCCTTCAGCTACAAGTAAAGGACCATTTGTCAGAATCTTCTCAGGAGTTATTTACCTTATTGATAGTTATTTCCATAATTGTTCCCTATTCTTCTCCTTTTATTTCACAGTACTTAACTTCGACTTCTCACACAAGAAATAAGCATTGGCATAGCCAATAGGTCTCGCCTTTGGGACCTTATAAGTATTTAATTATGCAGCACAATATCCTTGGTGCAACATTAACTGTTGCATAGCTAAACACTTATAAGGTCCCAAAGGCGAGACCTATTGGCTATGCCAATGCTTGTATCAGTAGACACAGTCTAAACCCCCGGCATCTAAAGCATTAACGATCCCTGAGACCAGGTGAAACTAGAGTGAGATGCCGCAGGGTGGGAAGTTGGACTGAACTTCAGGGGTCAGTGCTTGTTACAGGAGGGTTTCAGTGGAGTCATATGTCGTTATTTTCTCATCCACCGTGTATCTTTACTGGACCAATTCATTGTTTCAGTGAACATTTGCTCAGCTTCAAGTCACAGCCAAAGCTTTAGAGAAGGGTATAGGATTAATGCTGTTCTGTGAACATTTCAGTTTGCTATCGGCGTTAAGCTGTTCTAGTCCTTTGGGACTTCAAGTCTAGATATGATAAGGGGATTCTTGGCACAGTGGCTGCCTGTTTCCTGTTTACGCATTGGCAGAGTGGGGGCCCCCCTCTTACACAGCAGGGTCAGTCAAGCCCCACCACGCTTGAAACAGTGTGGTACAAAGTCTACAACTGGCGACCAAGGTATCAAATATAACGCATGCCAAAAGCGAAACACCCTGAAATGTGCCAAGGGGATTTTTATGGTATTTCATAATCAATGTGTTGCCATTTCTATGGAAATGCACAATGCTCTGGGCAACGTTTCACCATTGTTTTCTCCCCTAAATCAATCACCGATGTTGCTTGGTTTTGGCAATGTCAAAGAAAATCGCTTGTCGGTCAGCCTATTTTATGTTTTTTGCTAGCCGTTCCTTTTCTCCCCGAGACGCAAGCCAATAAACCTAACTGTACAAATGTCTCTTTGTGATTCTGCTGTTGCTAGTTAATCACGCGGGCCTCGCGCTTGATAAATTACATCCTTATAATGCCCCGTCCGGCCACATTACTCCTATCGGTTTGTTAGCTGGTGATTGCCCAGCTGCAGGGAGCTGGCCAAGCCTTTCGCTGGGATTGACCCTTTCAACGCTCAAGAGCACAGGGCGCCGTGCGCACAATAGAGAGCCGAGGCTGCCAACGCCTGACACCCACCCTGAGTGACTGCCCCATAAATTACAAGTCAGAATAAAACAAGCGCTGGTCACACGCTGCTTCCGGCACCCCGAGCGTGGCGAACGCAATAGTTAACATCTGTTTCGAATTAGCGTGGTGAAAGCGACCACGCTAATTCAAAACCTCGCTTGTGAGAGAGAGGGGGAGCAGTAGGCGAGCCCGCGAGTGGTGCGCGCGCGCTTGGTAGAGCAGTCTTCACTTTTCAAGCACTGCACCCGTGCTTGTGGCGCGCTGTTGCTCGCTCCCGCAAGGTGGATGCCGCCACAAGCACGAGTGCGGTGCTTGAAAAGTGAAGACTGATGGCTAAAGGCCCTTCTAGAGCAGCACATACGCGCTGCCTAGGCGAGACCTAAAAAGGGTTGCTTACTGCAAGTCAAAAGTAGTGTGTGTATATCTGGTCTCTGATTGGTGTATTTTGATGAACCACGTTGGCTAATGTGTCTATAGGCCTTATGGGACCTATAATTTGTTCTGGTTTCTTGACTGTTGCTCCTTGATTAAAGCAAGGAAAGAAAAGTAGAACACGCTGGTCCCTGACTTTAATAAAATGTAGATTTTCCTTCATTAAGACACTAGGAAAATTGACATTTGCTTGAAACGGAGACCTTGCTCTTCATAGCATGGCAGTAATTACAGCATATACAAGTGTCAGGAGGTAGAGGTCTAGTTAATGCCTTCCAGTGCTCTTGTAGTGTAGGGACTAGAAGTTAGGTACCCCTGAGATGGTTATAAGAGGTTGGACGCTCAACTGAATAGGAGGCCTCAGATACACTTGGAGTTGTTCCTACATTCCAGGAAACCTGGAGTGCAGTTTGGTAAGTCAGGGACCTGCACTGCGGTGCAATTTCATGGATACCGCTACAAAAGGTCAAGTTCCAAGAAACCAGAGTGCTGCCTGGCAGCTGATATGCAGTCTAGGTACTAGGGTAAAAAAAACAGTGCCTAGGTTGCTGGTGGCCGATTTCAACTCTTGGTGCTCTTTGGCAGTTTATTGCTTGGCTACAGTGTGCCATCTTCAGCTACTGGATTCCAGAGACTCTGGGCACAGATTAGCAGCTGGTCTGGTGCAGGCACAGAGGGTCAGAGTGCAGATTCTGAGGTGTAGAGACCACGGGTTCGAGTGTTTTAGCCAGATCTTGGAAAGAAGCAGCTCCGTTCACGATTGGTCCAGGATAAACTGGATCTCAATTGACTAGTGTGATCTGTAAAATCTACTTTACAACACAACATTTTGCTATTTTCTTTGTATACTTTAAATGTTTGGGTGGAGGGGAGAATAACCTAAAAACTCCTGTCTGCCTATGAAATTTGGGTATTTGGGTGAATGTGATAGAGGACATCTACTAAAGAAATACACACCATTTGCTATGAAATCTTTAATAAATGTCTGCGGTCGGGGGGGGGGGGGTGGACTTGGAGGCGAGAGGAAGGCATCTAACAAAAACCTTAAAATTTGCCTTTGGATACGATGCACAGTAGAACAATGCATGCTGCCATTGCTGAATACAGAAAGCACCACGATTGTCAAGTATCAAATACTGTATAGTAGATAACTTACTTTCAAACTCTTTGTTGCTTTAAAGAGGTTTAAAACAGTTCACACGTTTGTTCAGTTTTAATTGCCACTTTGCTTCAGCAGGTACTTATCCTCGTGAATTTATTATGTTTTTTCCAACATCAGTACATTTTCGGTGAAACACCAAAACATTCTTTCCGCCCCTTGTTGCGGGTACCCGTAAGTTCTGCGACACCAAGACAAAGTCCAAGATCGATTAATAAATAAAACAAGGTTTTCATAGTGACTTACGAAACCAGCTTTAAAGCTAGGAGGCCAGGGATCTCGCTCACAAGCCATGTAATGTCATTTTGAGAACATTGTATTGTTTTCCGTGGACCACTAGTTTCCTTATGTGTAAATCTGGAGAAAGTGGAAATCTATTTGCTGTGTCATATAGGCATCACTGTGGTTACAGGAATCATTGTTCCAAGCCTCAGTATTACGATATTTGTCCTACCATCCTAGCTAATATTTGTAATTTATTAATCTTTACATTATTTATCAAGGTCAGAATGATCCATACATGTGTATGGTAAAGAGAATAATTTTAAATGACTTATTCAATAGTTTTTTTTATAAATTTCGTTTTCCCTGCGTACCAATTAATGTCCCTTAATATGCTTTCTTGAATTCTACCTGGTATTGAACTCAGACTAAACAGACGTCCATTTTTAGGGATGTCCGTTTTTAACTTTTTGAAGAAAAAAAAAGCCCATTATCCCTTCCGCCTCAAATTCCTGGCACTTCACCCATCTCAGGGGCCAATGATATTTTTCGTTAAATAAATTGAGTCAACCTTATAGATCCAGATATCCGTCTCCCAAAGGCATGTTTAAAACACTTACCGGTCTAGCCTAATCTTTTTTCTTGCATTTGCTTCACGATATCGCCTTTCCCCGTCCTAGCAAAAAGAAATACATTGTCACCTTAGTACAACGAGAAAGCGAAATATTTCGTATTCACACAGTAAATCTTTTATTTCACAGTATTGGCTGCTGATATTTTTTATGGATAACGGAAAAATATACTATTTAAAAATTAAATATGACTATTAAGTCTATATGTGTCCGCATTTCCGAATTATAGCAAAGAACAAAAGAAAAATACCAATGGTTCAACAGATTAAAAATGCAGGTGCACATCGACAAGCAAATCTTTCTAAATTGAGAAGATGAGGACATTTAGAATAGTGAAGGAATTCACAAATGTGAGAGTACAGCTAGCTACAGAATGCTTTATCGGTGGAATAAACATCATCCCAGAGCCTCATTCTAACTGCCCTGCAAATCCAAATTCGGCAGTAAGTATTCGTTCGTGTCCATTTTCTAAAACCTGGATCAATCGTGGAAGCAAACTGTACATTTTGAATTTGCACACCTCAGTGCACTGGAAATTGCACAAACTACAAATACTGCACCACACATTAATTATCAGCTGCTACTCACCACCCAGTATTCTGTAGACATCTATTGGAATGGGCACCTCATAAAGGATTATCTTCAATAAGCAGTAGGATCCTAAAACTGTACCTAACAAAGGTCTGAAATGAACCAGTGGACTCAGGTGATGTGTGCTACAGCGGCATCTGAAGTAGAGGGCATCCATATGCCCCGGAAATGGAACCTCACAGGATCCAACAATGTAATGCCACTATGACTCTTCTTCCTAGTAACGCGATTGTTTTGTATTTAACGAATTTAAAAAAACATTTTATTAAAAGCCATTGATCTCAACGCCCACTTGCACCTTGCAGCCTTGTGTCTGTCAAGGTAAGGGAAGAAAACAAGTTACTTACCTGTAACTACAGTTATCCAGTATTGGTATCTTTCATAGATTCACATGCCTGAATCATTCCCCGTCGCCGAGGCGGGAGTCCCCGGTAAATAAAAAGTAGAGCCAAAAGTGGTAGTAGTAGTAGGCCCAAAGAAAAGGCCTAAAGCCTAGATCTTATCAGCCTATCTACCTCATTATGCAAAAGAACCAAGAATTTGGTAACAACCAATCAGACACCAGCACCCTTCTAGAACCCTCTCAGCAGAGCCAGTTCTCCTCAGATTTTCCTAGCACAAGTGGGAAGTAAACATAGAGAACTGACTCTATGGGGAGGAGGGTGGGTGCATGTGAATCTATGAAAGATACCAATACTGGATAACTGTAGTTACAGGTAAGTAACTTGTTTTCTTATCCAGTATTGGGGTATCTTTCATAGATTCACATGCCTGAATCAGAATAGCGAGCAGTATACCAAGTATACAGTCGTTTGGGGATGGTGGGAGACTAGTGAAATGAAATGAAATGAAAAAGAATTTCTAAAGCGCATGGCTGCCCTTGAGCGTCCCAGCTAGTGCTGAAACTCCCCAGAAGCATCCACAACACGTTTACAAAAAGGTATAAGAAATCCAATCTTAAATTTCGAAACATGCAAGCGACAAAGAGAAAGCAGCATGTAATACAATAACATTCAAAGTGAAATATATAATCACTGTAAACATGCCATTGTCATGCTAAAAGATATCAAAATATAACGTGAAAAGTGAAAAAAAGGTACCTGAAATTATCTCAAAGAAAAAGATGTTGCAGGACAGCTTGTCCGACCGCTGCATCGCCTTGATGCGTAGATTGGAGGCAGTAATGTCTCGTAAAAGTGTGGACACTCTTCCATGTCGCAGCACGGCAAATATTCTCCAGAGTCACCCCAGCAAACAACGCTGTAGACGCTTCTACTGTTCTCGTGGAATGGGCCCTGTGTTTTCGTAACAACGGCCTGTGAGCTTTGTCATGGCAGAACTGGATTGTTGATGCTATCCATCTGGCAATGGTGGATTTTTGTCACTGCATTCCCCAGGGTAGCATGGCCATAAGCCACAAACAATTGATCAGACTTTACAAGGTTTTTTGTTTTCTGAAGATAGAATTTGAGACATCTCTTGATATCGAGAGAATGTAAGGCTCGCTCCACTGGAGTAGATGGATTAGGAAAGAAAGTCTTTAACTTCACCGGTTCATTAAGATGAAACTGTGACGGCACCTTAGGAATGAATGTCGGATTAGTTCGGAGGTGCACGTAGTCTTGAGTGAAGCGTAGAAAAGGTTCCTTCACAGTGAAAGCCTGAATTTCACTCACTCGTCTAGCTGACGTCAGGGCCAGAAGTAAGGCAACCTTCCAGGTGAGGAATTTGAGATCAGCCTTGTGGATAGGCTTGAATGGATGTTTCATTAATTGCATTAAGACTGTGTTGAGTTCCCACTCTGGTGGAGGAAGCCTGACCGGAGGAAACTCCTGGAAAAGTCCTTTCATAAACTGCTTAATTAAAGAGGATGAACACAGAGAAGGGCCATGAGCCCCCTTTCTGAATCTGGAAAGTGCGGCTAAATGGACCTTGACTGAAGGGAAAGAAAGCCCAGATCTTGCCAGATGTAACAAATGAGGGAGGATCTGTTCTGCAGGAGCTTCCAGCGGGTGAACCTGGTTTGTTTCACACCAACAGCAAAAACTTTTCCATTTTAGACGGTAAGTTTTTATCGTGCTGTGAGCTCGTGATTTCGCTAATCTATCCTTACAGTCTTGAGGGATATCCAGATCCTTGAATTCTAAGAAGTCAGGAGCCACGCGTGTAAATGTAGGGACTGAGGTTCCGGGTGGAGAACCTGACCTCTGTTCCTTGACAGCATTGTGGGCGTCGGAAGAAGACGGATCGTCTGGTCCTGGGATAATAATAGAAGCTCCTGAAACCAATACTGGTGTGGCCATCTGGGTGCAATCAAGATGAGACGACAGCCCTCCAACTTCACCTTGCGTATGACTCTCGGTATTAGAGGTATCGGGGGGGGGAAAAGCGTAAGCACAAATCCCTGACCATCGCATGGACAGGGCATTCCCCCTAGACCCTTGTTGAGGGTATCTGCTGGCATAAAAGCGGCATTTTTTGTTTTCTTTTGTTGCGAACAAATCCAGTGTCGGTGTGCCCCAAGCTCTGAATACTCAGAGCACTTGAGCCTGCTCTAGCTCCCATTCGTGGCAATCCGATTGGGATCTGCTGAGCGTGTCTGCTAATGTATTGCAGAGACCTCGGACATGTTCTGCTCTGAGGGTTATGTTGTGGAGCGTGGCCCATTCCCACAACTCTTGAGCCTCTGTGGATAGAGTTGCTGATCTTGTCCCTCCTAGCTTGTTCACGTAAAACATTCTGGAGGTATTGTCGATCCGAACCAGAACCGAAGAACCTGCTATCCTTGGAAGGAAAGCTTGCAGAGACAGGAAAATTGCTTGCAATTCCAGGCTGTTTATGTGCTTGTTCTTGTACTCTGGAGACCATTTCCCCGTATCTGTAAATCTTGGAGATGACCTCCCTATCCTTCCATAGAAGCATCTGTAGTGAGGACAAAGTCTGGAACCTTCTGTATGAAAGTGAGCCCTTCTGCTAAGTTGGGTATGTGGGACCACCAACGTAGAGCGCTCTTTATGCCTGGAGTGACTGAGGATGTCGTCGAAGGAACCCACAGCCTGCTGCCACTGAAGGTGCAACTCCTCCTGCAGGGGTCGCATCCGAAGTCGTGCCAAAGGGACGAGGTGTATTGCAGAAGAGCACATCCCTAGGAGCGACGTGAACATCCGGACAGAAACAGACTTTCTTTTGGAAATCAGGATTGCCAACTTTTGAAGACGAACCTGCCGTTCGTGAGATAAGAATGCCTTGCAGAGGACGGTATCTAGCAGAGCTCCAAGAAAAGGCAGGACCTGCCATGGGTGTAACTGAGATTTGATCCTGTTCACAGTAAGCCCCAGAGAGTGGAACAGACGAAGAGATGTTGTCACAGCAGTCTTGACTGAGCTTTCCGAAGGGCCTTTTAGTAACCAATCGTCCAAATCCGGGAAGACTTGGATTCCCTGGGATCGTAACACTGCCGCCACAGGAGCTAGGCACTTCGTAAAGATCCTTGGGGCAGATTGTAGCCCAAACGGGAGCACTGTGAACTGATAATGGGCGCCAGCCAAGGTGAAGCGAAGATACTTGCGATGCTTCGGATGTATTAGGATGTGAAAGTAAGCGTCTTCCATATCCAAAGAAGCTAGAAAATCTCCCTTGTTGAGACAACCTAGAATTTCTGCCAGTGCAACCATGCGAAATCCCTGCTTCTTGAGGAATTTGTTCAGGTTGCGAAGGTCTAAGATCGGACGCCACTCCCCTGATTTCTTCTTGATGAGAAAAAAGCAGGTATAGAAACCCGTCCCTTTTTGAAGTGTGGGAACCTTCTCGATTGCATTCTTAAGGAGCATCGTTAAAGCTTCTTTGAACAGTAAGTGAAGACGAGGGGGAGGGGGTCCCTTGGGTGGTGTGATGGGTAGCTTGGTGACAAACTCTAAGGTATGACCGTTGTGTACCAGGTCCAGAACCCATTGGTCCGACGTAATCTCCTGCCACTTGTTCACAAAAGTTGAAATTTTCGCACCCACAGGGAGGGGAAAAGGAGTGGAAGGCGCCCTGCAGAAATCATTGCTTCCTTGTGGTGTCTCGTCCTTGATTCTGCGACCTTTTTCGTCCGCCTTGACGAGAGAAACCAGACGTGTTGGTTTGTCTGTATGAGGACTGATACGATTGTCTATACTGAGGCTTGTACCTATTCTGTTGGGTTTGATACCCTCCTCTGGATGAAAACCCACGGCCTCTTGCTCCTCTGAAGGTACCGCGTTTGTACTGCAAAGAGCCCAAGGATCTTGCGGTATCGGTATCAGTCTTTATTGCCTGGAGTGCGTCATCTATATGCTTTCCAAACAACGATTCGCCATCATAGGCCATATCCAATATCTTTGTTTGGACCTCTGGTCTGAAGGTGGTGGCCCTAAGCCAATCCTGTCGTCTGAGTACGTCTGCACCAGCCAGCTGGCGGAAATTAGTGTTGACAATATCAAAAGCGCAGTCGATAGTCTCGGACGCTGCACGCTCACCATCCAACAAAACCTTCCGAGCGTCTTGTCTTTTGTCCTCCGGAATGAGCTGTAGGAAGGTGGATATCTGACTATGGTTACCCCCAACTTTTTGCCTAGTGTCTAGCTGGTTTTTCGACTTAGTTGGCCTGAGTTCCTGCCATTCAGGGTCTCAGGATGTCTGCCCTCTCTTTAAAATGGACTCCATGTACCCTAGGTATATAACCAATTGGTAAGGATCACCTTATTGGACCCTGTACAGTGTACCCTAGGTACCCAGGGCATAGGTGTACCCTGGGCCTCCCAGGGGCTGCAGCATGTATTATGCCACCCCTGGTCTGGCCTTCCAATCAGACACCACTGGCTGATCACTCAGCTGGGGCAAGGTCATGTAATCGCCCCTTGCTTAGATATAGTATGCCTATATCTATCCTTTTATATATAGACACATGTGTACCTATCAGTCACTCCTATGGCAGGCCTTAACAATCCTGGAGGCAGAGTGCTTGGTAACATGTGAGATGGTGCTCTAGCATGAGCTGAGCCTGTCTGCAGCTTTCGGAACCATGTCCTTATAGCTGTTCTATGATATAGCCTACCATATACTCTTAAAGTGCCTTATAATCTTAAACGGTTATGGTAACTATGGTTTGGCTGTATCAAAACATGTCGTGTAAGGTGTCTAACACTTTGGAATAATACCCCCATACCATTTCTGGTGATGAGGATATTATTCCTCCCTTCTAGAGGGAGAGACATGTTAAAATCCTACTTTGCTGTTTAACTCTAACCAAAGCCTCAGCATCACAAAATAGATGCTGCTGCCACAGACACGAGTCTGACCTCCTGCTGCTGGGAGTGATCCCGGCATGGGAGGCTTGGACAATAGGTTTCCTGCTTGGGGAGGTGCTAGCACCTCCCCAGACAGACTTTAGTGTATTGGGGCAGGGAGGGCTGAAAGGAATGAGACATGCCTGGGGCACACAAGGTGTCCCATGCATAGTCCAGTTCAAACCGGTGCTGGGGCACTCCAGCCCCAGTCCTGGTGCGAAACTGGACAAAGGGAAGCGGGTGTAACCACCCCCCTCCCAGGTCCCACCCATAAGGCGTGACCTAGCAGGTAACCCAGCCCCCCAGATTAGTATAAGAGTGGTAGCTGGGCCCCAGGAAAGTAGATTATCCTGAACCTGCAACTTGAACAGAAACTCTGGACCTTCGACATTCGACGAAAGAAGAAGACTGAAGAATCTCCCTTGTGGCCAAGGAGTGGCTACCCTGTGCAAACAGGCACCATCAAGAGACTACCCTTTGCTTTGCTAAAGTTCTACGAGGGACTGACTGCAGAGCCCGACCAGAGCCTTGACTTCCAGACTTCTCCGACCCTGATCCACATCCACAGCCGAGCTGAGATCCGTGGAGGCGACGAGAGACGTGGGACCGGCTACCTGGGAAAAGTGGCGAGTATCTTCCAGCGCAGCTTCTGAGGCACCCTCGAAGTTGTGCACCGGAGATTGAGAAGCTCCAACCCCAAGCACCATCTGCACCGAAGATCAGCCCCCCACACTCCACGAGTCCTGCATGGGGCCCTTCTGCATTTTCCTGCTTGCCGCGTCTGTCCGGTTGCTTGCCCGTTGGCTAGTGGCCTTTGTGATGACGCATCCTGAAATCTTCACCGCTGGTTTGGCTCCTCCAGACTGGCTCCCGCTTCTTTACAAAAGAGAAGCACCCCAGACCTTCCTGGTCTGCACCAGAAGCAAGTCCTCCGTTCTTCGTGGGTTCCGCTTGCCAAGGCTTGGTGAGTCCTAGTCCAACTTCGACGCTGCCGACAGCAAGAGCCTTCGTGGGACAGCTCGCCTCCTGGTCCTGGTCGTCCTCGACGTTCCCTGGTCCTCGTGGCTGCAACGACAAGCTTCACCTTCACCTGCAATCTTCACGACATCGCCTGGTTCCTTCCTGGTTCCACGTGGTCACTGGCTAGTGACCTTGACTCTGTCCCTTCTGCTTGCAGGTCTCCTCTCTTCTTGATCCCAGCCTTGGGATCCACCGGACACTCTTCACTGACTGCCTGTCAGCAACTTTCCTTCAGGCATCCATAGAAGTCCACAACGAAACCCGACGCAAGTTCACACCTATGCACCCGCAGCCCGTGGGCTAGGTAACTTGGGTACTTCGGTGCTCACAAGGGTAGTGACTATCCTAGGGTCTAGTTTCCGAGTCTCGACTCTCTAGCTGCTTCAGAAGTGTCCTTAAACTGTTTATTTCTAAACTGTACTATTTCTATTGACTATACGCATTACGCGTGAGTGTTTCCACTCTGCACCTGAATCCCGTGGGCCTCCCACTTCCTAACTGTTGCTAGTGTAGTGTAGCCCCAGCAATTCCCTAGGCCTAGGCCTATTCTATTTCCGTGACAGTGGTCCTTATACCACTTACTTAGTATATGGTTTGCGTGGCCCCTAGGGCCTAACTGCATTACTTACCTGTGTGACTTAATGTATGCTTAAATAAGACTGTGTTGTACTTACCTCGAATCTCATAAAGAGTGCTGAGGGTTTGACTAGAATAAATACACTTTATTTTATATATATATCTGTTGCGGTGTCCTTTCATTTGGTATTCAAGGGATTATATATGGTATCACAGCTGGCTTCACATGCCATTCAGAGTTTAGCCTAAGACTGCTCTTGTCCATGCTACCACTAGGATAGCTGGTCTATAAGGTTGACTTTACAACCAATCACCATAAGGGTTGTTTGGACTGATATAAGGTGTACACTAGAACTAGTGACATCATACATCAGGCCAACTTCTCACATGAGCTCAATAAAGCTTGCCATTTCTGACCACATCTGGCGGTCATAACGCCCCTATTATCGCTAGCGAGTTGGCTGCTCTGATGGATGAAGCTGCCATTGTATGGTAGAGGGGTGGGTGGCGAAGGCATAGGGATTATATATGAATCCCAAGATCTGCTGGATCTGGTAGTTCACCCTCTTCGACATCTTCCTCAGAGGTTGAATCTTGAGCTTGACGCGGATCCTGTGGAGGATCAGGAAGTTGAGGTGCTGGGACTGGATCCTCAGGCACAGGAACAGGGTCCGGAAGCGGCACAGTTAGCGGAACCTGCGGAATGACTGGCTGCGGTGGAAAACGCTGTCTATAATCTGCAAGCATGGCTTGCAAGTCTTGAATCAGAGTTGAAGGCAGATGTGACATCTCGCTCTGACGAGGTTGTTTATAGTAAGGTTTGTGATGCGGGACGATAATGTCCTCTTGATAGTAATGTTCTTGAGAATTGTCCTCTTCCTCATCTTGACATTTAATGTGCAGTTCAGAAGGATGGCGAGCAATTCCAAAGTGCCCTTCGTCCTCGTCATCCTCAGTCATCATCCTCACCCTGCACATATGTCTCCAGGAGATGTGAGGGAGTAAGCAGTGATATATCGCTACAGTCGTGCCTCTGAAAAGTCTTTAGTTGAAAACTCCTGGTGGAAATTAAAGTGGAATGAGTGGACGCCATTGTAGATGTCGTAGACTGAACAGGATAATCTCCTGACATCGTCGTCGACGGGCTGTCAGTGGATACTTTTGATGTCAACAGGCTTTTAGTGTCCATCGTCGATGAGGCCATCATCGACGTGGCTATCGTTGATGGGATCGTCGTCGACGGACTAGTCATAGACGGGCTCGACGTCAACGGGGTCTTCGTCGACGGGCTCGACGTCGACAGGGTCTTCGTCGATGGGATCTTCATCGACGGGATCTTCGTCGATGGGCTCGACGTAGACGGGATCTTCGTCGACGGGATCTTCGTCGACGGGATCTTCGTCGACGGGATCTTCGTCGACGGGCTCGACGTCGACGGGCTCTACGTCGACGGGCTCTACGTCGACGGGCTCTACGTCGACGGGCTCTACGTCGACGGGCTCTACGTCGACGGGCTCTTCGCTGGCGGAATAGTCGTCGACGGGACCTTCGATGATGGGATCTTCATCGACACTTCTGTCTTCGACGACGAAGGCCTCGTCGACGGCATTGTCGTCGACATGGTTTGACGCGGACTTCGTCGACGATGACTACGTCGACGATCCCTCGACGACGGGCTTTTTTGACAGGATAGTAATCCTCGTCGACAGAATAGGAGAGGTAATGGACGTCGTCGAGATGGTTTCCGTCAATGAAGGAGTATAGGAAGTGACAAATAGTCGACGGAGAGAAAGCCAGAGACTTTGAAAGGCTTTTACTCAGTTTTTGAGTCCTTGACAGCAGAATCCTGAGGAGAGTGCGCGGATTCAGAGGAAATGATGGAACTCCTCTGAACAGAATCAGAAGTAGAATGGGAAGATTTATGGCGTTTCTTCCCTTCACTGGAAGAGCTGTCATGCGATCTAGCTCTCTTGCTAGAAGTTGAGGCTCTGTCATCCTCCTCAGCCGAAGAGGATTTAAGCCACAATAGCACTCTCGCCTCCCTATCCCTAAGAGTCTTGGTAGGGAAGGTGCGGCAAATTTTGCAATCTTTTGCCTCATGTTTGGGGTAGAGGCAGTAGATGCAATCCAAATGTTGATCATCAACATGGACTCTCTTCCTAGCGCAGGTTCTGCAGGACTTGAACAAGGCCTTGTCAGACATGCTGAAGAAAGTTGAAAACTGAGTGGCACTCAGGTAGACTCCCTTCCACACGACGTGCGGTGAAAATCTAAGGAGAACTGGCTCTGCTGAGAGGGTTCTAGAAGGGTGCTGGTGTCTGATTGGTTGTTACCAAATTCTTGGTTCTTTTGCATAATGAGGTAGATAGGCTGCTAAGATCTAAGCTATAGGCTTTTTCTTTGGGCCTACTACTACTAGTAACACTTTTGGCACTACTTTTTATTTACCGGGGACTCCCGCCTCGGCGACGGGGAATGATTCAGGCATGTGAATCTATGAAAGATACCCCAATACTGGATAAACTCATTTACCATTATGAACAGACTTTTTTACAAGATTACATTGACGATTAATCCAGTAGATTGTAGTAGATAGGGACCCTTGTAGAAAGTTTGTGAGTGAACAGTCTGGCACGGTCGTTGATTACTTACGGGTAATTCTTCATTACTCCGGTCCCAGACTTTCTTGTCCCAGTTCCTCTCCTCTGTAACTGAGGGCGAAGCCTCCTCCCTAGACAGTTATACCCTGAGCTGCTGATCGGAAAAAAACTTCTAAACTCTAAAATTAGATCATGCCCTACTTATCTTTCAATGATTAATCCCACATTCTTCTTACATTTGCCCCTCTCTATACCCAAATACCCAGCCTAAAATTTTGATATTATAAAGAAATGATAAACCTAAAATGTAAGATTTAGCAGCCTGGGGTCCTAAGTGATCAAGCAAAAGAAAGTAGCCGGAAGTGGATTGATCAGGATGAGCACAACTAGGGTGCGTAGCAAGGATTACCAGTAAGTGATCAAAGCATTACTACTTGTCGGTCCTCCTCACCCCAGTCCTTACGTAACTGAGGATATCCAAACCTAAATATCCTAAATTAAAAACAGGATCCAAACACAAACTTTATTATTAAATCGAGCAAAAATAGTTTGTAGAGATTCAAGATGGAAATGAACCACCATATTACCTGAAAACATCTAGGCGGTAATGAGTGTTGACAAGGGGATGTCCCCTGCATGGATACACAGACGTGCCACCCCTGCACTGTATAATCCAGCTACATGAAATCTAGCCGGATTTTCTTTTTGAACTAGTGCACACGGCAGTAATGCATGCACCCTATAAACGAGGCAAATCTGCACATTTTAACCTTTTCGGTGCTCATGACGGAACGGTTCCGTCATGAGCGTCGGTTGAGCTGTGCTCATGACGGAACCGTTCCGTCATGACCACGCCCGCGCAAGAAACGGTCAGCGCTGAGCGGGAATCGGCGCCGCATGGAAGAGGTTAAGGACCAGAGCTTGGCGATGCAGTGAGCGCAAGGTAAATATTTGTATTTATTTAATTACTTACCTTACTCCTGTCCTTCATATGTCCGAGTCCACTAACCCCCACCCTGCCCCTCCCCACAGCACTCCCTCGGCAAGCCGCCACTGGAGTCACAGAATCAAGGAAGTGAAGTCAAAAGTGAGCCTGCGTCTGCAATTACATTAAACACCATTTAATTTGTGTAGAAATTCATGCAGAACATGTGTTAGACCATTTGCCTTCCTTAATTCTGTGTGTAGTGTTGAATTTGTCAGCATATTAGAGTGCTTCTCTTTTTCACCAAAACAACCACTGGGCTGTACTGCAATATGCTGTCCATTGCATAACTATTAAAACTGGAGTCTCTGTTCCAACATTCTGAGAAGCAGTTGATTGCTTGCCTCACTACCACTCAGTGACCAGTGGTTTAAGTTTATACTTGGTGTTCAGTTTGCAGGATCATAGTAGTTTAGGTCTTGGAGGTCTTGGGGAAAACAGAGGTAAAGAGCCATAAACACAATATTTGAGCCTAATACCATTGTGTACCCAGAACCCCTAGTAATCTGACAAGGATAAAAAGTATGGGAATGTACTCATGTTGCAGCCTTGCAAATTTCAGATACGGGAACTCCGCTTGCTTCAGCCCAAGAAACTGCTATACCTGCATAGACTTCACGTAAAACCACCCAAGAACTGAAATTCCCAATGAAGAGTATGTCTCGGAGATTAGGACAAACCCATCTATTTAGAGTAGATTTAGTTGGTTTCCTCCTTGTAGTACTACCAAAAGAAACCAAACATTCTGAACAAACCTTTCCTTCTTTCTCAATAAGTAAGCAAGGTTACTTCCAAAATCCCCCAAATTATAAGGTTCCTTTTCTCAATCAGTATCAAGATTGAAGATAGATACAATTATTTCCCAAGAAACATGAAACTGGGCTTTGTGAATAAACCACAGATCCAGGACTACCCTTTCCAAAACAATCTGCAAATACCATGGGACAGTCACTGAAGTATGCCATGGGCAGATCACTATTCTACAGAAAGAATATACACAAACGTTTTTTTAATTGCCCTTCTTCTCCAGTTCCCTTCGTGTTTTTGTGGAAGAGTGGCACCCTGGTTGTAAGTGATTGGATTATTGGTTGAGAGGGGTAGAAGCCCGGGCTCATACTCTTGCCAGGATAAACCAAACATGCCAGTATATTAACCTGTGCCTAACCTTCTTTTAGCTTGGCACAAAACAGTCAGGATTAACTGAGAGGCAATGTGTAAAGTATTTAAGCAGCACACAAACAGTTATAAAGTGAAAACATACCAAGAAAAATCTCAAACCAATTTAGAAAAATAGAAAAAGATTGATTGTGCCCAAAGAGGCGTTGTAGTCGCGCGGAGCCACTGGATGAAGTCTCGGTGAAGCAGTTGAGGATGGCCGAAAAAAGCTCCAAATGGTAAAGGTTGAATTTCCAGGTTGAGGAGGTCGTTGATGGGGAGCCGGTCGCAATTGTACTTATGAAAGATTTTTACCTTCGGACTTGGACAACTTTTTAGAAGGCGAATCCTCCAGCGAGATGAGGTTGCAGGCTGTAGACGAAGAGGGCTTCACAGTGCCTGATACAGTCGCTGAAAGGTCATGCTGAACAGGATTTGATGCTGCAGAGAACATCATAGTGGGAGCTACGCAAAGTCAGGCTGACCAACAATGCACTTTATATGGACCGGTTGGCAGGTATGTCCCGGCCTTCTATCTGTTCTCCAGGAAGTTTCTTGTGACCATTTATCTAAGCCTCAAGTTTTAGGATTAGACAGAAGCATGACCTCCAACTCCACTAACAGCTCCTCCAAGGGCACCACCTTGGAGATTAGGACTCACTCTAGCAGTGCACAGGTGCAGGGTTTAAAAGCCTCAGGAGCTTTGCATGTCGCAGTAGCACACACAGGAGCCAGCCAACTAGCCCTTTGAGTTACATCTGGTGGTCCTGGGTTCAAGGAGGTGCTCAACTTCTCCTTTTAGCAGCAAGGCAGGCCTTCAAACAGCAGACCAGTCCTCTGGTGGCAGCAGAGCAGTCCTTTGGGGGTCAAGGCTGTCCTTCTGAAGTGTTCCACAGGTCCAGGAGTGTACTGAAGTGGTGTTCTGAGGGTCCAAAATGTATACCTGGTGCCAGTCTTGGATGTGGGGTGTTTTCTATGCTACTCCCACATCTGGCTCTGGAAAGTTCTTCTCGCCCCCTGCCAAGGCTCATGGACGCTTTGGGTGACAAAAGACTAGCAACAGGTTCCTTAGTGTGTGCTGGGGCAATCCATTTGTGGTTTAAGTGGGACAGAGAACAACTCTGCCTCCAGCCATCCTGGCAGGATGGCCCATCCTGCAGAGTCCCCTTTTGTCTTACTGTCTGGGAGGAATACACAAAGCCCAACAGCAGAGCCATTCATAATCAAGTGACCCAGGAGACTGGGAGAAGGTACAAATGATTAGGACAAAAAATGCCAACTTTCTAAAAGCGTAATTTTCTGTATTGTTATTTAAAATCTGACTTTTCCATGCAAGAGGATTTTTAAATGACAATTAATTGGAGACCAAACATGATATCCCGATTTGCTCCCAATCCCAGTTTAGCACTTATTAAATATAAGAAGGTAACTCAATGTTATCCAATGAGAAAGATCGGCCTTAAAGTAGTGAAAAACTAATTTAGGAGTTTTCCACTACCAGAACAGGTAAAACTTGAAACTACCTGTCCTCATTT
This sequence comes from Triturus cristatus, assembly GCF_964204655.1. Taxonomy (NCBI): domain Eukaryota; kingdom Metazoa; phylum Chordata; class Amphibia; order Caudata; family Salamandridae; genus Triturus; species Triturus cristatus. Next base: position 703,269,217 of record NC_140586.1, read on the forward strand.
TTATATCCTCTGCATCCAGCCCTGTGGGCTATTACAGCCTACCTTGGGGGGGGGGACTTGAATACATTAAAAAAGAAGGCTTAGACCTGCAAAAGGTTTATTTTCAAAGTTAAACTGTTGCAACGTCTCACCAAGCATCAAGCTGCCCAGCCACCGCGGCACAAGTCGATGGAGTCCAACAACAAGAATACAAGTAATCAATTGTAATCCATATTTATTTTGGAATTTTCAATGTTGACAACGGAGGCAGAGTGATTACCAACTTTAAGTGCTGAAGAAATACCAATCAAGGCATTTTTCAACGGCACATGAGAATATAGTGTAATCCTGGGTAATTGTGCAAATGTTCACCCAAAGCATTTTAGGCAAAAAGCTGTTCTTCAGGGGCAGCAGCAGTGTAAAAACAACCGGTAGGTCTCTAAATGTATGGGTATCACCTGTGGTTTACACAATAGGTTTAAAATCACAAGTTCGTTTGGTGCAGAATTTTTTTGGCATTTGGATGAAGCAGTTACGCTGCTGGTCACCGGGTTAAGACACTGGGGTTTCAGATCTTACACTTGTTGCACTGTAAGTTTGTTTGGTATTTGCTCGATTTATGATAATTGACTCTGCACACATGGTCTTGCAAGAGTTGTGCATGGGGCACATTGCACTTAAGGCATAATAGCACATATTTTATATTCAATTTCTTGGCAATGCCTTGGTTTATACTGGCCATGGATTTAGCAGTTTAATTCATTTAATTTTAGTGATGGGTGGTGTGTATTCACTCCACGGACTATACAGTCAAAGATTTTATTGTTATTCATCGTCATGAATTTAAATATGGTGACTAGTTGTTTTTACACTACAGTGACCCCTGAAGAGGGGCTTACAGCATTTAAAGTTGGTAATCACGCTGCCACCATTCGCAACTTTGAAACTTACAAATTAAATACAGATTATACTAGATGACTTTGATTCTTGTTTTTGGATTCTTTCAACTTGTGCCTTTGTGGCTGTGCAGCTTGATGCTAGGAGAGACATCGCAACCGTTTTTAACATTGGAATTCTATGTCCATGCTACTGGGACAGAGCACGATTCAAGCCTGCACTCCAAAACCTTGCTTTGAGCACTTTAGTAGATGGCACAATGAGTGCTGCAGGCCCACTAGTGGCATTTAAATAACAGGCCATGGGTACATGTAGTAGCATATACTAGGGACTTATAAGCAAAATAAATGCCAAACAGACAGAGGCAAATTTAACCATGTTTTAGGGTGAGAGCTCAAAGACTTTTGCACTGATCAGCAGTGATAAAGTGCATAGAGTGCGTATTCCAAAAGAAAAAACAAATTAAGAGAACAACGAAGAACTTAATGAAATAACAAATATGCTGTCCACACAAATGGGGATACTGTCTCTCCCCCAGCTCTGTGTGGCTATGATGCTCTAGCAAAGCCAAAAAGGCTGCCGGGCATTCTCAAGGTGACAGTTACTCTCCTTGTCTTTGAAGAAGCTGATGTTTTGCAGCACCCAAAATCTCTAAGGCTAGAAGGAGAAGACCGAAACCTGGAAGGCACAATACGCTTCCTGTGCTCCTCCTCTTGTGCTGGCCGGCATATTTTCCCTGGTTTCCCTTTTTTACTCATTATGGGGGATTCTCCCCATGCCATCACTTCTCTCTGTTCACTTTTAATTTCCCACATTGACCTACCATACTTCGTAATTCTGTAGTGCAGTGCAGGCAGAGACATGGCTGCTGCCTGGAAAGCAGCGACCATTAGGCTGCATCGCTTTTTAATGCAGAGGCTACAAGAGCAAAGTACCAGTTCTTCGCAGAAAGAAAATACCCCATAAGATGTAAAGTTTTCATGAAGAGACAGTGTTGAGAATCAGAGTTTAGAACTTTGTGCACGAGTAAGGATATTTCATAGTTGTACCCAACATCTTTAGGAAGCCACAATAGCACAAAATGTTTGTTCTTAGAAACTAGACAAGCTGCAACCCTCAGGACTGCTTTTAAACAAAGGAAGGTGAATTTTGGTATCCCAGTGAGTATTGAGTCTCTATAGGAAAGTCTGGACTGGAACAATACAGACAGGACTTCATTACTACATTGAGGTCCTGCTCAGAGAAAAAGAATGTAACATATTATTCATGTTTAACCAGCCTGCTTATTTATTATGGAAACTGAGTCACTTATCAAGAATAAATGCACGGCATTCAGTGCATGGTGAGGGAATGGAAGCCAGGATTGAAATGGAGTTCAAGATGAAGAGTCATCAAGGCCTCTACAGTTGAGATTTTGGCTAGTAATGCAATACTATCTGCAGAAGAGCCCTCCAAGTAAAGATGGATGTCAATAGCATACTCTGCTGTGATATGTTATATTTGTGAAGTAAAGGCCCAAAGAGTTTGAGGCACCGGCTGAAGAGAGAGAGAGGGTGAAAGAATCGACCCGTGGCAAATCCTTGAATGAGCAGAGACTGGTTCGAGAGCGATACCTCTCTTGATCTTTTGAGATTCGTTAGTTAAGAGGCCAACCGAAACCCTAAATCTCAGGCCATGTTAGAGGACCTCCAGCAATGAAGCACTTAAGTATGGTACCCTTCAAGCGAGTGAGTTTCATACAATGTTGATCTGATCATTATAATAAATAGAAGCAAAGAACAGATCGATGGTAGGGCTGTGGAATAAACATAGTGGATGTTAAAATTCCTGACGAAGATGTTATTCGAGTGTTGCAAGTGGAGAGTAAAGTGTCTCCTATGATGTTCAGTGAATGTGGAATTATCACCTTGTTGGTGACAGATGATATTAATTCTGGTGTAAGAAGGAAGAGTCCATTTGAGTACCAATACAGGGCACTTGAAAGTGGAGTAGGATTGCCTTCTTGGGTTTTTGTTATGGATATTTTTTTTTATCTAGGACAGCCACTCCACCCACTAGCTTTACTACCAATCAATGTGGATGATGGCAAATCCCAGCATGAAGAAAACCAGAATGGTGTAAATCAAGAATTCATTAACTCATCTCTGTTAAGAAGAAATCCTCAGTCTCAATACGATGCTTGGTCCTTGATCTGCAGTTATGCAGTAGAAATGTAATGGAAGGTAGTCACCATACTCATTGGTTGTGAAGGCTAGTGAAATCTCATTTTTTTCGTTCTCTCCGCTTCGAAGGTTGATGGTGATTAAGAAGTGGTTCATGGCCCAAGATGGAGCTCACTCATGCGAGGAGCTAAAGTAATCATGACGATTATAGTTAAAAGACGCAACATGCAGCTGCACAATAACCCAAAGGGAGTACACTTAAGAAAAGTCAGGATCAAATTAATGTCCCACTTTGGTATCACAAACGGTTCAGGAGGGAACATGTAAATTAAACCTTTTTATGAACCTCATTACAAACAGATTTAAGCAAAGACAGTCGGTCTGGCAAACACATAAATAATAAAAACATCGAACAGTTTGGCTTGTAACAGGTTTGTGTTGTGGACAACACACCAGATCCCAAATTTGTCCCTGTGCCTGGATGCTCATGCCCAGAATTTTTAGGTACAACTCTCACCTAGCTCAATGTGAAGCCACTAATATGACTTGGGCCAAGTTATTCCTGATCATGTTCAGAACCTGGCCAGGAGAGGTAGCAGCGGAGAGGCGTTTAGGAGTCCTGTGCCTCACTCTAGCAAGAATGGTCCAACAGAGACCGCCTACTTAGAAACAGTAGCATGCAAACATTTTGACACAGAGCGTGCGACAATGATGAAAAGATCTGGCCAGGTTTCTCCCCATTGTTGGAAAACACTCTGCGCCACCTTGGGAGTAACCTCCTGACACCACCAGCTGAGATGGTCATCCCTGGCATTCAAAGATCCTGTCAGGTGGTCCATGGTTAGGTAGATGCCCTGATGACCCAGGCATACAACCTTTTGGCGCAGAACCTAGGACCCTCCTCCACACTGCTGTTTGCAGTAGCATATGGCAGTGGTATTGTTTGTGAAAACCTGTGCCAGCCTCCCCTTAATGGACAGTAGGAAGGCCTTCAATGCCAGCCGAATAGCCTGCAATTACAACAGAGTGATGTGGAGTTGGGTTTCCACCGGAGACGAGGAGTCCTCTGATCTCCAGCTCTCCCCTATGACCTCCTCATCTCAGAAGCAACACATCTATTACCACCATCAGCTTTGGGCGTGGAAGGGAGAGGGATATGCTGCTGGTCCAATTGCGGATGAACAGGCACCAATCAAAATCTTTTGCATTCTCATCCAAAACCTGGATGGAGTTTGACAAGTTCACTTGGTGCTGTGCCCACTGAGACTTCAGATTCCACTGCAGAGCTCCCACATGCCAGATGGCATAGTATACAAGCATGATGCAGGAGGCCAGTAGACCACGAGGCCTCAGAACCATTGTCAATGATTCCCAGGATTGAGGCTGAAACAAAGATCATATCCCTAATGTCCTGGACTCATGATGGAGGGAGGGCCCTGAACTGCACCGTATCCAAGAAGGCTCCTATGAATGGAAGTCTCGGTGAAAGTCTGGTGCGACTTCAGCAAATTGATTGTGAACTCCAATGATGTCAGGAGGTTCACAGGTGGTCTATGACTGACTATGGCAAGTCCACCTTCAACAACCTGTCATTGAGGTAGGGAAAGACTGGTATACCCTCCCTCAAAAGGTGTGGTGTGTCTAACCCCATCACTTTTGTAACACCAGAGGATCACTGGTGAGGCCGAAAGGGAGCACAATAATCTGAAAATGCTCCTGCCCTAATCTTGATCCACAGGTAACGCCAGTGTGACTGCAAGACAGACACATGAAAATAAGTATACTGCAGGTCCAAGGCCACCATCCAGTTGCCCCAAATCCATGGCAGATAGATCCTGGGCTAGTGTGAACATTTTGAATTTGCCCTTCTGCAGGAAGTTGTTGAAAGGGCAAAGATCTAAAATACAACAAATACCGCTATCCTTCAGCACAAAGGAATAATAGGAGTAACAACCAGTATCTATTTCAGAGTCCGGTACCCTTTCTATGAAGCCGGTACTGCCATAGAGACTGCACCCCGGAGCATTGAGCATGTACCTCTTGCAACAAGATAGACAGATGCTCTTCTGAAAGCTGCTCTGATGTAGGCAGAAGACGTGGCGAGTCAGAAAGGAATGGAAGAGAATAGCCCCACTTAACAATCTGGGGAACCATCTGTTGGATAGGACAACTTGCGGCCATTGCTGAAAATGTTAGATTTTGCCTCCCACAGGATGGTCGTGAGCCGCAGCATCACACTAGCTCTGACTGCTCCCCTCAAACAATTGGTAGTCTCTAGGTTGGCATATACATATTTGGCTGCATCCCGACCAGCTTTTATAGCCAGCGAGGTCTCAAACTCTTCCCGGAGCAAGAGCTTACTGACCATGTCCCAGATGGCAGGTGCATTTTGTCTATTAGGGAACTTCCATTGACCAACCTTAAAGCTAAGCTAGTCGAAGAAAATATAAGTGTTCTGAACACTGAAATTCGCTTTGACTCCATGTCAGGAGTGATGGGGAGGGGGTTGAGTAAGAGGAAGTTAATGTGGATTTACCTTGCTAGTGGAATCCTGGAACGGCAAGCACTCCGTAGTAGGGTACTTGGTCAAAAAAATAAGTTTGTATGGCACTGGTCTGTAGAGTCTGCCTACCTGCCTGTTGACTGGTGAGCATCCACAAAGCTTAGACTTAGTGCTCACCAATGCATCACTTTAGGCTTGATTGAATGGCAGTAAGGACTCAAAGGAAACCTTCCCAGGATGTAAAACCTCAGTAAGAACATTGGTCTTTACGCTCACAGAAGGAACTTGTGGATCTAGAAGCTCAGCAGCATGCCTAATCACTACAGCAAAGGAAACACTTCTGTTGGTGGATCTGGGCATGGAGGGGAATCAACCCAGTATTAGGGGAAGTATCTAGCTTACTAGCCTCCTGAGTCCATGTACAAATTGTCATCATCATAATAATGCAGGGAAAAATCATTCCCATCATCTCTGTTGTTGTCTCCAAGTGGTGACAAACCCTGAACAGAGTTGGAAGCGAAAAGCTGGTAAAGCAATTGAGGGTTACCTGTGGTAGAGGCAGTGCTTCGTCTGAATCTGACTTTACGGGAAACAGGTGCGTCTGAATGAAATTGGGGGGCTACTTTGGTCGGGGAAAAGATGAGTTCAGCTCAGAGTTGGACATTGACCTTGGAAAAGAGACCCTCTGGCACCAGTGCGTCAATGTCAAAGGGTCCGAAGTGGAAGTCGAAATTGGATTTGATGATTAACACAAGGCTGGTTCGAGAGGTGCAGACGGGGCCAAGAATAGATCCACTGATAGAAAGCAGACTGGTGGCCCCTGTGGATGATTGCGGAAATACGGTATGCCAGAGGGAACAGGAAGAGTGCCAAAAATATGCACCATGGCCTCGATCTATTGCGGTGTCAGAGGATCCGGGTAATAATTGTGGAATGGTCTCCTCAATCAGCAATCTGGAGTGAGACCGAGTAACTCTTTTATGCCCAGCTACTTCAACAAAGATAGAGTGGAAGGATGGGGAGGAATTTTGCTTAGCCTTCTTGTATTTCCACTTTTTACTTTGACTTACCAGATGACTGACTGCGAAGAGGATCTGTTGTGGGAACAGCCTTGAGAACGGTAACAAGTGTGCACCCTTGACTTCCAGCGAGACTTGCATTGCATTTACCGATGCTTGAAGACGTACAATTGTACTTCATGTCTTGGATGGTTTTTGGGTTAATTAGGGCACATACTCCGCACAACTTGGAGTCATCCCCTAAACCCAAACACCATGCAGGACCGTCAATGACAGTTTCTAACAGTTGTGGAATGGTTCGTACTCTGTAGTTTTAGGTGGGGACCTTGTTCCCTTGCACTTTAGATTTCAACTATTGGAAGAAAAAAGGGGGAGCTCTGAGGTCAACCCTCAGGGTGGTGCTTGCAGGCAGCTCTACTCGGTCACTTCGAGGGTGGAATGTAGTCATACACAAAGATGCACAGCGCCACCAAGTGGTGCGTAGGAGCACTGCGGCGAAAGCTTCTACATTAAATCTGGCAACTGGAGATAGTCTAAAGGTGAGGACTCTGGGTTTAGAAGTATCCAGAAGAATTACCATTACTAGATCTCTAGCGCTAGGTACAGATGTTAAAGTGATTATTATCAAGTAGATCGGAACAGGAGGCAGGTAATCAGTTATGGGAATCAGTGCCAGCAAAGGAAGCATGATGTTATCGACTCATGACCTGGACAGTTTATCTTGGTTCCAATGGATGCATAAAGAGGTGAAGAACCGGACAACATCAGACACAGAATACAGACAAGACATGGCATCAGAACAAGGAATGGCCCATTTGACAGGCAGCAGACACAACGGGGTTGCAGAGTCTATGGGTTGGAGACAGTGGTCAAATTATTCCTACAAAAAAGAAGCATTGGCAAAGCAATAAGTCTCGCCTTGTGGGCCTACTGGCTTTGCCCATACCTTGCAGCATTGGCAAAAACCTTTATCCAATCCTGCGGCACACATGGGCAAACAACGAAATGACGCAATGGTCAATATTAGATTTATTGATCCGAAATGGTGTGGTATACCAAATAAATGAAATTAAAGTAGTACAAAAGCGGTTTGTTTAACGGGGGGATATATAAAACAAACACAAAAAAAAAAAATATATATTTTTTTTTTTTTCACTGAAAGAAACAATGGTATCGTTATAGTTAGGTGAATTTCTCAGTACAACATTAACGTTTTGAACAAAATAATACACTTCTTATGACCTCACTTATGACATCACTCATGACATGTTCTATGAATCACTGACATCACTGATGACATCACTGATCATATCATATAATGAGTTTGCTCATTTGTTTTATAGTTTAGGTTGTAGTGGTTAACTACCATATCACTTTTCCATTTAATTTTGTATAGTTTGGGTCCAGCTAATGGGTTTAAGTATTTAGAAAACACATGTCCTTCCAATGCCATATAGAGGTATTGAACATATTATACATCTTTGTTTCCAAGAGTAACTCGGAGCACAGGTGACAGTAGGCTTGTGTTCATTATGTTCCACATAAGTATTTTGGTACTGAAAGAAAAATGTCCAGCAGGGCAAAGATACTACGTACTCCATACTAAATATTGTAATTTAGTTTTTGAAGAGAATCGGTTCAGGATGACAATTCTCCTTCACAGAGAAGACAGTGTGCACCAGATATTAACCTATGCACATGTGCTTGTGTTGCTTCAGAAGATGGGTGCAGGTAGTAGGAGGTTTAGCTTATTCATTGTGTTGGTTATTTTTAGCGAATACTGTCATTTTTGACAGTTGTTACATAGAATGCTCACTGTTCTTAGTGAATATTTTAATAATCTGTAGTGTATTGTAATTGTAACTGGGTTTTGTATCGCGCCAACTCACCGACAGGTCTCAAAGCGCTACTGACCAAGTACAGAACAAAGATGGAATGAGAATATATGGGTATCAGGTCTAGCAACCGACTATTGAAGCGGGAATGCGTCTTTAAAGAGTAAGGTCTTCAAGGACTTCCTAAAGTGGAGAAGGTTGGGCTCTCTACGAAGCACCTCCGGTAGCTTATTCCAGATGATAGGAGCCTGCACTGAAAAAGATCTGCCTCCTTTAGTTGTTAACTTGAAGCGTGGTCGAGACAGCAAAAAAGATCCGGACGATCGCAAGGCGCGTTTAGGTTCGTATATTTCGAGCCTTTCTTTTATATAGGCTGGCGCCTGTCCGTGGATTGCTTTGTGGCAGATACACATACTTTTAAACTCCACTCTCTGCACCACGGGCAACCAATGTAGCCCGTGGAGCAGAGGGGAAGCATGGGTCCTCCTCGGCACTCCAAAAATCAGACGTGCTGCGTCATTCAGAATAACCTGAAGACGGTTGATGGAGTTCTTTGGAAGGCCGAGATACAGCGCATTGCCATAGTCTATTCTAGACACTATTGTGGCTGAAACAATGGTTCGCAGCATATTCCTCGAGAGCAAGGGGGCGAGTTTACGTAGTTGCCTGATCAGGTTGGTACAGGAGCCAACTACAGCGGATACTTGGTTGGCCATCGAGAGTTCCTGATCAATTTTCATCCCAAGACTCTTGACATTGGGGCATGGTTTTGGAGTAGGTCCTAGTTCTTGTGGCCAGAACAAGTCGCTCCAGGGGGAAGCAGAGGTTGAAATGACAAGGACTTCCGTTTTGTCTGGATTGATTTTCAGCAAATTGGATGACATCCAATTCACTGTAAATCGTAGGATGTCTTGGGCCATTGATTGTGCCGATGATGTATTATCGATACTCAGCAACAGCTGAGTGTCGTCGGCATAGTTGAAAACTTTACACTTCATGTTTGCCAGGGACTCTATCAATGGTTGTAAATAAAGATTAAATAGGAGCGGCAAGAGCGCTGACCCCTGCGGGACCCCACAGACTAACATGCCCACCTCTGAGGCCTGGTCTGCCAACTGGATCTTCTGCGTCCTTCTTGTTAAGAAGGCTGTTAGCCATTTAAGAGCTTGCTCTCCTATCCCAAACCTAGCCAATCTGTCCAAGAGCAGTGCATGGCTGACAGTATCAAACACCGCTGAAAGATCTAATAATATCAGTGCGCTTGGCTTTTTACTGTCAGCCATGCATCTTAGCTCGTCCAGTACCGACAGCATTACTAGTTCTGTGCTGTGGTGGGCACGAAAACCAGCTTGCCGCTCCTGGAGAAGATGGTGAGATTCCAGGAGGGCTGACAAGGATTTTAGTACGTGCTGTTCTAGTACCTTTGACAGAAGTGGCAGCTGGGAGATTGGCCTGTAGTTCTTCAGGCTAGTTGGATCAGCTCCAGGCTTTTTTATCAAGGGTCTGACGCATGCCTCTTTGAAGGTAGATGGTAATGATCCAGTGGCTAGTGAGGTGTTTAAAAGGTCTAAGATCTGGTCTTCTAGAAGCGGTATTGCCATCCGAAGGATGTCAGGCGGGCAAAGGTCAGCGGGGGAACCAGATTTGATGGATGCTACGAGTTTTCTCAGAGTAGTAGAGTCAATGTAGGGAAAGCTGGTGAAAATTGGAGTTAAAGAGTCTGGGAGGGGCAGTTGTTCGATGTAAGGGACTGGATTATCCTTCTTGATATCAGACAAGATGGTCGCTACTTTTCCAAGGAAGTATCCTTGAAAGGTATCGCAATCAATCAGGATATCTGCCTTTTCCTCCTTCTTACTCAGCTCTTTCAGAATTTGGAAAGTCTCTCTCTGAATATTAGTAGCGTTGTTAATACGCATCTCATAGTAAACCTTCTTGGCTGATGTAATAAGCTTTTTATATACTTGAAACGATGTTCGATATGATTCCCTATCGGTATCCTTTTTAGATTTCCTCCAGCATCTTTCGAGATAGCGAAGCTTTCTTTTTTGTTCGCGTAGACCTTCGGTGAACCAGGGGGCTCCTTTCACTACACCTTTTATTTTTTGTGTCTTTTCAGGAGCTAACTCATCAATTGATTGCCTAAGGATGGTTGTTATCATATTGTACTTTGAGTCTAAATCAGTACTATCAGAGGGGATTATAAAGTTCTGTATGTACTTGGGCATGGTTTTGGCTAGGGTCTCAGAATTCACTTTTTTCCATTGGCGCACTTTTTTAGTTTTTAACGGTAGTTTGACCTGGCAGATATCTTGCGATAAGTCATATGAGATAAGATGGTGGTCTGACCAAAAACAAGGTGAGATACTTTTGATGACCGCTTTTGGTGTCGAAGACCAAATAAGATCTAAAATATGGCCTTTTATGTGGGTTGGAACTTCCACAAGTTGTGTCAGTTCTTTTTTTTAACTTTATTTACCATTTTAAACAGACAATAGCATTGTTTATGAGTGCTCACGGTGTTATACCACATCAATATAGGCAACAAAAAAGAAAAAAGCAGCCAGCGACCGATGTATGATACAGTACTGAAGGCAATCATTATATACAGGTCTAAAGAATATCATCAACTCTTGCTTGGCCTTCTGTCTCACCCACCCCAGAAGGTATTCTCCCACAACCAGGTATAAGTTTAACAACAAGTTCCGTGGATTCTCAAGTGAACAATGTACCAGTCAACACTCAATATTAAAGTGTGACCCGCTAACCCACTCCTGTGGGGACTATACCCTGTTCTAACTGTGAGGCGGAAGGCGAGTGTGATGCAGCCGCATATTTTTTAAGGGGGCCCCAGTTATCTTTCAGGCGTGAGGATCGTGGCAAAGTCTCAGCATATAGATTGCTCTTTACGTTGCAATATGTTAGGCTATTTAACCAGCTCTTGAGTGCGGGTGCTGATTGGCATCCCCATTTAATGGTGAGCTCTCTCTTTGCCAGTAGCAGGCCAATGGCAATGAATTTTCGGACCCACTTGGGGAAGTTGGCCACATACTCCATTAGGGCAACTTTGGGTGTCGGTGAGAACTCCAACTCCACCATTTCCCCTAGCGTCTGAAAGTGTGCCTCCCAATACTTTTGGATCTTAGCGCAATTCCAGGTGAAGTGTGCGAAGTCTGCGTGAGGAACCCCGCATTTCAGGCAACAATGAGGCCTGCTCGGATCTATTCTGTGTGATTTCGCGGAAGTAATATAACTCCGTCGCAGAAATTTGAAGTGGATGAGTTTATGACGACTATGCAGGGAAACTTCTATTATTTGCGTGCAGCACTCGAACCATTGTTCGTCTAGGATGGGATGCACCAGGTCTGGCTCCCAGTCCTTGCGGACCCTTGTGTCTTCAAGGGGATAACCCCAGCACATGTTCTACGTAGCTTAGAGATGAGATGTCCCCCCCCCACGTTCTCAATGATAGTGGTAAGTGGGATAGACGATTCAGGCTCCAAGGGAAAGTTTGGGATAGTCACCCTTAGTGCGGAGCGAACCCGGCATAGGACAAACTTATCCATAAATGACGCCATGCTGAACCTTTCCTCTTCCGTGACTGAGAACAAATGCCCACTAGGAAATAAGTCCCCCACTGTGCTAGTGTCGTAATTAGTGAGTGTGCGCTGTACTAATCTCTCACCCATAATTGGGAGCGAAAGATTTTTTATGATCGGGAGAGCCTATGAATATAACATGGGGCGCCTGCAATTCTGCGTAGTTTTTCCCAGGCCCAACTGGTGGTATAAACTGTTTGGATGTCCCTTGGATCCCAGAGTACACCTCAGGGTAAATCAACGTTAAGAGCGCCAGGTAGAACTAAATCTGCCTCTGGCAGAAGGTAAGGGATACTGGCATCTGGGTGGAACCAGGCGTGCGCATAGCTGCACTGTGCGACCAAGTCAGTCTGAGGAGGTGGGAGCGTAATGTTAAAAAGAAGCTATTTGGTAGTGGAATAGGTATATTGCTGAAGAGATACAAAAACCTTGGAAGGACGATCATTTTTATAAGGGCCACCCGACCCGCAAGTGAGAGAGGGAGGCATAGCCATTTCTCAATCTGCGACTCAAGTTTGTGCTCTGCCTGGTTGTAGTTCAGTCTGAGTATTTGGGCTGTGTCTATGTGAATATGTATGCCTAAATATTTAGTCGAGCCCTCACACCACTCAAGTGGGAATTCACAGTCCCACTGTTTAGTACTGGTGGTAGGGGGGGAATATAACAGATGTATGCCAATTAATTCCCAGTCCGGAGAATCTCCCAAACCTAATGATTTCTCTTATCAAGGGATCTAAGTTTACCCGCGGCTGGCGGACATACAGAACTAGGTTGTCGGCGTATAGGGAAACAAGTAGGGGAGCAGTGTTAAATTGAAGCCCTCTCTGGAGGTGCCTCTCCTGGAAATGCCTGACAAGCGGATCCATTGCAAGGATAAAGAGAAGCAGTGACAGGGGGCAGCCCTGTCTGGTGCCCCGAGAGAAAGAGCAAGACAGCGTGCCATGGAGGCGCAGTCTCGCCGTAGGACCACTGTACAGAAGCGCCGTAACAGCAATGAACCCGTGTCATACCCATCCTGCGCATCACCGACAGAAAAAAGGGCCACTCTAGGGAATCGAAAGCCTTTTCGGTGTCCAATAGGAGCGCAGCCACAGGGACGTCGAGGCTTATTCTGTGCAGGACCGCAAATAGGGTTCTGAGGTTTCAGGAGGTGGATCTGTGGGGTACGAACCCCGATTGGGCAGGGGAGATGATTATATCCATCAGTAGGGCAAGCCGAAGGGCAATCATTTTGGCGAGGATTTTATACTCTAAATTTAGCAGGGAGAGCGGTCTGTACGACCCACTCAGTAAAGGATCCTTACCCGGCTTGTGCAGCAGAATAAGGACTGCTTCCCGGAGGGAGGAAGGAAGGGGGGTGGGGGGAGGGAGTTCTCTCCGCTCAAGTGCTTCGTTGTACACCTTAAGTAGCCGCGGAGCTAGGAGGGCCTTGTAGGATTTATAAAAGTCCCCAGTAAACCCAACTAGGCTTGGTGCGGTGGAACCTTTCAGTGCCTCGATTGCGCTGATAATTTCGTCCGCAGAGAAAGGTTCGGCCAGGAAGTCTTGCATGAATTTTTCCAGGTATACTAATGCTATTTCTGCAAGGTATTCCTCCTGAGCTGTGAAGTATAGTGTGACTTTAGAGGCGTATAGTGTGTTATAGTATGTCAGGAATTCGTCACGGATCTCGGTTGTGTCAGTCAGGATTTGTCCAGTGGAAGATCTGAGCTCTGTTACACAGGATTTGCTATATGGGGGCTGCAGCAATTGTGACAAGGTACGTCCTGGCCGTTCGCCCTCTCCATAGCGGCAGGCAGTTGTATATTTGCTTAAAAAGAGGACTTCCCAATCCGCCACGTCCCGAAATTCAATGAGGAGCATTAACCGTTGTCTCGCCCCATCCGGGCTTGGGTGGAGTAACAATTCCAGGCCTCCAAGCAAACCTGCCGAAAGCTGGAAAAGAACTGGCTCCGTGAACGAACACCGGACAGCTACGCAGCCCACAAGAACACCACCCGCAGACACCATCACCTCATTAGATCCGCAAAAAGGGCCTCCTTCAAAGACCGCCTAGACAACAACGCACACAACAGCGAAGAGCTCTTCAACATCGTGAAGGAACTTCCAACCCCAGCTCCAACACCAACGACATCCCACCTTCGCAAGACCTGTGCGACTCGCTGGCCACCTTCTTCCATCACAAGATCGCAGACATCCACGACAGCTTCAACGCCACGACCGCCCCGACAAAAACTGAGACCACCACCCCCATGACCACCATCCGCACCAACCGCCTGCTCTCCTGGACCAACATCAACGACGACGACACCATCAAGATCATGAACACCATCCACTCTGGATCTCCGTCAGACCCATGCCCACACCACGTCTTCAACAAAGCCAGCACCGCCATCGCACCCCATCTCCGGTAAAGCCATCAACATTTCCTTCGAGACAGCAACCTTCCCAGAGAACTGGAAGCACGCCGAAATCAACGCCTTACTCAAGAAACCCAAGGCGGACCCCAAGAACTTCCGGCCCATCTCCCTGCTCCTGTTCCCGGCGAAGGTCATCGAGAAAACCGTCAACAAACAACTGACCCGCTACCTCGAGGTGAACAGCATCCTAGACCCATCCCAGTCCGGGTTCTGCAGCAACCACAGCACCGAAACTGCCCTCATCGCTGCCACAGATGACATCAGGACCCTGCTAGACAACGGAGAAACAGCGGCCCTCATCCTCCTGGACCTGTTAGCAGCCTTCGACACGGTCTGCCACCGCACACTACGAACACGCCTCCACGACGCCGGGATCCAAGAGAAGGCCCTGGACTGGACCACCTCCTTCCTCTCCGGCAGAATACAGAGCGTCCGCCTCCCCCTTCCGCTCCGAAGCCACCGAGATCATCTGCGGCGTACCCCAGGGCTCATCCCTCAGCCCAACGCTGTTCAACATCTACATGGCACCGCTCGCCCACTTTGCCAGACTGCATGACCTCAACATCATCCCTTACGCCAATGACACCCAGCTGATCCTCTCCCTCACCAAGGACCCCCACACCGCCAAAACCAACCTCCACGAAGGAATGAAGGCAGCCGCCGAATGGAGGAGGAACAGCCGACTGAAGCTGAACTCGGACAAGACGGAGGTCCTCATCCTCGGATCCACCCCTTCGGCCTGGGACGACTCCTGGTTAAGCCTGGGCAAAGCACTACGCTACGCTCACGTAGTTTGCGAAGTTCGCGCTACTTCGCACTACGCGAATTGCACGTAGCACAGTGCGAACACGCGTAGCGTAGTGTTGCGTAGTGCTGCGGTCATTCTTTGCTTGCTCGCGGTCCTCAACGTCAAGTTGGCGACCGCGAGCAAGCAAAATGACATCCCGGCGAGACTTTTTCCTTGTTCGCGATCAGCAACATCAAGTTGGCGATCGCGAGCATGGAAAATAAACCTCCCGGCGAGATTACGAACGCGAGGAGGTCAGGTTTCTCATTGCGAGTGGTCGTGTATGCTCGCGACTGCTCGCGATGAGAAACTACAAGTTCGCGTTGAGAAAGCTGCCGCTCGAGTAAAAATCTACTCGAGCAGCAGAAAACTACAGCTCGCACTGTGCAAGATGCCATTTTCAAGGATTGCACAGTGCCGGTTGCTTGTCCGCACTGTGCAATCATTGAAAACGACATCTGGCACAGTGCGAATAAGGTACTACGCAGTTCGCGAAGTGCGAAGTGCACTTTGCGTACTACGCCCAGGGTTACTCCTGGTGGCCAACCGCACTGGGAACAGCTCCAACACCCACCGAACACGCATGCAACCTAGGGGTCATCCTCGACTCCACCTTCTCCATGACTAAGCAGGCCAACGCCGTCTCTTCCTCCTGCTTCAACACCCTCCGCATGCTCCGCAAGATCTAGAAGTGGATCCCCACCGAAACGAGAAGAACGGTCACCCAAGCCCTCGTCAGCAGCAGGTTGGACTACAGAAACGCCCTCTACGCAGGAGCCTCGGCCAAACTCCTGAAACGGCTTCAACGCATCCAGAACACCTCTGCATGCCTGATTCACGACATCCCTCACCGCAGCCACATCACACCCCACCTGAGAGACCTGCACTGGCTCCCCGTCAACAAGAGGATAACCTTCAAGCTCCTCACCCACGCACACAAGCCACTCCACAACACCGGACCAGCGTACCTCAGACAACTCCGCTTCTACACCTCCACCCGCAAGCTCTGCTCCGCCGACCTCGCCACAGTCCCCCGCATCCGAAGAGCAACCTCCGGCGGCAGATCGTTCTCCCACCTCGCCGCCAAGACCTGGAACACCCTCCCCATCCACCTACGGCAGACACGGATCTGAAGCACCACTGGGCAGTGGTCTGAGTATGTCCTGGGGAGTGTTGTGATGGCCTCATACCACGGGCAAAGACCTGAGGAGATCAGCTAGTAGTCTATCCTGGTCCATGTGTTATATGAAGCGGAGTAGTGTGTGTGTAATCAGCAGAGGTCGGGTTGCGGCGCCTCCATGTCTAATAGAGACAAAGTCGCAGATTCC